>NC_048312.1:8941209-9244099 GCF_013100865.1 Trachemys scripta elegans
TGCGGAAGGCGGCAAACAGGTTCAGCCAGAAAAAGATTGGGGGGGGGGGGATTGGAAAGGGTCTTGACATTTTCTAAACAAACCATTCAACATTTCTTTTCAAAACGAAATTTAATTGTCAAACAATGTTCAAAATGTGCGTACGGTTTTTTTTGTTTTGTTTTGGGCAGAAAAACCAAATAAATAAATAAGTCAGTTTTGGTTCCAAACTACCCTGTTTGTTGTTGTTTGCCTCTAGCCACCACCACCACTCCGGGTCTTCCCTGGAAGATCCCCATCCAACTACTAACCAAGCCTAATTCTGTTTAGTGAATGAGAATTTCAGTGCTTAAGAGAGCTCACCATTAAGGAGCCAGATTTCAAAAGCCTTGTAGCTACCATACATCTACATATATAAAATCACACATGTATCTGCAGCACACACAGCTTGTAACATTTCCCTTCAGAAGCAGAAAATCTAGCAATATTTCTTCCAATTACAGAGGCACAGTGTATGAAGTTAAAGGGTTTTCTTTCACCCCAAGCGGATTAGGTGAGATGTCACACTATACAAACCTTGTAATATTGATTGAACAGAACAGAAAGGTCTAATTATGTAAACGATGAGGCAGGTTCCCAAAAAGCAGCCAACCTTAACATATATCTCTTTTCCACAGTTATGGTTTGAAAGGCAATTTAAATGGTTGTTTTCAGCGTCAATCACCATAAATGAGCAGAAGGAAGTGAGAAATAAAAACCTGCATTCCAGGCACAAATTTCCAGGTGAATAATTCCCTGATGGAGTTTCTCATTGCGTTGGCATCTTTAACCCTACTCGACATGATTCATGGCTCTCTTGACAGGGCTGTCTTTTGGATGACAAGTTAAACCAAAGGCCTGATTATGTGTATCATTAAAGACCATGGATAGCACTTTTTGCCATGTCAGGGTGCTAACCCCAGTGTCCTTGGCAAGTTCCAGCTCAGGTATTTACATTCTGCCTGACTACAGTTTGAATCGGACACAATATTCTTTTTTGACTTTCTCTCCCCCGTGTTTGTACAGTGCATGCTATTGACAAATGAGCCTACGCATTTGACCCACAATAATTGCATTGTGGTGGTGGCTCAAACAATTCCTGTCCGTGCAACTTAATGGATATTTTCCACAACCACAGCAAGCCACACACACACACACACACACACACACACACACACAGGTCAGCACATGCAAAAGCAGGTGAAGGATGAAATATGTAGCAGGCCAGAAGCAGCCAAAAGCACTACACCAACACACGTGTTTGTATTGCAATAAAAATTAATCCATCCAGGAGGAGGAAAAAAGAAGAAAGGAGAGAAGACAAGCTAGCCAGCAGTGTTTGCAGTACGAAAACACAAGCAATGCAAACATTTCAGCTTTTAAATATGTCTGGAATGAGACAGAAAGCCAACAAGCCATTCATCTTCCCAGAAATCATTTTGAATCATCTCATTCCTAATCCCAAACCCTTCCTCCACCATCAGCTCTCCCCCACCCAAGAGCGAATCATTTTTATAATCAGATTTTTAACCACACACATAAACAGCCCAAGCAAAAGACAGGCAGATGGATTAATATGTTGCATGCTGCAGAACCCTCCTACATCTGCTCAACTGCATGTCCTGATGCCACTTTCTAGATTAAACTGATGTGAATAGATGTATCTTTCTTTTTAAGACAGCGCAGAGGCCAGATATATGCTCTCTACTGGGTCTGCCCAAAGATACACCAAGTATAGACACCAAGAGCCAGCTTTGGAAACAGCAATTCTACTCCTCCTTGCCTGCAAAACCTTCAGGGCATGATGCTGTAGGTAACTGGCCTTTCATGGGTCCAGTAAAACCACACCCCAGCACAGTGCCGCCTAGTGCAACAGCGTGTGCTCGGATGGAAAAGCATCACTTGCTGAATCCCCAATACCCGCAGCAGCCTGGGGACTTCCTGCAGGTCTCTCATCCAACTAGTGTCCTGGTATGATTCCAATTAGCATGCAATATCTGACCCGATCACAATCAGACACACAATCCCTTCTGTCGACGGCTGCCATTACCTGTCCTGAACTAAAGGACGGCGTGCATAAGCCAGGAGGCACCACAGTGACCACAGCCTCATTAAAAGAAGCCCTAGTTACTAAGCTTGGATCTACGTGGTCTAAACAAAATCAGAGAGGGGAAGTCGAAAGTGAGCGGAGGCTCTGGGTACAAGTCACAAGCCCAGCGGCTACAGAAAGGCACTTCGGTGATGGTTCCTGTTGTCAGACTTGTTTTATTACTCAGCCATTTTGCATTGTTGTTCCAAAGTAATAAATGAGAAGAGGGCCTTGGGTTTTAATGCAGCTCTCTCCAAACATGGCTTTCTGGGGCCATTCCCACAACCTGGACCCTTTACCAACAAGCGGATGGAGCAGAGGTGTCACCTCACTTTTCCTCAGGAATTCAAAGGCAGGCCATGGGGCTCAGCGAGTTTCTGAATGCCCCGCTCCTCCTACGCATCCTGCCTGAATGCCGCAGCTTTCCGAGTTCAAAGAGCTGTGGCGTCCACACCCCCTTGGGCTGGATTACTCAATTAGGGATTATGCTTCTGCCAGTCACCTCCTAGCCAACTGGGGCCTCTGCCAAGGTCAACACAAGTTCCAGCCAGTTTCATTAATAGCGGTGAGACCCAGCCCACTGGAAACTCTGAGAGGTTAATCCCAGAAACAGATGAACGTTCCCATAACAAAGCCATGAAGAAAAAAACAGAACAGAAAACACAGCTGGTAGTTTACCAGCTAACCGTTCCGACTAGCTGCATTAGCAAGTTCAGGGCAGGTTGCAGACCTGCCCTGCATACAAGCCCTAACCACACTCCTGACATCTCACCTGAATCTCTAGCTGGGCCATAGCGTGGGCGAGCAGCTGGTGGGTGAGAGGTCACTGGAGTTTGAGATTTATGGACAGTTGAGCCTGTAGGGGTCAGTAACCTTGAATTTCAGTTACTTCTAAACCCACGGCCGCCTCTCACAGAGGAAGGGAAAGATTTATTTGAGGAAGTCTAGCTCGGAGTGGCACTGCCAAGACACCGCACAATGGAAGAGAAATGAATAGGAAAACACAGGAAACAGGACTATTGAATGCCTTAGAAGAGGTCTTTAATCCCTTGCAGGGCTGCATTCAAAGCATTAGTTAATGGGCTACTGCCTTTTCCATTGTAAACCCTGTTTTCCAGGAATTTATTGTGACCTGGTCTCGGGAACGTGCAGTCAGAGTGAAACTTGGCAAGTCAATTGTTCGCCTGAACGTGTCATTACAAGTTTATTTTAAAAGGGTTAGTTTGGTAATTTTAAATATTTTTTTTAAATCTACATCAAATCATAACCCCTTTAGTTCTCAACACTTTGGTTCTGTCAAACCTATGTCTTAGCCTGGGTGCCACCACCTTTTCATAATGCCCCCTCCCCATTATTATTCTAGGAGTTATTGGTCTGAAACAAAAACATTTTATGTACAAAGACAAGCAATAAAAGAACTAGCCAACAATGGAAGTCACAATTCCAAGGGAGCATCTGAGTAATAATAATAATACCACCACCCAGCTCTTCTGTAATGTTTTTTCTTCACTAGATCCCAAAGGAGGCCAGTATTATCTCCAGTTTACAGAGATTCAGCCATGCTGCCTGTGTATGTATAATCTATATATGTACATGAAAATCTCCTCCGCCGCTAGGATCAATGCAGAGACTCAAGGCGTGCTGTCTTTCGTCTGCATGGCTGGTGAATACACAGCAACGGAGACATCCGTTCATCTGCACATGAAACACGTGGGGGAGGAGGGAGCAAAGCTAGCAAAGATAAACTTGTAAGAACCAAGGGGAATGATGAATAAGTGTGAACACTAAGGTGGTGCTAAAATAAGCAGTGTGACAGCAAAGGCCAAGTGTCTGCAAGGACAGTGCTAAGCGGGGATTAGCAACAAGGACCCGAGGACACACATACAATGCGCCATTTCACAAAGTCACAGGTGCTATGTGGGAAAGCTGACAGCATCCACAGAAGGGATCTTCACAGTCACTCATGAAGAAGTCACTGGCAGCAAAAGGAGAGAATCCCAGGCCAGCATGTACAAGAGGTACTCCCTTCAGCCACACACCCAGGCAGAGGGTGGTCATACTAGTGAAGATTTACTTCAGATCAGAAGTCAGTGTAACTCTACCAGGAGTGGAGAAATATTGCTGAAGATTTAATTAGACGAGCGAGCTGGGGTGCCTATAAGAATGGATTAGAATAACTCCATGAAGGCTAGTAGTTATTTTAGATGTACACTGACACCAGTGAGTGCCAAAGGTGGCCTTTCTTGGTTTAGAACAGGCTGTCTTCTACCCTATTATGGGGGCAAATGGCCTAGATAAACCCAGAGGTCCCATCCAACCTGGTCTATATGGCACTGAAAAGGCATACGATGGATCTTCTGGGATGAAGGGTTCTAGCACCACACCTGTACTAGGCTTTCAAGAGATGTTGGAAGCCCTCACCTCCCCTCCACTTCAGTGGGAGCTGAGGACAATCAGCAATCCATAGTACGGGGTTAAGAGAGATCACTTAATTTCATTTCCTGGGTGATGGAACAAAGAAAATTTTCAAATGGTGATTTCAGGCTCCACTAAGATTCCCACCAGTTTGAAATAGCAGATCCTGTAATTTCAAATCCCTCCAGTAGGAGCATATTTCTCCTGAATTGTATCTCACTGATCTATTTTTTTTAAACAAACACTTGACACTCCCAGAAAATGACCATAAGACGTGTCACAGACCAAGAAGCAACTGCTCTCTCTCTATACTCATTAGCTAAGGCTTCCAAGTGGCTTAGCTTATACATTTCTCTCTGGAAAACATCATAAGAACGGCCAAACTGGTCAGACCAAAGGTCCATCTAGCACAGTACCCTGGCTTCCGACAGAGGCCAATGCCAGGTGCACCAGAGGAAATGAACAGAACAGGGAATCCTCAAGTGATCCATCCCATATCACCCATTCTCAGCTTCTGGCAAACAGAGGCTAGGGACACCATCCCTGTACATCCTGGCTAATAGCCATTGACGGACCTATTCTCCATGAACTTATCTAGTTATTTTTTGAACCCTGTTATAGTCTTGGCCTTCAAAAGTGTTGACTGAAATAATGTGTAGATAGAGAAGCTTGTGACAGTTTCTCCACAAGAGCTTTTTGCTTTAAACCACATAACCGAAGGGTTTGTTTTCCACCCCATCACAAGATATCTAATCCAGCAGTCAGCTGAACATGTGGTTCCATCCCAATGGTGTTGAAAGAAAAACTCCGGGGTGGTCACAGTACTCCTCATTGATGATGCTTTCTGGAACAGTAGTGGCTGTGGAATGCAAGGGGCTAGGGTGCCCAGGAAGGGTTATTTCAGAGGAAAATACTATCAAGGCTGTAGGGGAAAGATCTGATTCACCTGGGGAAGGTGTCCTAGTCCCACATAGTACTGGTCATTAAGTGCAGACTGCTCTACCCCTTTCCAATGGAGTCTCACTAGTTATACACGAGGTGGGTATTCACCCACGAAAGCTTATGCTCCAATACGTCTGTTAGTCTATAAGGTGCCCCAGGACTCTTTGTCACTTTTCACTAATTATACAGGGATCTGAGCCATCAGAGCACCGGTTGTATCAGTTTCATTCCAGAGCTTCTCCGCCACCACCAGGGAGGTCCACCATAATAGTCCTCTGGGATCCCTGAACATCCTCATTCTCTCTAGCTTTGCACCCTTCTAGTTGAAACTACATGTCTTTCCCGCTCAGGACGGCTTGATGAGATTCCCCTGGAAGCCGAACAATGCCGTTCTCTTTCTTAGGTGGCATCTCCATTACTGGAGGTTTGCAACCATGGTCGCCCATGCCTCTAGATCAGGAGAAATCACAATGTTCTGGCACTCCCAAGCGGGAAAGCAATTAGTGTGAAACGCACACACGTTACCCCTAGATTTGGATACTTAACCTATTCATTTTCAATGCAACTTGGGTCCAGTTTTATTAATCAACGGGCTCAGAGTCCAAAGAACTCACATTGACAGCCCAGAATTAGATGCACCATAAAAATGAGCTATGGCTCGATCAGGCTAATGCCATCTGTCTGCCAACGCAGAGAGACATGAATCTGGACAGAATTTCAGACTGAGGGAAAAGTCAAATGCTGTTTATCCAAACGCAGCATCAAAACTGATCCAAATAAGCAGGAGTTCACTAAGCTGGGGATTTTTAAATCACAGTTATTACATGGGGAGGCAGTGCCGTTTCAGATAAATGAGTTATTTTGTTAAATGAGGTTCGGATGAGGGAGGCTTTATTGTGTAAGATTATAAAGGGCTGCTCTACCCGCCGTTCAGTGTGTAACTTATTCTCCTTCATCAAGATGACTCAGAAATGTTCACAGCAAGGGAAGTACAACTGTAATGAGGGGAACAGAGCAGCCAGCCAACCACAGAACACTTCACACACAGCTAGCAAATAGACAGACAGGATGAAAGAAAAAGATCAAGTAAAATTACATCAGAGGGCCCAATATCCAGAGGAGCAGGGCTTCCCAACGCCATGCGGGGTCAAGGGCAGCGTCAAGCTGCTCTAGTGACTGGAATGTCTAACAGCCTAGTAAACGCACGCATATTATAGTACTTACAATGAAAACCTACACCCCTTAGAACAGGGCATCCAGCCCTGACAACATCTAGCAGAATGCTAGAGCCATCAAGGCTGTATTGCATCAAATGGTGCATGGAGCTTTCAAGGAACTACAGAATTACAGGCCCCATAGGTAAGGCTAAAATTATGTCACAGAAGTCACGGATTTTGTGATTTCCAGAGACCTCAGACATTTTCTGCTTCAGCCCAGGGTGGCGGGGCTGGAGCTGTCAGCTGGTGGGGGCCCCCGCAGTTTCCAGCCGCTGCGGGCACCCAATGTTCCCAGCTGCCGCAGGTGCAGGACCCCCCCCGCAGCAGGGCTCAGGCTCTCATCTCCCCGTCAGCCCCTTCTGTCACAGCTATTTTTAGTAAAAACAAGGGACAGGTCACAGGCTTCCGTGAATTTTTGTTTATTGCCCGTGACCTGTCCCTGACTTTTACTAAAAGTAACTGTGATAAAACCTTAATCTTACCCATAGGCAACCTGTAGGAGCCAGGCAGTAAAGCAAATGCAATTCCCACAGGCGCCATATAACACATGGTCTGCACCTGCTTAGCGCCCTAAGGCTGTGTGGGGCTCTTTTCCTTACCTTTGAGAGATCTTCCGTCCCTCCCTGCTGATTTTGGTTGAGTAGAGGCGAGTGCCGCATCAGCGAGTCTTGCAGCAGGTCTAGCCGCGGTCGTTTTGTTTCAATGAACTCTATTTCTGACTGTTTGCTCATGTCAGAGAGATAGGAGTGGGGCTCGGCTCTCAGGTGTAACTCCTGCGCCCTGGGGAGAAAGCGAGAGGCAGTTTTAGAGTCACAAGCAGCCATTCTAGCAGGCACAGGGCTCCCGCATTTCCACATTGAGAACTCCTAACGGGTTATAACCCGACAAGGGAGGATAAAGTGTTCAACTTGATTTACACTTCCCAGGCAGCTAAAAAACGGTGCTCTTCGGTTTTGTGCCTCACAACACACACCACACCCCTCCCCCCCCCTGCGGTAGGCTATCCAGGGAAAAGATGGACTGGCGGGAACGGCACCAAATGGGGATTCAGAAGATCTGGATTCATTTCTCAACTCTGCCAATGACTTCTTGTCTAGTCCTAGACAAATCACTAGATTTCTCTGTCCCTCAGTGGTTTATCTGTAGGGCCCTTTGTTTTTAGTTTTTATTTTATTTAATTTTTCCCAGGAATTTATCAATGTTTATTACTACAATAACAAAAACAGGTAAAAATCGGTGGGAAAAAGATTAATTTTGCAGGGTAAATATCAAGGTTTATTTTGGTGGACAGAAGGATGGGGGAAAGTATTCAGTAGATCAGCATTTCTCAAATTCTGGATCGGGACCCCAAAGTGGTTCGTGACCAGTGTTCCTTCTAATTTTTTACATCCATGTGCGTAATGAATTTTGTTATGTGCATCAATATGGAGGGGATATGTGACCTTCCTATTAGTGCACATAACAAAATTCATGTGGTGGGGGTGGGGCCAAGGGGTTCAGAGTGTTGGAGGATGAGGGCTCTGGCTGGGGGTATAGGCTCTGGGGTGGGGCTGGGGATGAGGAGTTTGGGGTACAGGAGGGGGCTCAGGGCTGTGGCAGAGGGTTGGGGTGCGAGGGGGTGCAGGCTCTGGGGTGGGGCTGAGGGGTTTGTGGGAAAGGAGGGGGCTCAGGGCTGGAGCAGAGAGTTGGGGTGGGGCCAGGGATGAGGGGTTCAGGGTACAGGCTGCCCTGGGGCTGCGGTGGGGAGAAAGGACTCCTCCCAGTCCTCTCTCACCACAGCAGCTCGGGGTTGGGGGCGAGGAGCCTCTCCCCAGCCATGGCAACTCCGGCACGGCTAGGCAGAGGGAGGGGCTCCTCTTCCCCGGCCGTGGCAAGTCTGCACTTTAGCAGGCGGGAAGGGGCTCCTCTCCCTGGCAGCTCCGGCGGGCCTGGGCCAGGCTGGGCTGAGGGTGGGGCTCCTCTCCCGCAGCCCTGGTAAGACCAGGGCAGGTCTATGCTGGGGCTGGCGGGGAGGGGTGCCTCTCCCCTGCACGTGGTTTAATAGGCAGCTGCACAGCCATGCAGCTTAGAGGGAACTTAGGTCGTGACCCCCTTTTTAATGGGGTCGCCAGGCCTGGCGTTAGACTTGTTGGGGCCCAGGGCCGAAGCTGAAGCCTGGGGTGGCGGTTCTCAGGTTACAGCCCCCTCGCCTGTGGCTGAAGCCCTGTGGCTTCGGCTTTGGCCCCCGTGCCAGTAGGGCTCAGGCTTTGACTTTGGCCCTCCTGTCTGGGGCTGCAGGACTTGTGGGGGCTCAGGCTTTGGTCCCCCCTCCTGGGGTCGTGTAGTAATTTTTGTTGTCAGAAGGGGGTCTCAGTGCAATGAAGTTTGAGAACCCTGCAGTAGATTAATGCTTCGATGAATGGAATTCAATGTGGTTTGCCACAGAACTAAAACAGCCACCTCTGAGTTTGAGAAAACAATACATCTCTAATCCCCAAATAAAACTTTTTATTTGAATAAACAGTTTACTGTTGTAGACATAGAACTATTAGTCTATAAATATTTAGATTTAATAATTGGGCCCCACCATTTGTAGCACATACATTCAACTTAATCCTTTTCTCCTGTTTTTGTTTTAAACTTTTGAATAATTCCTTGTGTTCTGAACCGTAAATCGGAGCTGCTGGAAGCGGCGCGGGCCGAGGGACGTACAGGCCCCTGCGTCCAGCAGCTCCCATTGGCCTGGAGCAGCGAACCGCAGCTAGTGGGAGCCGTGATCGGCCGGACCTGCGGATGCGGCACGTAAACAAACCAGCCCAGCCCGCCAGGGGCTCTCTCTACACAAGCGGCGTCCCAAGTTTGGGAAACACTGTTCTAGACTAATACATATAGCTTTACTTCAACAGGCAGCTTTGCATATACACACAGACTAATGTATTATCGTAATACATATATCTCATGCAATGTAATGTGTTTTCCTAATAAAACAAGTTATTTGATTGATACAAAAGCAGGGTGAAAAATCGGGGGGGGAGGCGGGGGAGAACCTCACCAGGCTTTGGGTCAGGCCCAAAGCAATTAAAGAGAGGAGGGATCCTCCTGAAAACAAATCACATTCAGTCCATTTGATGTGAAAGTTTTCTGTAAATGCACCAACGGGTTTCCATATCAAATGCATTTAGTTTATGAGTTAAAGAAGCCCCCAATCCCTCAACTGTTGGGCTTGCAAACTCAGCATGCGTTCCAAGAAGCAAGCCAGGATCTTGCATATCACCACCAGTAACAAAGGTTCTGTAGGCCAAACTACACTGCCAGTGACAACCCCCATTGTCTGCCATGGGCTTGGCACAGGGGAAACTGCTGGAGTTCAGTAAACAATTCTGCTGATATACAGACAGGAATCAAATGTGGCTTGTTCACTCTCAGTTGAGGAGATAAGAGGATAAAGATCAGTTCCACACTTGCATTATTTTTGCCACTTAAGCCTCCAAGTATAGCAGAGAGGAAATTTGCCATTTACGTAGCTACTTTTCAAAGTAAGACTCTGAAATACCGATCATTTCACTTGAATGATACGGCACTTTTCTAGCCAGCCTTGAAACACCCTGTGGCACCTCTCAAGTTTCCTGTTGTTCTGCCCAGTCCCCGGGGGCAAATTCTGTCTACCCACCACTGCAGTTCAACATTTCATGTTCTGCTCTAACACTAAATAACAAACAGCAACTGCTGAGCAGGGAGGGTGTTAAAATATTTCAACACCCAGACTCTGGTGCACAAAGATAATTAAAATCAGAATCCTGTTTTCTTAAAGTATATATTACCAAGGAGCTGCTAATTGCCACGAGACTGGTCTGAAGCTTTAGGACTTGCAAAAAACCCCACAAACCTAGATTCAAGTGTATTCATTACATTGAGACATTTTTCAAGATAAAATAATACAATTTTAAGATCTCAGTTCTCGATCATGACTCAGGACTATACTGTGCCAAGCAACTATTACATTATAGGCTGCTTATTTTCTTTCCATTTCCACATCCACTGGAACGTCTGTTGACTTTTATCCTGAGGAATTTGAAACTGCTCCTGAGATTACTTTACCCAATACAATTCCTTCAGCCTCTCTTGTTTGGAAATAAAATGCTATTGCTAGAAATCTTCACACCTTTCATTCTCCACATTCACGCCTGTAGCGAGATCTTTACAATGGACTTTTATGCAGCAATGGCACTGCCATTAGAGTAAAAATAACTCCCGCTAGAAAAAAGTTTAGTTACATTCTGTTTCAGTTAATGTTGCATTTTCTCCAAAATAGACCCACCTGGCCATTTCATTCCAGAAATTTCCAGTTCACTAAAGGAAAAGAGCGTTTCTAATGTCATGTTCAATTGCACAACCAGTAACTAAACACCAACGGGCTAATCTTTGGCAACCGACACTTGGAATTAGTAAAGTATAAACTGTTAGGATTTCATGCAAATTACTAAGCAACTCCCAGTGCAATCAAATGCGTACTGAGAGTACTCATCAAATCGCAGGGTCAGGCATTGTTGCAGATGCCCTCCTACAAATAGATTTTTTGTCATACTGTACTCATGGCTGCTTTTAAGTCTGTATCATTTATAAAAATGGGGTTGTAACAGGCTTGCAAGGTTTGCCAGAAATGGCTAGGAAAGTGTTACGTGGATTTTGTTGCTTCACTGACTAAGGTGTCATTAGTTGAACATAAAGGAAGTTGAGCGTGTTTTCCTCTAGGGGGAGACACGATCTAGGGGGTGTGCTGAGCAGAAGGAACCCTGGGAGCAGCGAGGCCAAGGAAGACCTGAGCTGATCTTGACTTTATCTTCTCATTTGTTTTGTTAGCAAAGTCAAATCTCCAGGAGGGGGTGCGCTTGAACTTTTCAAACCGTAAAAATAAAATAAATAATAATAATTAATAACGAATAAAGTTCTTGCATTAACTAAAACTGCCCTCAGTGTCTCTCAGAAGGACATCACTTTGTTCCTCAAATCAACGGAACCTTTTGGGTTCTCCTTCACGTCTTTTATAACGACGTTCTCCAATGGGCTGCCAACTCTGGGTGAGACAAAAAGCGGGATGAGGCCAAAACCTTTAACGCTATTACATATTTTTCAGACTGTTATCACCATTCCTCTGGCAATAATGAAGTTCCTCGCTATTTAAATGGAAGTGTTATCTTTAAAGGACACTCTCAACGCCAGCAGACCAAAAAAAAGGGACCCACGAGATGGGATTTTGATACGTGCGCACAGCACATTCCCCCAGTTCTGAGTTTGGTGCATGCCTGGTCTTTGTCGGAGACCCCAAGAGATATCCTAGTGCTCTGAGCACTTCCAAAGAGAATCCTGTGAATAGGAGAGATGCTGAAATTCATCACACACACGCATCCTGGACTGGTTCTGTAAAGTTGCTAGAAGTGTCGTTTTAATTTAAAGTCAGTCTGTAGGCCTGACTTTGGTGAAAAAACATCCTTTTTAGAGATCTGGCAGGAAGTACTGCATGGAAGTGCCCAGAACACTGCTGGCAGCCCATAGATTAATGAGGATCATATAAAAGATGTGTAATTTCCAAAGCAGGTAATGCTTTGGACCCATTAACTTTAGCAGTCTCTCTTTGAAATATACATCAGAAAAATCATTTTACACAAGGGCTCCCAATCGATGAGACTTTCCTCAGAAGCGACCTAGAGTAATTGAAAATGGTGACAGTCCCACACCGGTTGTGTCCCATTTCCCTCACCTAACCATAATCTCCAAGCTCTACACTGGGGAAACTGAAGAAGGGTTGTAGGACACAGCATGAAATTCTGGCTCCACTGAAATCAATGGCAAACCTCCCACTGATTTCAATGAGGCCAGGATTTTATCCATACCGTTTACAATGTCAGCAGCAGCCAGTCTACGTGGGGGCTCCTCCCAATTTTGTTCACACTGGGGGAGCAGAACCAGTTTTAGTAACAACGGCACAAGTATACTGCATCTCTCAAATGCAGACAAGGCCCCAGATGCCAGCACAAGTCTCTAGAATGTTTTTTCGAGGCCGATCAACAGGCCCCCCTGGGTTGGAAACTGATTTGCATTAACTGGTGGCTTTTTTTTTGCGCTTGTTTCTCTCCAGCTGAGAAGATTTTGGTGGTTAGCAGACAAAGATTTTTCTGTTACAAAAGTGTTTAATTAGAATATAAGAATGACCATACTGTGTCAAATCGATGGTCCTTAATGGCCCAGTATCCAGTCTTCCAGCAATGGCCCGTGCCAGATGCTTCAGGGGGAATGAAGAGACCAGGCAATTATCGAGTGATCCATCCCCTGTCAGCCAGTCCCAGCTTCTGGAAGTCAGAGATTTAGGGACACCCACAGCATGGGGTAGCGTCCCTGACCATCTTGGCTAGTAGCCATTGACAGACCTATCCTCCATGAACTTATCTAATTCTTTTTTGAACTCAGTTATACTGTTGGCTTTCACAACATCCCCTGGCAATAAGTTTCACAAGTTGACTGTGCATTGGGGGAAAAAATACTTCCTTATATTAAACATTACATTTAAACAAATTACTCACTAGACTATCAAATCCACCACTTACAGACAGATGTCAAAATTCCTTTGAAAAATACTAGGTATTAAATGGAGTGGATTTATAACAAATGCCCAAATTTGTCAGAGTTCAACAACCCCTTATCTCTAAAGCTATCCAGAAAAGGAGGAGGAAATATCTGGGCCATGTTTTAAGAACAAAGCCCTGTCTGCCACGGCAGGCGTGCCACCCGGCAGCTGAAACAACAAGGAGTCAGGTGGCACCTTAAAAGACTAACAGATTTATTTGGGCATAAGTTTTCGTGGGTAAAAAACCACTTCTTCAGATGCATGGAGTGAAAATTACAGATGCAGGCATTATATAATGGCACATGAAGAGAAGGGAGTTACCTCACAAATGGAGAACCAGTGTTGACAGGGCCAATTCGATCAGAGTGGATGTAAGCCACTCCCAATAATAGATGAGGAGGTGTCAATTCCAGGAGAGGCAAGGCTGCTTTTGTAATGAGCCAGCCACTCCCAATCCCTAATTCAAGCCCAAATTAATGGTGTTAAATTTACAAACGAATTTTAGTTCTGCTGTTTCTCTTTGAAGTCTGTTTCTCAAGTTTTTTGGTTCAAGTATAGCTACTTTTAAATCTGTTATAAAATGTCCAGGAAGATTGAAGTGTTCTCCTACTGGCTTTTGTATGTTACCATTCCTGATATCCGATTTGCGTCCATTTATTCTTTTACGTAGGGACTGTCCGGTTTGGCCAATGTACATGGCAGAGGGGCATTGCTGGCACATGATGGCATATATAACATTAGTAGACGTGCAGGTGAATGAGCCCATGATGGTGTGGCTGATGTGGTTGGGTCCTCTGATGGGGTCACTAGAGTAGATATGGGGACAGAGTAGGCAACAAGGTTTGCTACAGGGATTGGTTCCTGGGTTAGTGTTTCTGTGTGTGGTGTGTAGTTGCTGGTGAAGGAACACACAAAAAGGGACTGAGTGAAAGAATCCCTCTGTCAGACACTACTCAGTGAAGGAGAGCTTACGGGACTTAACAGAGGACATGCCAAAAGCGGCCCAGGACAGACAGGGATGGAGCAGCCTTGTTTATGCCCTAAGTGGCGTCTGATGGCACGGGAAGGATTCAGATGATGAACTGTGCAAGTACAGAACAGTTAGCTCACCACTTGCTTGAACTTTGATTTTGCCAAATCTCCACAGAAGTTTGACTGCCTCAGGGCCAGGCTATCATATGTGGTTCTTCATAATGCCACCAGTGGGAAGTCCTACCAGAGGGCAGGTAGCTTTCCCTCAGCAGCCTGGCACAAACCTTTCAGCTTGCTTCTACCAAGTCAATCTCAGTTTAGGTGAAAGTACTGGGTTTATTTAAAACTTGAATATTTAAAAGCTTCTGCTAAAGGAAAGAGCTCCACGCACACTGCCTGTTTTATTCATGCACAGAACCAGCATAAACTTTAACACTGTGCCACATGGGACAGCACAGGCTGACTCAATAGAAGGAGCACAAGTAATCGTGTGCGTCTTTGGATTGTCAGCTCTTCTTTCCCTAACCCCTTAAAAATTTGGCGTGTGGGCGGATAATACTTAGTTCATATTTGCGCTAGAATCACCATTTATCCTGAAGATTGTAGGGTCTTCCCAATTTCACCAGAAGAATGACACCTTGCAAGACTATTTTCCCCTCCCAGAAAAGAACTCTGGGTCAGCATATCATTGCAAGGAAACTGCTTCATGAAGTGACTTATACAAACATCACTGCATCACAATGAAGTTCTGTGTCACAAAAGTGGCAATGCAGAAGAGTTTGCCCTGTGGGATGAAATTCATAATGAGGAGACCCCTACATTTCTAGTTTTCATTCCAAAATATGAACAGCTCAGTGTTGAGGAAAGCAAAATATCAACCAAGCAGAGTAGTGAAAGCTTCCTCACATTACTCTACCCAAGCCACACTGGTCCAGTCACGCAAAGCCCAGGACTTCTCCTCAGAACAATCTTCTCCCATCATGCCAAAGGAGACAGATGTATGTAAATTATGAAGTGGACACTACCATGTTCATTTCATCATGACCTGAGCTTCATTTGAATCCAGGCCTTGGGAGAACAAGGGCTAGGAGGTAAGATTCCTGTGCCTGTTTTACAAAAAATAAAGCTATATTGAAAACCTCGCCCTTCGAAGGACCTGATCCACTGAGGTGCTGAGCACCTTAACTCAACCTAGCTTCAATGGGAATTGAAGAAGCTTGTTGGAGCGGATCTTAACATAGGGAACCAATATCCAGATGTTACCAGCTGTGGCTTTCATCCATCATTTTCCCACATTGATTTTAGCAAAAATCACACCAAGAACATAATTTTAATGTTGTGAAAAAAAAAAAAAACACATGACGGGCTATGGCTGGAGCGGATCGAAGCCAGCATTACAGCCTTTAGCTGAAAAGGGGGCGGGGGTCACCTTTAAAATAGAACCTTAATTAAGCAGAGTAAATAAAAGCAGAGCGATCGTGCTGTTAATTCTGGAACATTTGGTGCCATTTGGCCCGAAACCGATTAAGATGGAAAAACTGCACATTATTTCCTTAGCCGCATATTGTGGCGGCTTTCTACACGTTTCCAACTCCCACGACTCCCTGGGCTCGTCAGTCAGGGGGATTAATCATACTCAATAAACATAGCAATTAGACCATCCCTCATTCTATAACACACGTGGCTACTCCTGACTGCCGCAGAAACCTGGCAGCTGGTTAACAAACCCTAAAAATCATTATCGTCAAAGGGAACATACTTCACATCAGTGCTGGGTGAACTCTCTAAAACCCGAATCGTTGCTCGGTGGAGAAACTCCAAAGACAGGGCATGGCTCACAAACTGGTGATATAATCTACCTCCCCTGAAAACAGCAACTCACTTTACCACAGATAAACATGTGTCCCGTACATTACGGCTACAATTTCTCCCAGTGAAACCATTATCTAGCCAAATTTTCTTGTATTAATAAGAAAATTTGACTAAAAACTGTTACACACACACACACACACACACACACCCCACCTGCCACGCTACACTCAACCCCAATTATTCTCATTTCTCCTGCAGATTAAAATTGAAAAAAAACAAATATATTCAGCCCTGTAATCTTGCCAGAACATTCCTTTGCAAGTATTCATGGTACGACTTGTACCAACAGTAGATCCTGAAATACTTTCCTTAGCTCCTGCGTTCCAGCTGGCACAGTCAACTGAACAAGCTAAGGGGAAGTCTTACAGCTCCTTCCAAGAAAAAGCCTGCAATCAATAAACTGTCAGGGAAAGCAGCGTATCAGTGAGATGAAATGCAGAGGTGACTTCCCCAGAGCAATGCCGCCAACAGGGTTCAAGACTTCCTTCCTTCAAGCCAGGATCGCAAGAGAGCTGCCAGTTCCTAGCCATCCACAAAGTGCATGGACAGTTCCTCCTAGATCAAAACCCAGAGAAGTTCCTTTCCCTATGGGTATTGCCCTGCTTGTGCAAAGGGAAGTGTCAGCAGCTACTCCAAGCAGCAACTTTTGCAGGTCCAGGCTGCCACACATTGGAAGCGGGGAAGGTCGAAAGGACAGCACAATGTCCCCCCCATGGCAGCCAGTGGGAGCAGTGCCAGAAAGGTGACCACTCCAGGATGTACTATGTGTTGTATAAACCTTTTCGCCAGCCCCTGTTGATGCAGCAGGGGAAATCCTGTGAGCGCCACCCCAATGCTGTGGAGATCCAAAGAGTGCACAATACCTCCCTGGAAACACATGCTCTGGGGCGCAGCAGTGCTGACCACTACCTGTCCCCAGGAACCCTTCCAAAAGGTTCATGTGAAAGTCAGCTCCAGTCCCATCACCAGGTCTATTGCCTGCCCTTTCTGAGTACCCATATCTGCAAGCCCTTCTTTGTCACAACTGGTATCAAACTAACCTCTCTCAACAGGGTGCCCAGTGTCCACCTCACAAACAGCCCACCACCACCATAACCGGCACCAGTTGGCCATCCCAGGCGAGAAGCTAGGGCTCCGCTGGATTTGAACTGGTATCCTCACAATGAAATGCTCTATAGCCTATTGCCATTCCACTGAGCTCCTAAAGCCACTCCTCAGTAGCTAACATAGACTAATCGACAGGGCAGAGAGAGACACTGCCTTGGCGCCAATCATAACCTTTTCAAGAACAATCCCAGGCGGAAGATGCTACACAAGTCCAAGGGATCTCAATGGGTTTTAGAAGCATTACAACACTCCTGTGGAGTAGGTCAGTGGTCTCACCACAGTGTACAAAGCACGGCGAGGCAAGGGGACTTGCCCAAGGTAACAACATCAGGTCTCCTGAATCCCAGGCCACACTTTCCCTCTATGTAAAATAAGTTGCATCAACCCCTTTTCCAGTGGAGCAGCATCAATAGCACCTATCCGACTGCCCCAACTGGCGGTCCCAGAGAGGCCAGCGTTGGATGGGTTCAAAATACTGAATTTCTCCGGGCTGGAGGTGCTCCAGGTCAGGTGTTCGGCACGCTGGCCAGGCAGCGCAGGGAAGTCTGCCTGGGCTGCATCTGTTCTGTGAATAAACACAGGCCCTCAGTCTCCAGGGCCGTCAGTCTGGCACCTTCCACTTGTACCAGACTCGCTCGCACTTATTTTTTTTAAGGGCGTGGGGGGAAAAAGCGATTCTGACAGAGCGTCAGACGCAGCAGCCAACACCAGACAGGCTGTTTCCTTTCAGTATATTCTAAACGAAGGGGGGGGGGGTAACAGCCGAGAAATCCATAAACAAGTACCTCACACCTCCCGCTGCTGTGTGCCAGGCAGAGTATTACACCACCAAAGGCGGGATGAGACTCTTCCTTTCAGACAGAGCGTACTTTTGTGCCTCCCACCCCCCCAATTCACAGACATGTTTTGTGTTTGTCATCCCTCAAAGCCCTGCGTGCTGAGAGCCAGCTGCCTCCGCTTGCAGCCAATCCATCGGAACACCGGAACAAAGCCAAAGTGCTTACAGATGCGCCTTGCTTGAACCTGCCACGGGGGACTCAGCTGCCTGGATTCCTGAGCTGGTTCTCTCCCTTCAGCACTGGGGTTTGCGTCTGTGCCAGGGAAACCAAAACTAGTCACTGTGACAGACACAGGCTACCGTCCTGTCGATGACCTCTCGAGGTCCCTTCCAGTCCTAGAGTCTCTGAAAAAAATCCTGCCTTGCTGCAGCCAGAGGGCAAGACAACAGGGACGTTTCTCTGCCTTTTTCCGATGGTACCTCGCCTAGTAATTCAAGTATGTGAAAGAGAGGCTCTTTCTAATCAAAATGACTCCAAAGATTATTATAATCTTGTTTTCACATACAGTAGAACCTCAGAGTTACGAACACCCGGGAACGGAGGTCATTCGTAATGCTGAACAAAACATTAGGGTTCCTCTTTCAAAAGCTTACAACTGATCATTGACTTAATAGAACTTTGAAACTTCACTATGCAGAAGAAAAATGCTGCTGTCTCTGTATTTTTTTTGTAGTTTATGTTTAACACAGTACTCTACTGTATTGCCTTTTGGGAGGGAGGGGTTGGGGGGGTCTCTGGGGCTGCCTGATTGTGTACTTCTGGTTCCAAATGAGGTGTGTGGTTGACTGGTCAGTTCGTAACTCTGGGGTTCGTAACTCTGAGGTTCTACTGTATCGTTTTAGAGGGGGTGATTTCAAAGGCGTCATTGATTTCAGGGTTAATCTTTGTTTTTAAGTGTGTGTTTTTAAAATGTGTCTCTTTTGGGGAGTTGTGTCTAGTTAAAATTTGAATGTATTTGTTGTATTATGTGCAGCGGCCTCTAGCTAAAATGCTGTTTTAATAAATATTCCAACCAGATTCCAGGAGCCAAGCAGTCTTGAGGTGGGCAAGTGGAGAGTACGCTCCAGATGAGCACACCAAACAACTTGGGGTCCAGCAGCAAGGTGCCCAAAGGGTTACGTCTACAGCTGTTTCACTGGGATACTGTTTTAGAGAAGAACTTCACACCAACAAGAGACAGGAACCTGGTCCCATGGGCCTGATTTTTTAATGTATTTAGGCACCTAAGGATGCAGATAAGTGCCTAGTGGGATATTCACAAGTACCTAGAAACCCAATTCCCATTGAAATCAATTGTTTGATAGATTTCAATGGCAATTAGTCACTTTTGGAGAGGGGGGGGGGGGGAAAAAAAAAAAGGGTGCTGGGGGGGGGGAATAAATAATAATAAAATATAAAAAAATATATCATACTAGGCATGCTACATACCTTTGACAATCTGGCCCCACACCCACAAGCCCTGGGCTCAAGTCCCTCCTGAGCTTAATAGTGTTGGTGCGCTCACGGAGTGGAAGAAGGCAAGGATACGTGACATGGGTTTCAACCAGGCCACAGCATTTTAGTCAAATCACATCTAAGGCTGCCAATCAGGGGATAGCCCAGAGCTGTCACACCCCACTGGTGCTCCCAATCATCACACAGGGAGGGAGTCTGGGGGCCTCCACTCACCTGCCAGCATCCCTTCCCTTTCAGGGGTTGAGGCAAGAGAGGACCTCAGGAGCAATACCATCAAGTCCCCCCAGGTAGTGCCCCAGCCCTGGTTTGCATTTCATAGAATCTCAGGGTAGGAAGGGACCTCAGGAGGTCCTAGTCCAAACCCCTGCTCAAAGCAGGACCAATCCCCAACTAAATCGTCCCAGCCAGGGCTTTGTCAAGCCTGACCTTAAAAACCTCTATGGAAGGAGATTCCACCACCCGCATTCCAGCGCTTCACCATTCTCCTAGTGAAAAAGTTTTTCCTAATATCCAACCTAAATCTCCCCCACTGCAACTTGAGGCCATTACTCCTTGTTCTGTCATCTGGTACCACTGAAAACAGTCTAGATCCATCCTCCTTGGAACCCTCTTTCAGGTAGTTGAAAGCAGCCATCAAATCCCCCCCATTCTTCTCTTTTGCAGACTAAATAATCCCAGTTCCCTCAGCCTCTCCTCATAAATCTTGTCCTCCAGCCCCCTAATCATTTTTGTTGTCCTCAGCTGGACTCTTTCCAATTTGTCCACATCCTTCTTGTAGTGTGAGGCACAAAACTGGACACAGTACTCCAGATGAGGCCTCACCAATGTCGAACAGAGGGGAATGATCATGTCCCTCAATCTGCTGGCAATGCTCCTACTCCTAAAGGGTTAGGCATGATGCTCCCATCTCGTAAGGAGATGCCCTTGGGATACCCACTATATTACCTTTTTCGGATCTGCAGCCTAAATCAGCAAGTCCCCACACTGGGCACCTGCCGACCTAACGTAGATCCACACTGTGCCCCCCAGGAGGGGGAGAATCCCTGCTCTCCGGCTGCCCAAAACCCAACCCCTAGGTTTTGCTGTGAGGAAGGTGCAAAAGGCAAAACCCATTCTACTGTTATGGTGGGAAATTCCTTCCCACTCTGAATGTGGTGACAAGCACAGCCCACAGCAACCTAGATAGGGAGGGAGGGTGCTTTGACTGCTGGAAACCAGCAAACAGAAAGTGGCTCTGAGCACATGCTTCTCATGGCTCCAAATCTAGTGCGAAATCCCACGAGACCTCAAGCCTACCCCAGAAGCCCTGTGGGAGCTGGAAAACTCGCAGGATCTGGCCCGTCCTGTCCTTTTGCCCTCTCCCATCGCAGGAGCCATCAAAGCACAATGCTCCCTAGGCTCTCCTTTATTTGCCACTTCATCTTAGCAATTGCAACCTTTGCATAAGGATAACTCCTTGGGCACTCCTTGGGGGAGAACTCCTGTTATCCCTGAATTTGCAAACATCATTGCCAGTGGCGCGGAGATTTCTTCAGCTAATTCCTTCAGTACCCTGGGGCGAATAGCATCAGGCACCACTGATTTGAATTCATTCAAATTGGTCAGAAGATCCCCGACGTGTTCTTCGCTTATCCCAATCTGCACCCTTGTCTACAGTAACTTCGCTAGTCGTCCCGTCATGTTATTTTTTGTGAGAAGACTTCAGCAAAGTAGACACTGAACAACTCCACCTTCCAATCATCCTCTGTTACCAGCTCACCTTCTCCATTGAGCAGAGGACCCATGCTGTCGTTCATCTTTTCTTTAATCAGTGCTTGAAGGGTTAAAAACATACTATTCTTGGTCAGATTGGCAAAGACCCCAGGGGAGGGGGGTGTCACCTTCTTCTGAAGGATGAAGCCTGGGTCATTTGCAGGTTTAAACGAGTGTAAATGGTGGATTCTCTGTAACTTGAAGTCTTTAAATTATGATTTGAGGACTTCAGTAACTGAGCCAGAATACAGGAGGTCAGACTAGATGATCATGATGGTGGTCCCTTCTGACCTTAAAGTCTGAGTCCATGACCACACTACACAGGATATGCTCTATTGCAGGGGTTCTCAAACTGAGGGTCAGGACCCCTCAGGGGGTTGTGAGGTTATTACATGGGGGGGGTCATGAGCTGTCAACCTCCACCCCAAACCCCGCTTTGCCTCCAGCATTTATAATGGTGTTCAAGTGTTTTTAATTTAAAAGGGGGGGGGGGTCACACTCAGAGACTTGTTATGTGAAAGGGGTCACCAGTAAAAAAGTTTGAGAACCACTGCTCTATTGTACATATCACATAGCATATGAGAGGCAGATGTTTGAGCCCCTTTTGCATTTGGTGTTCTAAGAACTGCTCATGTAAAAAAGTCAGTCAGTCATGTCAGCAGGCTGCTTTTGTATTCCCTCTGGTATTTTGTTATACAGGGAAACAAGAAATGAATGTAAAAAGAATACATTCAGGGCCTTGAAACAAATTCTTACTGGGCAAACGCCCAGGAAAGGGTAGGTCCGGTTCAGGATTTTGCCAAACCTCATCAGCACACTCATAATTGTAAAAACTAAAGTTAGGGGCTGTTTCTACCCAGGTCCCATTTACAGAGGAGGATTCAGATAAACACTTCTGATTTGGCCCACTTCCAACTTTGTTTTCGGGTGTTACACTATGGAGAAGTTACCACTGAGAAATCAGAGCAAGTCAAAACAATGCGTCAGGCAGAGAGATGGATTATTAGTCATCAGAACTGACACTACCTCTTTGCACACGTGCTCGAGGCCTGCACTCAGTCCACATCCCAAGTACATACATCACCATGCTGGAAGATGCAAAGGGCCATTTCAGAATCTGTGTTCTATTGCCAAATTCTCGCTTGTTTGGCTTGACTTCAATCGGTCAGAACTGACGCTGCTGGGAAAACAGGGTATTTTGGCATTTCTGGCCAAAATCTGGAGCAATCCATCATAAGGTTCATGCACTTACTGTGGAACGAACCTGATGACCTAATGTATTGTGACAAAGCTCCTTCTCTATCCTGGTGAGTCCTGTGCTTATTGGTGGATTTTCTTGCCTCAGAGATTCACCATGTGGGTTGGGGAACAGCCCAGAGACCTTCCCCACTGGTAGAACCCACAGTCCAGGTCAATTGGGAGGTATGGGGGGAACCCGGTCCCGCCCTCTATTCCGGGTTCCAGCCCAGGGCCCTGTGGACTGCAGCTGTCTAGAGTGCCTCCTGGAACAGCTGCACGACAGCTACAATTCCCTGGGCTACTTCCCCATGGCCTTCTCCCAACACCTTCTTTAGTCTCACCACAGGACCTTCTTCTTGGTGTCTGTTAACGCTTATACTCCTCAGTCCTCCAGCAGCACGTCCTCTCACTCCCACACACACCCTTCACTAACTGGAGTGAGAGCCTTTTTATACCAGGTGTCCTGATTAGCCAGTCTGTCCTAATTGATTCTAGCAGCTTCTTCTTAATTGGCTCCAGGTGTCCTAATTAGCCTGCCTGCCTTAACTGGTTCCAGCAAATTCCTGCTTGTTCTGGAACTGCCCCTGTTACCTTACCCAGGGAAAAGGGATCTACTTAATCTGGGACTAATATATCTGCCTTCTATCACTCTTCTGTAGCCATCTGGCCTGACCCTGTCACAGTATCTTTCCCTATCTCTAACTATTATAATTTTGGAAACTCAGAAATGTATTTCTGATCCAGCCATAACTGAGGGCTCAGTGGTTCAGGACCGCACTAAGCCATACCCAGTAGCAAGACTCAAACACTGTTTTGCATAAATCTACTGTTCTACGGTATGTATTTCACTTCCAGGCTACTTCTTCCAAGACCACTCAGTGTCAAATGCAGAAGAGAAACTGTAACATGGAGAGCGTGGTGTTTTGCAATGACACCAAGAGCGCCGGCCTTTGTAACTGGTTAGCTCCTGTGGTTAATGCATCTACAAAACTGTTAGCCGCACTGTGTTTGCCTGAGCCGCACATGCAACACCTGGCCCACTCTTCCCGGGGTTATCGGCGAGCGTGATGGGAAGGCAATGGGACCTGGCAAGAATGAAATGAGTGGCACATGCAAGTGGAAAGGAGAAATTAAAAAATATAGGACGAGAGCAACAAAAGAAGAAGTGGAGGTGAACAATGGAAACCGACCATTCTTGTTCCTCTAACTCCTCCCTTTTGCCTTTTAGAGTTAAAACCAAAACCAAAAACACTGCATTCACTTCCCACTCCGAGAAACTCACAGAGCTGATCGAGCCAATGTACAGCTTCATGGAAGCTTTCTTGTTTAAAGTTACCCAGCGGACAGTAAAGGAGTTAAGAAAACTGGACAAGTCATAAATCAGTAATTACACATTTGCACCAGCGCAACTGAACTCAGAGTCTGGCCCAGGGACGAGAGAGAGAGAGAGAGAGACAGAGAGACAGAGGAAAAAAAAAACAACAAAAAAAAACAAACACACAGTTGGTTAGTCTAGCATTTTCTAGCTCAGGCTCTCAGATGTTTCCTCTGGCTTTAGCACCCACAGAGAACCAAAAAAAGCACACACCCGCAGGCCCGGTGCCCTCCCACTTAGCAGTGGCATCCACTGGAAACGGGAAGGACAGCCCCAGACACACAAGGCCCTTTCTTCCAAACATTTGGCATGTAGGAATGAGTATGGGGATTGAATTATACTGGAAAAATCAGAAGAGCTTTTGCATCATCAAGTATAATAAACTTCATTAAAACACATGGAGCTCATAATAATAGGCTTAGGTCTTACAGAGCACTCATAACCTTCCAAGAGCTGTGCGAACAAGAAGAAATGAGGAATTCAGACACAAGACACCCCAGGGGGAGACTCTGTGGGTAAAATGCCCGCCTCCTTACCTTTCATTCCCTGGCTGGAATTCAGACAGCAAGGAAGGCCTCCTCCGCTGGGGCTGCATAATAGATCCAGGTGGTAGGTGGGAAGTGTAATCCCTGGGATGATGCTGATACTCTAACAGACCCACATCCTGCAACAAACAACATAGAAAGAGAGCTGTTATGCGGATATCAGATATTCAGAAGACCACGATCACTTGCATTTACATCTCAGCAAAATTATGTGTGATATTCATTTAAGAACACCAGGTGCCAGACTGAATTCACTGGGGAGCTCTGAGCTCTCTTTATCCACCATGTAAGGGGGAGCAGTGCAAGGGTCCCTGAGCTGCCTTACCAATGAACCTCAAACACATGTTGGGTTGAGATTAGGGTGACCAGATGTCCTGATTTTATAGGGACAGTCCTGATATTTGGGGCTTTTTCTTATATAGGTTCCTATTACCCCCATCCCGATTTTTCACACTTGCTGTCTGGTCACCCTAGTTGAGATGGTCTCCGTGGCCTATTCAGTAAGTCCTGGGCCCCTCTGCTTGGACTGCTCAAAAGGGCACCACAACTGCTAGGGTGGCTGCTTGTCACGTAGCCACACGTCCACTCCAGTCAACGGACTCAGACCACCAACTCATTTAGCCTTGGGCACAAGTGATCCGGGCTGGGTTTGATCCAATGACCTAGAGCTGAAAGGCCCAGTCATCTTTCACCATTTCCCCTGAGCTATTCCCGTTCCCTCTCTCCTTTCCTCCACACAAAAGAAATATGGCTAGAAGCTGACGGTTACTGTGCTGAGGCAGGTCTTTGCTCAGGACCTACGGTCGTAGCCTCACTCACTCAGTCCACAATCGCGTCAATCACTTCACCGTGGCTTATGATGGAAGGGACTTGGACAGGTCGTTTCAAGTGCAGCCCATTTACCAGGCATTTTACATCTTTCTGTTGCTATTCAAGGGGATATCTGATCGTCTGTGAAAGGATGCAGGCCTACCTCTGCAGGGCCAGCAGCAGAAGTGTTAAACAGCCATCCCCCCACAGTACAGCAACACAGTCACGTGGTTAGGCCAAAATTCTCAAGTGCGGGGTTTGGGAGGCAGCAAAGGGGCTTTATACAGTAAAACCTGGTGTGATGAAAAATGTTTGTAATGGAAGATTACTTTTCCTTAGTTTCAATAGAGTTCTGCAGAGAGTTATTAACCTTCAGCACAACAGACCCACAGAGTTTAAGGAACCATTAGATCCTCTAGTCTAACATCCTGTGTCTCACAGGTCATTACGTCTCACCCACCTGCCCCTGCTTTGAATCCAATAACTTGTGTTTGGCTAAAGCATATCTTCCAAAAAGGCACATTATTACTTGTATTATCATGGCATCAAGGAGTCTCAGTCCCGGACCCGTTGCGCTAGGCGCTGTACTAACACTGAACAAAAAGACAGTCCCGTCCCTAAAGAGCTTCATGTCATGAGAAACTAAAACTAACCAAGCTCATTTCATTGTCCAGCCTGAGGCCCTGTCTACACTAGACAGTTGTACCGTTTTAATTACCCTGCTATAGTTAAAGCGGCACAACCCCTTGTAGCATGGATGCAGGTATACCGGTGTGAAACAGCAGCAGGCAGACAAAGGGCTCAATCCTGCAACACGCTGAGCACGGTGTCCCCAATCCAGCCAACCACGGGCTTAACTTTAAGCATGCCAGTGGGTCCACTGAAGTCAAATCCACAGAGTAGAAAAGTTTAAAAGAAAAATTTCTAAAATGCTTTCAACTTTAGTAACCTACGGTATTGGTAACAATAAAGAGAAAATACATCATCATCTTGCCCATGACCCTTTCTCCCGAGAACGGAGCTCAAAGGGGTGGAAAGGACAGTTTGTTACTTATTATGTACACATACATCCCTTTTGTTCCTTGGGCCTTGGAGAGTACAGTACTGTATGTCCCTGATTTAATTAACTAAGGAGCCCTTCTGCTCTGTGCCACAAAGACTCTTATTCAAACAATGAAATATTTCAACTGCTATTTATCTGCAGATAGGTGCCTGACCACAGGGGGGGAAAAGAGAGCAAAGATTAATCATCTAATTACCTAAAACACTGATCAGTGCTTTGTAGTGTCCCACCACTTTCATGACAACCATGGGGTAATAGTGGAATATAGTTATGCAAGAAGGAAGGGAAGTACTAGGACTTGAGAGCATATTTTAAGTATTTTTCATCTGAAAAAAATTGAGGCGTTTCTACCCTGGTTTGATTCCCAAGCCTCTCACGGTGCGGTCTTGGTAAATCCTGCAGATAAGTGTTTCGGGAGGAGGAAGAATGATCCAGTGGTTACAGGGCTAGCCCAGGATTCAGGAGACACAGGTTCCCTTCCCAGCTCAACAGACTCGCTGTGACACCTTGGGCAGCTCACTTAGTCTCTCTGTGCCTCAGTGGCCCCATCTGTATAACGGCAATAACAAACATGGCTGTTCCGCGCAGCAGGGTGCTGAGGCTAAATAAAAGAGCTGGCCAGAAAGCAGGTTCTCTCTCCCCACAGAACATTTCCATTTTTAGCAAAAATTGCAAAGGAAGGCAGTGCACCAGGAGAGTCCCCAGCCCTGGTAGAATGAAGTCCAGCCAGGGAGCCCAGCCCACAAAAGAAAACTGGGACAGGAGGAAACCAAACGATAACTCCCATGAAGCACTGCAGCAGCATATGCAAATCACACTATTTGGGGTTTCTGCCAAAATATTTCCAGGGTTTGTTTGTTGGGGGGTTTTTCTTGAATGAAAAAAGTAAAATCGTCCATGGAAATCAGACAGAAAACCCCAATTTTCTGCCAAAAGCCAATTTCAAAAGAAAGTGTTCAAACATCCCTTGTAAATACATTCAAGACCGTGATTCTTTCAGGCTGTGTCTACACTCAAACCACTACAGCCGCAGAGAGACAGCTGTGCCAGTGTAGTGCTTCAGTGTAAACACTCACTACAGCGACAGAACGGGCTCTCCCATCGCTGTGGTTAATCCACCTCTCCAAGTGGCAGCAGCTAGGTTGATGGAAGAATTCTTCTGTCGACCAAGCACTGTCTATGCCAGGGGGTTAGATCGGCTTAACTATGTCACTCAGGGGTGTGGAGTTTTCACCCCCCATGCAACGTAGCTTGGTCAACCCAACTTTTTAGTGTAGACCTGGCCCCAGATACCGTGGTGATGGGGCCAGATAAATCCCACTGATTTTCAAAATGGGCCCCACAGATTTAAAAATCAAGAGGATTTGGACAATGATCTCATGTTGAAGCCTTCCCCTCTCAATTGTAAGAAAGAGCAAAGAAATCAGCAATGAAAGGCAATGCTTCAATTCCAACTGGGACTACAGATTAGAAGAAAATGTCAGGAAATATCAAAGCCCAACATCTTGGGATGTCAAGAGGTAAAATAACATGTTTTTACAGTAACTCTATGGAAAATCAGAAAAAAAGAATTCTAGGCATTCCCTCCAGAGGAGCCAAGAAAAACAGAATTATTTCCAAGTTCAGCATCTCCTTCACAAAAGCTTAAATGAGACCAATATCAAATGGGGGGGGGGGGAAATGGTGGCGTCTACTAGCTACAATTTCTTGTTATGCCTGGAATAGTACATGGGGATATTAGCCCATGGTGCCCTGGTTCATGGTTTCCCGCCGCTAAGCGATAATGTGGTATTAATCTATAATAGAAAAAGAAAACAAAGGGTATCTTGGTCAAGTCCAGTTCTTTTTAGGCAGCATGGATGAGCTTGCATAGAATTTATCCATTCCTTCTACCTGGATAAATTCTATGCAACTCCAACTACACCCCTACTATTCCAGACCTGGGCCTCTCCTGAGCTGAGGCATGACTCGACAGATGGTTTCATGTGAAGAAAACACCTACTGGAGACTGTCTAGGTCAAACTTTACTTTGGTATTCCAAATTCTGATATGACCCAGATCTCCAGAGATAAAATCCCCTGACTTGCTTAGTCTGTAGCAATACTAGCCCATGGAGCATGTGGCTCTGTTTGGAACCCAGGAATGTAGATTAGATCATATGTAGCTGGCCCAATTCCACACTATCTTATATATAAAACCAAGGAAGTTTGAGATGGAATGATCCTGTTAGATCTTCCAGTCCATCACCCAGACACTGCAGGACTGCTCACTAAGGCACATTCCCCCAATTTCTGGCTCATCCTATTTTTAAAGGTCCCATATGATAATGCTTTCGGCACTTCACTAGGGAAGCTATGCAAAATATAAGCATACATAGCGAATGGATGGATAGGCAGTTCTATAAGCAGAACCGTCACCTTTTGAAAGAAACATATTAAAAGGAATAAATCATGCCCAGATTCCTAGATCGAGAGGTGGCTTTGCCCAGTAAAAATGTCAATCTCAATTTTGCGTTATTAACAATTATATATGGTTTACGTCATACTCAACCAGGAAGACTCTGCCAAGCCAATTACATGATTGCTAGGAGAGTATTGCAAACCTCAAAGAGGCAGACATATTTCAGCCCTGGTGTCTAATGCAGTGGTGTTCAATCTTTGCTATACTCTGGTTCCCTTTTCCATACCCGGATCCCCACCGATCTAGCCAGGACATCCCTCCATTTAGCACTGTGCGAAGGGCAGAGTAGTCATGATTCCCTGACACCTGTGCCTGACCTCCCGCTTGAGCACCCATGGTCTAAGGGGAAATTCTTGTTTGTCAGGCCCAATGGCGCCTCAGCTCTAACCCTGTAAGAAGGCTCTCCCGCTTCCAGACCTCCTCC
The DNA here is from genome assembly GCF_013100865.1 of Trachemys scripta elegans. NCBI lineage: Eukaryota > Metazoa > Chordata > Testudines > Emydidae > Trachemys > Trachemys scripta. Next base: position 8,970,405 of record NC_048312.1, read on the forward strand.
TTCCGGCCCCTGCTCAAGCCAGCCTTTCTCCCAATTCTCACTAGCCTTACAAGTCTTGTTATACTGCCTGAAGTGAAGGGGAAGCTCACGAAGATGTGCTACTACCTAGGAGTTAAGATCTTTGAGACCTGTCTTTCCAGCTTCACCACGAAACACAGCGTTGGCCAACACAATTTCCAAATGTTCACTGACAGCCTCTGACGTGTTTCACTTCATTAACATTAGTGCTTGGTTCTGCCAGCACAAAACATAACCTGAAAAATTAGCATAAAGGATTAAAATCCATGAATCTCTACGTGCCCTTTGACGAACCATCAAAGGAGCCACAGGAGACCTGTCAGAATGTAGGTGGATTAATTGCTCAGAAAGTTACTACAGTAAAGTGCATTGTATGCCAAGATTGTGCTTTTCACACATAAATACCTTTAGGGTTTAACAACTAGGTGTCAGAAGAGGCCTTGGTTTGTTTTGCAATCTTTAAAAGGTACACAGCACGAGGCATCCCCTGCCAGAAAACCTTCCAAGTGCGACCATGACAAAGAGATGATCTTCAAATGACCATCTTTATCATTCCGGAGCGAGGCATGCAGCACCATGCGCAAAGACGCATGGGAGAAGCGATACAACCTGCACCTATCAACTCAAAACGTACTGCAATTCCTTGCCTCCTGCGAGAGAATGGGGATAAAACATTGGGACTGAGATGACCAAAGACTGCCTAGCCCCGAAGCTATACGTCTCTTCTTTTCCTTTCTTGGTTGTTTTTGCTCATTCTCCATTCCTTCTCTCGCTGGATCTCTTTTCTCTTTCTTTGGGAAAACACAAAACAAAAACTAACTCTCTCCTCTATTTGCTGATAGCTCAAAGCAGTAGGCTCTTTCTCCATGGAGCGGTTATATCCTCCCATTTTCTCCTCTTGTGATTTCATTCCCTAGCCCTCAATCCCACTCATCTGCCCTCTCAGCTGCTTCTCCACTTTACAATTCTTGGCGGTCAATCTTGCTTTCCAGAACACAACATGCTAGTAGGAATGTCAACACCCCTAGACTGTACAACCGAAAAGTAGTACACCTCTACCTCGATAGAACGCTGTCCTCGGGAGCCAAAAAATCTTACCGCGTTATAGGTGAAACTGCGTTATATTGAACTTGCTTTGATCCGCCGGAGTGTGCAGCCCAGCCCCCCTGGAGCACTGTTTTACTGTGTTATATCTGAATTCGTGTTATATCGGGTCGCGTTATATCGAGGTAGCGGTGTATGTCCGGTCCAGGGATTCCATTCAGTGTAAGACCATCGAATATCCGCACTGACACCTTACTAGCTCACAAGTTGCTGATAAAACTTGTCATGACAGACGAAAACATGAAAAGCCCCCACTTGGTGCTCCCTAAAGCTCAAGTCTTTTGCCTGCCTTTAAAACGGCGTTCAATTAGAGCACCAAAAGGCACCCATTCAGATTAGAAACAAGAGCAGGCCACAAATTTCAAAACATGTTTTCCCTCATTCCCCAACTTAACTTATCAAGAACCCCCCTTTAAAACGGGGGTGCTATGGGGCAGTCACCATCCTCAAAGCATTCCAACTGTAACACCTGCCCCAAATGCATCTACCTATGTAGAATGAGGGCTAAGTGCCTCACACTCTCAAACGCACATCCCTGGGAGGCAGGGCAGTGCCGTTATCCCCGTTCTGCAGATGGGACCTGAGGCTCAGAGAGGCTAGATGACTTGCCCAAAGTCCTGCATGAAGTCCAGGGCAGAGCAGGGAATTGAACGCTAGTCTCCCAAGATCTAGACTAGTGCCCTAACCACTGGGCCATCATTTCAACAGAGATGCTGGCTGACCCGCACCTCCCTTTCATGAAAAAAAAAAATTAAACAGGCAACAAAAGTGTCCGACAGCTCTAACTACAATAACCATGTTCAGGAAACTACTGCGCACAAGAACTTCGGCTCACCTAAGACCGGGGGCGGAGAGGTGGAGGGAAGGGACCAAACAGGATATTTCATACCAGGCATCAGCTGGAAGATAAATCAGTGTGTAGTGGTTTTTCCAAAAGAAAGCAGGCAGGCCTGTCTGGGTTGTCTTGACTTTCAAATCATTTGGGGATCATTTGAGACACACCTTCCAACAGCCTGACCAGATCTTCTTTCATGATGACTTAGGTATTGCTTTGCAGCCTCTGGAAATTCTACAGAATTTTGCAAACTAATGTCTTCAAAAAAGGTGGTGTGGGAAGAAGGAATTAGCAACATCTTTCAGTTTTGCTGGTGGAAATTAACCTTTTTTAATACACAAATGAATGAGACACAATCTGCCAAACTAACAAACAGTAGCAGCAGCCACCTTTTGGGAAACCCCAGTTCTGAGGTCTCATCACCCTCTTGATCAATTTCCCCCGAAACCTAACTGTGGAGAGAAAAACTACATTAATTGTTACAATGTACAAACACACTGTCTGGAGCTTTATTTCTGCTATGACAGCACACAGGTCCTCAGAAAGCATAGCAACTTTCAGTGTGCCACTGTTACGTTTCAAACGAAAGGGTTCTGCTCCTTGCCTGAGATCTTATTCAACAGGCAGGTCTTGGGCAACAACTGGTCTGTTAACACCAACAGTCGTGCCACATGGAGATTGGTCTATCTAGCCATTTATGACACTCATCACGGATAACAATAGGAGTTCATGGTACGGACTGCAGGCAGCATGTGCTAGCAATGGGGCTGCCTCGTAGGGGATAAGGGCAGCCCATAACCCATGGACTTTAACTGGATTTCTATGTGGAGATTGAGGGTAGAATATAGGTCCACTGAGAACAAAGTGTTTGTACACAGAGCAAAGGCTCTTGGATAGCTCTCAAGAACCCTTTTCTACAACGAAAACTGTCCTCCCCCTTCCCCCCCGCCCCACCCACATACACACTTGCACAACATCAAACCCTTACTGCAACCTCAGCACATGAATACTGGCTAATATTGCACACGGCTAAATCCTCTGCAATAACCTAGTGAGAGACTCCAACCGCACCAGATTTGCACAAGGGGAGCGGCACTGCACAGCCCAGCTCCCGGAGCAGAAGCAGACCTGCCAGTCGTTACAGAACCAGAAGCAGACCACCATGTCCTTGTGATCACTTGCAGCTTGACAGCGAAGTGCAAAGAGAACAGTTACTCTTGATCTTCTTCAAGTTTTCCCCTCAGTGCCACACTGGACCACGTGGGCTGAAGGACCAAAGAAACGGTTCCCTGCTAGCAGTAACATCTCCCTGGAAATGGACAGGGAAAACAAACAACGTGCAGGATCAACCAGGCCCAGAAGCGTATCAATGTACATATCTGTCGCTCTAAAACCAGCAGATGTTGCACAGAATCACAGGCCCTCTCTCCAGTACTTTGGATTATTGCCCTGGCCAGGATGCTGCAATTGCCCTATTTATTATTTCACTGCAGATCTGAGTGGTAGTCCATTCCCCTCACCACGAAGTAACTGTGCTGACTGTTCATTTGCTCCATGAATTATAGGATGCACACAGCACCCGGGTGCAGGGATGTGTGCGGCTGCTAGCCAGGGGGGAGGGAATGGGAACAGGGATTACAACAGATGGCAGCCAAGAAGAAGTCCAATTCCACCTACTTAAAACCTTGGCGAGCGTATGGCGCCCGTGGGCCCTGGCACACGCCCTGGAGCTAGGAGAGGATCCACGTGGGACATCGAGAGCCTCAACTTAGACCCCCGACTCCCACATCAAACTAGCAAGGCTACAGTGTGCTCCCCGCCCTCCCGCCTTCTGTTCAAAAATGCATTTGGTCAGATTCTAATTTTACATCCGTATGGAAATATCGGGCCCAATTCTGCTCTAATTTAGACCTTGAAATCCCACCGAAGCCAAAGGGCTTGAACGGGTGGGGTGGTCACTGATGGCGCCATATTTTATGCTGATTGCTGCTGGAACTAGTCGGGTCAGGGCCTAGAAGTCAAAACAACATGGTCAGTCCCCTCAAAATACATGAAATTTTTACCCTGCTTCAGCCAATCACATGCACTGAAAACGTAGCTCTCCATTTAAAATGGTTTGTTTCTGGGGCAGTGCTTTCCACTACACCCGAATACACAACCAGTTCAGATAACCCAACACACACACACACACACTAACGTGCTTGGGGTTCTGCAAAGGATCGAAATGGAAGAACAAAAAATTAGTGTTTAAAAAAAATAAAACGCTAAAGAGCCAAACAGCCTCATTAAAATAAATGTCTCCATTCAGGAGCACGGAAAGGTGCATAAGGCCTATTTGAAATCCTTCTAGAGCCGTCCTTAGCCACCAAGAAGGGTCAGATTAATTTGCACATCCGCTGAGTGTTGGTGGGAGCTAGCTGATGACAGACAGCTCTGGCATTCTCAAGGTCTTTTTATGTTTTTGTTTTCGGTGCTTTTTTTTTTTTTTTCTGAAGCACTGAAAGCACTCCTCCCACCCCCACTTCCTGGTAAATCCTCTGACCCTGAATAACCTGAGCTTGTCAGGCCCATTTAGATACAACAATCAAACTGTCATAAAGAGAGAGAGGGGGAGGGAGGGAGGGAGAGAGAGGAGGCTGAATTCAATCTTCAAGAAAGCCATGAGCATCACAGAAACGCAGAGGGTTCTAAGGGAAAAGCTTTTTAATTTTTGAAAGCTTTCTGTCTGCAATGCCATCTACCACATTGTCTCAAATAAAAGCCCCCATTAGCTCCCGACCTCAAGATAACCTGTATGCTAAACCAATAACTGCATGCAAGTGACCATTCTTGCTGCTTAGTTCGATTGCTGTTCTAACCGTCTGTGGTGGCTTGCATATTTCATTCTTTTCTCCCTGTTTCCAGCTGGCAGGGTCTGGGCTGCCTGATCTCCAGCCAGGAGAGAGAAAAAGTTTGGAAGCAACTCCGCAATCTGCTCCAGGCTTTGGACCTTCAAAGCAAAGCACTTTCCTCCAAACCCAGACAATGTCAGGTCGCAGGTAACCACTGTTATGCTCCTGCTCTCCCAGATTCAGGAGCAAGGACCCTTACCAACAACCTGATCCGGAGGGGTTCAAGGCACCCACAGCTCCTCCGTGGCATCAGAATTAGCTCCTGTAGATGCAGGGTGGGGCCAAGGGGTGGACAGCCAGACATCTGAAGTCATGGGCTAATCTTGCAACAAATATGACCCAGCATTTTCCCAACAGAGGAACAGCCTTTATCATTCCCTTTCTTAACATTCATTTTTAATGCCTTTTTACAGTGAGTTTAGGGAGACGTATAACTCTAGCAGAGCATTCCCGATCAGGGTGTTCATTCCACCATGGAAAGGCCTTCCAGTGCTCAAGACATTTGCAAGTGAGTTGCAAAGCAGTAGACACTATACAACAAAGGGGCAGCTCTGCAGTGGAAGAGGGATGAACCAGGTGACTTAACAGGCCTGTCCCATCTCCAATACCTGTGACTCTCGACCTGCCTCAGCTTCCCCACCACAGTCCTAGTGCACAAAGAACTCAGGAGATGCCATTCTGCCAGAATGTTGCGTGCCCCAAACTCAGCAGTGCAGCTATCAGAGCGTTTCGGGGGCGTGGGGAAGGGGACTGGACAAGCACAGCCTTTTTACAAACCACCAGTCCGGGCTTTTATTAAATGCTTATGAATAAGCAAAACCGAGTCCTTTTCCCCCTAGCTGGTATGCTGCACAGATCATATATGACAAGTTCACTTCTGGTTTATCGTAAGAAATTTTTTGAAAACAGGACATTTCAACTGCACTGAGACAACAGCTTCGCCGAAAATGAAGCGGATTAACCAGATTGTGCCCTTAAAGGGAAGCACAAAATGATGGTGAACACATCATAAATTTAAGTATAAATCGCTCCTTATCCTAATTGTAGGACTATGATGTTTGGTTCATTTCAATTGCTGGTAATCAAAATATTGTTTTTAAAAGAATCCCTTTCAACTGCAGAGCAACTGAATTGGGAGAAAAAGATGGTTGTATAGCACCCAAGTTGTGCCAGGCCAGGCCATACAAATCCACTGTGTTCTCTGGGAATCATTAGGTTAAGAAAGTGAAACTGAAGCCTCCCACTCACAGCGATGTGCTAGCAGCACGTTCCAGCATGCCACAGAGTGAAACCCGCAGCAGTCTCGGACAATATGGGCATGAATTGGTATGAAACTGCTGCCTGCATTACCTCCCAAAACTGCTGCCTGAGAGAGAGGCTGGACTAGTGGTTAGAGCCCAGGATGCGAGCCAGGAATCCGAGGCTTCCTAGTAACTCGTGGTGTCTCTGGAGCAATCAGAACCTCTCCGTGACTCAGTTTACCAATCACTATCTATGGTACTTGTGGTCCCCATCTAAGTGCCTAACAGTCCTTAACGTATTTACCCTGACAACACCTCCTCAAAGTCGGGGGAGGTAAGAGTTAGGAATTATCAGTAGTAGTATTTTACAGATAGCGTCTCTGTGACTCAGTTCCCTGAGGAAACATCTAAGCGGGGCTAAAAACTGCTGTGTAGATGGTTTGGGCTCAGCTCCTCCACCTCCACCCTTGCAGGGTCCCAGAGATCAGCTCCAGGCCCAACGTCTACACAGCAGTTTTTCAGCCCTAGAGCCCAAGCCCCACGAGCCAGTCAGCTGACCCAGGCCAGCCGCTGTTTTTTTAATCCCTGTGTAGACGTATGCCAAGTGATTTGCACAACATCACACAGGACGTCTCCAGTAGAGCTGGGAATTCAACCCAGGGCTCCTGTGTCCCAGGCTAGCAGCCTATCCACTAAACCATCCTTCCTCCCAGCTCCCGCACTTGTTTTGCCAATGAATCCCATCTCACTTCTCCCTTTGTCTCCCATCTTACCTACTAGATCACCAATTGAAAAACAGCCTACGCCATCAGCAATCGAAAGTCAGCAGTCGATGCAAAATGGGGGAAGCGGAGTTCAATCCCCCTAGCCAGATGCCCATGCCACCAGGGTCACCAACACTCTCCTCCCACGGCAAGCATGCACACAAGCTGTAAATGCTCACAGGTAACGTTCTAAGCAGCTTGCATGTGCTCAGTAGCAAAACGGGGAACGTTTCTGAGGCAGGAGGCATTTTAGTTACACGGGACAGTCTCAGCAAAAAGACCTAGAATTACATTGACCCAGCTACTGTCTTGTCCATGAAGTGGCCTCCCAACGAGGGTCATGGCACCTCGGACAAGAGGAGGAGTTTGGGGGAAGCCTGGACTGCTGCTATTCAGACTGGAGGATTTCCGTCTCCAGGGCTGTCGATCCAATACCAGGTATCTTTGTGCCAGCATCAAGCAGGACCTATTTTAGCTCCTGGGTGTTTGGATGGCCCTGGGCACTGCCTTGCAGACTGAGAAATGTACATTTTAGCCTTTACCCGTGTAAAGCCACTTTCTGAGGCCAACACATCTCAGCAGTGCCATGCTGCTGTCTGGCAGCACCAGGCTCTCACCGCACCCTCGCAAGACAGCAGACTAGCCCTGAGAAACTCGCTGCGCAAGGGGAGAGGAGACGCTCCCGCCTCATTCAGAAGAGCATCTGGCAGGAGCTCTGCATTCATGGCCTCTTGCGGCTCCTCCGTCATCAGGCGGACGGAGCAGCATGGCTGCCACGAACTACAGTGGCACCGGATGGATGTGCTGTAAGGTGTTTATGGTAGATGCGGGGGAGGGAGGAGTTTGATCTCTATACCCTGCACTGGGTAGGCTGTTGGTTGTTTCTTTGGAGGGAGGGATCATTTTTAAAGAGTAATGGGTGTCCCTGGTTCCTACTTGGAGGCAGGGCAGGGCAGTTCCTCCCCTCCCTGCCACAGGGCTTGTGAAGAGCCATTACAAGGTCTCCTTCTCCCCAAGTGGCTGTCCCCAACACTACGGCTTCTGCTAACTCTGCCTCTCCAACAGTGTTAACGTGGAGGGGCAGAGAGTGGTGCCATGATGCAGCCCTATCCCAGCAGCGGGTGCTGCTCCAGAGGCGGGGGACGGTACGGCCTCTCACAGCCCGGGCTCCAATGCTGCTCCACTGGAGGCAGGCACAAACCCTGGCAGCACCATGACGCTAGCACTGAGTCGTGCCCTGATGCCAGTGGGAATTCAAACGCGGTTTGTCCATTGGTGATCTGCCATAACCTCTTACATGCATGAAAGTGACATTAATCTCCTCTCCTCCCCACCACCAGACACATTTAGCAAACAGACCAAATTCTGGGCTGCTGTGGAAATACCCCCGCGTGCTGGTGAAGGCACCCCCACACACATGCTGCTACAGAAACATCCAGATGTTCCTTTATTCTGGTTGGCAACAAGCCACCATCACCCAAAGCCCATCTCTCTCTCTCTCACTCTCTCTCACTCTCTCTCACTCTCTCTCACTCTCTCTCACACACAATCTTCTGCGTGGGGTATATGCAGAGAGATCATAACCGGATCTAGGCGGCATAGCATGATCTGCATGTCTACATGCTTCTGGTCCTCAAGATACATCCCAGAACACAGCCCCATGGTTACTGTCAGAGCACGTAGGAAGGAACCGCTCCACTAGTTTTGGAGACGAGCAAGACTGGGCTGAATTTTGCCCCACGCTTCTCGTAAGTCGCAAGCATTTAGGGTCAGGCCCCAATCTATAGCACCTTGCCAGGTAACTGACCCACTGAGTCATTCCCCCTCTCCTTCTAATGTAGCTCCAAAGGTAAGCATGGCTCGTTGGCGATTTCATTCCTTGTTTGTGCACCAGTATCAACCAGGGTGGCACAGCTCTTGGCACGCTATTTGCTCACTACCAGCTGCTGTTCAGCAAGCAGAGGAAACACCATGACCCAAAACATGATCACTCCAAGTTTCTACATCAATAGTAGCTTTTAAAACAAAAACAAAACAAAAAACCACCACCATTTTGCAACCAAAAGGAAGTGTTTAATGTGGCATTCCCCATCAAGCAACAGCTATCTTACCCCCTTCAAATGCTGGCATCAAGCTGCAGCCATATGCAGGTCTAGAAATTGTGCAGACACACATTGCATCCAAAGATTATTATTTAGGTCAAGTTCAGGAATGAACAACTCGATAGCATCCTTTCTGTTACAGCAGGGACAGGGAATAGGGAATTGAAAACATTCTACAGTACAGAAGAGCTCAAAGATTCATTCTAAAAATAAATCTCTCAGTGGCTCACACTATGACTGGGGTCAAGTATCAGAGGGGTAGCCGTGTTAGTCTGGATCCGTAAAAAGCAACAGAGTCCTGTGGCACCTTTAAGACTAACAGATGTATTGGAGCATAAGCTTTCGTGGGTGAATGCCCACTTCGTCGGTGCCACAGGACTCTCTGTTGCTTTTTACGATGACTGGGCTCGCTTTATCACCTATCACTTTTCACTCTAATCAAGGGAGATGCCAATTACAGTCTGTGGATGTCTTTCTGCAGTGAGTTAGGGGCAATCTGTTGCATGATAAAGGCAGTCCACACTGGAGTTGCTATATCACTAGACTCAGCTGGCTTCTTCTGTAATGATTCACTGTTCTGGGGACCAGAGAAAACACCTGCAATTGATTACGCAGAAACAAAAGGAAGCTATTGATCAAACAGAGCAACCCAATCCAGCACCGCCCGCGCTCCAGCCATTTGAATATCCAACCGAGAGAGATTAGAGATACAAGAAAAATAAAGCAACAACAACTCCTCCCTACTCAAGCATGCTGTTTGAGATAAGGTGAGTAATAAAAACTAGGTTGAATTAGTACAGTGTTATCTTGTCTACAGGGATGCAACATGTGCTTCAGACAACATCCTTATTGTTCCAGTAGAATCTCCCAGCCATCAATCTCCCAAACATTGCTGGCTTGGCCTTTTGTTTCAGAAGGTGATCACACTCCACGTGGCCTGCTCTTGGAAAGGCATTCGTTTTTGTTGCCATCTCTACACTGAGACTGCATCTGTTGCCATCCCGAGCAGCCTCTGTACCAGCTGCACAGCAGCGCATCCTTCTTAACGTATTTTTTCCTCCCAGTGAGCTGTGAATTTCGGTGGTGTTTTTCCTGGCCATGCTGAATATGCCAGTCACTGAAAAGAACCAATGTCACGGGGAATAGCGCTCTGTTTTTCTGACTTCACAGTCATCTGACCAGTGGGTCCCTGTAACTAGCGGCAGCCGCTCGGACACCTGCTGCCAGATTTGAGCAGCCGGTCCTCAGGCAGATGGCAGACACAACCAGAGAGGTGTCTGTAAAACAGAAACAATTTAGAACTTCACTTCTTTGGAGCTTCTCCAGCAGAAATGTTTGTCCAGAGCACTGTGGGGCCCTGCGCTCCCTTCCCCATCCCTGAGTCATACCCAACCACAATTAAAACAGAGCCGTTTGCTGGGGATTTCCATCTCTTGTCCACCAGAATCATCCAGTAAAATCCCCCCAAGGCTTGGAACTCAGTTTTCCAGCATCACTTGTGGTCACACGCTAACCACAACTCTCAAGCTACCTCCATACCCTTGAATCCCATTCCTTTAATGCACCCAAGCTCCTCACCTCAACTTCGGGGGCCTTATCTAATCTTGCCCCTCCCCAAATTTCTTCTGCAATTTAAGCACCTCTGCTCTAAATTTCTGACTCCCCATCTCACTCCTACTCTTCCCTCCTATCACCTCTTCCTCCTCTCAGCTCTGGGTTTTCTAGCATGTTGTCTGTATGCTAGGAACCAGTTCCTTAGTCTGGTCTGCCAAGAAACTCCCAAACCTCTCTCTTCCTTGCACCCATTTCTTCCAGGAGCCTTCCTACCCATTTTCTTTATAGAAATCCTCCCCACGGCGCCTTTATCTGTGCTGCTGTCCCATCACTGGTCTTTATTACCACCACCTAGTACTTCCATTCTAGAGGCCCCAGCCAAGATCTCCATTCTGTTGGCATCATTTACACACACAATAAATTGTTGGGGCATGGCCCATCTACATAGACTGGACAAACGGTGGAAAAAGGAAGGATTACTATCCCGGGAAATGAGGCACAGAGACATTAAGGGTAACCTTTTCCAAACCACCTGAGAGATTCATGGGGTTAAACCCCATTTTGAAAAGTGACTTGGGCACTTAGGAGCCTATGTCCCATTGACGTTCAGATCTCCTGAATCCCAGGTCGGTTGCTTGTCTTTCACTGCAAGCTCTTCAGAGAAAGGTCCATGCTTTAATCTATAATCTGCACATTTGCAGTGCTACATAACTCCATAGTCCTCTGTCAGAGTTTCCATCCATTCTCACACTTTCTTCTCTTCCCCAGATCCCGGTCTCAGAGCTGTTTGATGGCTCTGCCTTCCAAACACAACGAATGAAGCCATTTCCCTCTGTGAGGCTGCATGCCTATCATTTGGAGTTTCCATTGTCCGGCACCAGGTTGATAAAGCCAGCCGTCGGGCAGTCTTCACAGCCAGCTGAAGCTCCTGGCGTACTTACGCCAAAAAGCACCACATCTCCTGGTTTAGGGGTAAAGCGCTGTCAGGCAGAACCCGGGGCTCCACGGCCACGGTGGCATCCTGGAATGGCAGAGTACGGCAGTCACAAGCTGGTCTGGGAGAAGAGGGACATTCCCCTCAATGGAAATTCCTTTAGCCAATTAAGGAACGGGGCTGAAGAGATCCAAAAAGAATCCCATCCAGTCGCCACGGACGATGGCTGTATCAAGGGTTCTATTATGATGGAACAGAAGGAAGAGGAGGGAAAACAGGTGATTTTCAGAGCTCCAACAGGATCATTTGAAGGTCCTCATTACAAAGTATTATTTCCTTGGATAGATTTACTGTGCTGTTGTGATTAACCCATGTGATGTTTTTAAATGCAAGGAAGCATCCCATAGGCGTACAAATCAAATTCAAAAGCCCCACTGAAGTGTAGATTCCTGGCTAGGAAGCAAAAGTGGTTCTTGCCACAGCTCCATCTGTTTAAAAAAAATGTACCAGGGAAAATGCATTGTGACTCCTGAGTGTTGGAAGCTAAGCCTTTCCTGGCAAGGAGACAGAATCCAGAGCTGGGAATCGGGGGTACTGCTTGCTCTGCTTTCAAGCTATTCCAACCCAAACCAGAAATCAATTAATCAAGCCACCACGGTACAGTTCAGAGCTCACATAATGCGTCATCAGGCATTTAAAGCCACTTTTCCAGAGAGATGGTTTGAGTTCTTGAGTAAGCAGCTGAATCAAAGTTGCCATCTCAGTTCCACGGTTTTGGTTTTTAAAAAATTTTTCAAATCAGTCTTCCAACGCCAAGAAAGCATCAGGCAAGGGATCGCGGAAAGTACTCTGAGAGACGACAATCTCTCATGTGACATTTGAACAGTCTCCAACACTGCCGTGCAGCTGGTACTAGGAATCTCTTTGCTTTTGGGGATTGCTAGGCTGGGGAAGGAGGGAGCTTTGAGCAGCCCAGGGGCAGGTTGGTGTTTGATGCTCTAATGTCTTCAGTTTGCAACAGAAGTATAAATTAATACAGACAAGCATTGTGGGTCTAGAGGTAAAATTATTCACTGCCTCTCCACGAATCAGTAATACCAATAGCACCTTAAATTTATCAAGCACTTTTCATACGGACCCATCTCAAAGCGATTTTTATATATGGATCATTTCACTCACCTCTAAAATGTAGCCATCTATAGCAATCCTGCCACACTGGTAACATATATCCCTATGCAACAGTTTTTCAGGATAGGCCATCTGGATTCACTTGCCCAGTTCAAAACTACTGGGAGAACTTTAGGTAGGAAGAACATAATTACCCTAGCTGGATTTTGGACCTTGCTGTTGGGAGACGTGCCAGGGGATCTTTAATGATCACGAGAGGTCAGGACCTCGCCGTTTTATGCCTCCCCAGTGAAGAGAACCTCCAGCATCAAGATGCCCTTACAACCTCGCACTGGGGCACTGACTCAGGATTAACTCTGAGCAGCACCCCCTGCTATGTCACCCACTACAACATTTGAATGGCTCTCAGGCGGACCCTGCCTAGCTTAGGAGATCTGATATAGAAATACTCTAAGGCAGGGATAATTGGATTATTTTGTGTCACGGTCCAAATTTCTTGGTCATGGCATATAGTCAAGCCCGGACTCCAGAGAAAAGAATAAAAAAAATAATTATTATAAGTAGTAAATAAAAAGATACGGGGGGGTCCATTCAAAAGCGTACGGCAGTCTGGTTTTGGCCTGTGGCCTGCCTGCTCTAAGGGGGTATTGCTACCACATGAGCCAGTTTATGAAGCAGATTGTCCAAATACAGCCTCCCTTAAGGATTAATGAGAGTCAGATTCATCAAGATTGTGCTGCTGGATTTGCCAACGACAATGAAGGATACATACCAAAACAAACCGTTCTGTTTAGGTTGGTTGTACAGTAATCTATTATAACTGCCTTTAGTAATGCGGATGAAATTAACACTTGAGATGAACCTTTTTTTTTTTTTTTTTTTCCTGATCCAGGCTAACAGGTGTTTCAATTTGGAAGCTTAAAGCCAATGGAAGAACCAGAAGAGCTCACGACTTTCCCAGCCGTGTTTCAGTGTCTAAGCAAGTAACGAAACGCTGACAGACCAACATCATCATCATCATCATGATGAAACACTTTCCTTTACGGCGGGTTCGACACGCACTGAAGCAACAACTTGTAATTCGCATCCTGAGCTATTTTGGTGCAACTCCGGGCGTTGACACTTATTTCAGATTTTGAGCGTCCTATTGTGATTTAACTTAAAATCAGTAAAAAAAAATAAAATAAAATAAATTGCAACTTAAATCAAAATAGGACACGCTGAATCCAAAATAAGAGTGTACACACCCAGACTCGCACCGAAATAGCTAGCAGTGAGAATTACAGCCAAGCTTGTTGTTTCGGACAAAGGTGTGCATAGACCAGGGGTCCTCAATGCGGTGCCCGAAATGCCGCCGAGAAGCAGCGTCATCCAGAGGCGTCGCCGCCGAAATGCTGCCAATTTTCGGCACGGATGACGCTGCTTCTCGGCGGCATTTCGGTAGCGAAGCCTATTGACATTGCCACTTCTCGGCGGCATTTCAATGGATGCTCATCTGCCGCCACGGTTCTCCATGGTTGGGGACCACTGGCATAGACCAACCTGTAGACTTTTTGATTTGTTACATTACATTCCTTTTCAGCAGGGAAGCAGTTAGGTGGGGAATGCAAGGATTAATTCCCCATTTAACTTCTCTGATCCTCTCCAACTATTTATATCAACATGCTGGCATATACTTACCAATCCCCTTGATTTTGCTTGATTGGGTGTGAAGGTAACTTCCAACAGTCTGCTAAACTGGCAGGTCAGCGCTGAATGAGCGCCGTGTCTAAAGGACATCTCTGGGATAGATTCATGGATGCCAAGGCCTGGAGGGACCATTGTGATCATCTAGTTGGACCTCCTGTATAACATAGGCCACGAAACTTCCCCAAAATAGGATGGTCTCAGACCCTCAGGAACAGGCACTTGTAGCGAGGGAGTTGTTGATTAAGAAGCTAATGGGCTTGTTCCCTAGAGATACAGCACAGTGGTTCTAGAACGCTAGCCTCACAAAGGGTGAGCTTCAGCAAGGGGTAGACACGTGATGTGCTCAGCCGCTGAGCAGAGGGTCATGGACCAGATCCTGCCCTTACTAAAGTCAACAGGAGTTTTGCCACTGACTTTGCTAGGTGCAAAAAATCAAGCCCATATCAGCATTATTTCTTATTGTTTTGCGGTGGTGCCTAGGGATCCCAGCGATGGATCAGGAACCCATTGTGCTAAGCACTGTACAAACACAGAACAAAAAGAGCTTACAATCGAAGTGTAGAACAGACGGAGACAGACAGATGGGGGAGCACAAGGAAACAAGACGCTATCGGTCAGCATGATAGGCTGCGTTCTCCACACACCAGGAGCCTAACCATTGCCAAGTTTTGTAGGCATCACGTGGCAAAGGAGAGTTTTAAGGAGGAAATCCAAAGGAGGACAACAAAGTAGCTTTGTGGATGTTATTGGGGCACCTCCCAAGCGTGAGGGGCAGCAGGAAAAAAAGCACGCAGGTGCTTGTTTGAAAATTTAAGCTCAGTAGTTACAAATAAGAGCAGCTGAAGTCTCCCTCGTAAAATTGCAGTCTCAACAGAACTGGTCCCTCCAGAGGAAGGATCGTTTGCAGGGCAGCTTGTGGGAAGCTCATAGTGAACCACCTGTTCTGTGGAGAGGAGATTTCATTCTTCATGACTCATCAGCTAGCAACTCTTGCGACGGCTAAATTCCCACGCGCACACACACACGAAGTTAAAATCTCCATAAAGTAAACCAATGTGCAATGCTGGAGCCGCTTGATATTTCCTGCCGATGCCTGCAACAACAGACCGTGTCTCTCAGAATGCCTAAACCTCCCCTCTGATAGTCCTACCATGCAGGTTCCCCCACTCCTGCCCAGGTCATAGTCATTTCTACAGCATTGAAATGGCAGGACATGAGCTGGTGAATTATGATGATTAAGGAGGACACCACAGGAAATTTGATATATGAATGGGGGGAACCCTTCCCACCCCATTGCCTACAGATTAATTGGGGCTTAACAGTGAAGGATGGAGGCAAGGCTATGAAAGGAAATTTGCCAGAAACTGGGTCTGGATGACAGGGGATGGACCACTCAAATTGCCTTCTTCTGTTCATTCCCTCTGAAGCATCTGGCACCAGCCACTGTCAGAAGACAGGATACTGGACTAGGTGGACCATTGTTCTCACTCAGCAGGGCCGTTCTTCTGTTCTAATTGATCTGTTTACAGAAAATCTCTGCAGGTTGATGGAAAATGAAAACCGTTCATGTTAAGGTTTCCTTTGAGAGAGCAGGAGCTCATGACACATTAGAAGGTTAAGCATACAAGTAATATGCATTTTCACCTTTAGCTAAAGGTCACAGAATGTTCAATAAGCAATCCCTCCGTCCAGGAGCTGGGCAAGACAGCAATTGACAAGACATCCACATATTATGCGGCTCCAGCTAATCATTAATGTGGAAAATGCTCTGCTGTCCCCTTTCACTTGGTCCACAATGATTCAGTGCACTTGGGAGCAAAGGGAGGAACCGTTCACACAGCTGTTTTCAGATAATCGCCATTGCCGAATTTGGCCTTAAAAAAGGAATGGCTTTTGCTGTTCCCATTAAGAGCACCCACACTTCTACAGAGATTGCATATAATTTATTTTAAATAAAGCAAAAGTGAGCTATACAGGGATGGTATAACATACCAGACCAGTGGGGTCACCGAGCATCCGGTCTCTCTGATAGTGGCCAGTACCAGATACTTCCCAGGAAGGTGAAAGAAACTCTCAAGTGTGCTATGATAGAATAACCTACCTACCTATACAGGGAATTTCTTCTTAACCCCATGTATTAGAGGTTAGTTTATACTCTGAAGCATGAGGATTTATGTCTCTTCCAAATTTGGGGGGGAGGAAGGGGTTGGCAGGCAGGGGGCTGTTCCTTTTTCTTAAATCCTTACTAAGGAAGCTCTGCGTGTTCTCATTAGACATATAAATGTCCAGTCCTCTTTCAAATTCCCAACTCATGGTCTTATGATACCCTGTGGCAATGAGTTCCATAAGTTATCCATAAAATATATATAGCTTTTTTTTTTAATTTGAAGTCCTCTGCCTTTCTGTTTTTGTGCCCTTGTTTTTGCATCATGAGAAAGGCAAATAGAAGTTCCACATTTACCTTCTCTACACCACCCATTGTTTGGTAAGCTTTTATCATGTCCCCGCTTATTTGCCTCCTTTTTAAACAAAACAGCCGCAATGTTTCAAATCTCTCTTCCTGTGGAAGTTTCTCTGAGCTTCAAACAATTTTAAGGCTAATTTCTGAATCCCCCACTGTTTCTACAAGGCTGTTTTCAACAGCAGATGTGGGGTCAAGGTGTATGACTGCAGGACCACCGACAGACAGACAAACCTATGGATTGACTTGTATTCAGGTTACACCTAGACATCCGAGCACCGTAGTGCTAAACACCGTACAAATGTAAGAAATGAACAGTCCCTACCAACATAATCAAAAATATCCTGCAGGTGGACTAAGTAGTCATGAATTTACCTAGGACTAGGACCCTGTTCTTGCAAAATATGTCATAGGACGTAGCAAACCTGAATCGAAATATCATTAAAAGTGGACGCTTATTAGCACCATCTCCTTCCAAACTAGTTCCTACTACACAGCCAGCCCATGACAAAAGTGACCTGGCCGAGACGTGCAAGCAAGCTCCACGCTGGGGTTAGTTCGACACTGCAAGGCAACTTCAAAGCAATCAACTGCATCTTCCCTCCCCAATAGTCCCCACCAGAAAGGAGCTCTGTCCCTACCGCCATGGTCAGGTGCCAGCTCTGCCAAGTAAGAGATGTACATTTGCAGAGCACAAGGAGATCACACAGGGAGAGGTTTCTGAGAAATGCCCCACCCTTCACCTTGTTAAGAGAGGCAAGATAGCTTTGATGGGACCGCAGTGAAGGCTGCGTGGGTGGGAAGAGGGGGAAAGACTGCTCTGTTTTCACTAAGTAGGAGATGATCCTTTTGGGTTCCCATCTGCAGCCTCAAACAAGGCCTCTCCAGCTCCTAAACACCTAGCAGTATCACATAACTCTGGAAGATTTAATGCGGCTGTAAAAATAGCCTTTAGAAGCTGCGCCAACAAACCGCTCCAACCTTAACTCAGCGAAATAAAAACAGCATTCACGCCAACCAGCGAAGAAGGGCAGGCTGGAAAAAAAAAAAATCTAGCACTCATGTTTCAACTTGCATCCAACACAACTGGTTGGTTTCACTTTATTAGATGGTGCCACAAGAGGGAAAGCAAAGCTGATTTGGAAGATATAAGAAGTCGAACCCACAGCCCTGAGCATTCGCTCATTTCTGGGGGTCACCCTCAAAGTGGACTCTTTTTAAAGGCTCTGAAATGACTGCAAACCTGGCATGCTTCTCTGCACCCACACCCCCTTCAGCCTCCACCCCCATGTCTAGTTTCGGATCAGGACAGAATTTGCCCCTTCACTCCAATGCACACAGCATCCTTGTGAAACGGCGCTGTGCTGGGGCGTATAAACCGCATGCCGCCACAGCCAATAAGGGCTCTAGAGACAGAGTAGCTCCTACCCCATCTGCCAGACAGGCTGATGACCACCCCGCATCAGCGGCAAACTGTCAGGAAGCCGCCCCACGAGCAGGACCCAAAATTCCCTCTGAGGACTGTGGTGAGACTGCGGGGGCGGGGGGGAGGGGGGAAGAGACCCCCACCAGCCAAGATGGTTTCCTTCTCCTGCTTTCCACCAGCTACAGTGAGACTTGGCACTAGGGTGCTCCCAAGCCGGGGAGGAATACCCGCAAGTATTTGAGGAGGGTGGGAGCTGAGCTGGA
The DNA here is from genome assembly GCF_013100865.1 of Trachemys scripta elegans. Classification (NCBI taxonomy): domain Eukaryota; kingdom Metazoa; phylum Chordata; order Testudines; family Emydidae; genus Trachemys; species Trachemys scripta. Next base: position 8,988,815 of record NC_048312.1, read on the forward strand.
AGGCTAAGAGCACCAGCTCATCAAGGCCCAGTGTACTTTCCAGGATCCAGCAGGGAGGTGAGAGCGCCGAGCCCCTCACGTGCCGCCCACACGGCGTGCGCAGAAGGGAGAACCGTGTCAAGCCTCACACGTGTCTCTCTGTTACCTAGGACGAAAAGCCTCCTTGTGAAATGTAAACGAGGGCAGGAGAAAGGCCCCAAGCAACCCATACGAGCAAAGAAACGGAGCCGAAAGCCCATCCCTTCCCCCCACCTTACTTGGCTTTCTACCACAGGGCTTCCCCGACTCCCACCCCCTCCCAGACACTCCCATGGGTGCTGTGCTACTGAGTGGGGGAAGAATGGAATTTCAGCCTCGCAGCAACATTTCCTGGATTTGGAGGCTTTCGAGTCAGGCTTGTCACACGATCACAACAGGGATTTTGCAGTTCAATAGGATTCCCTGTTACAAAGCTAATCCTGAAACGAGGTCACCTCGTCCCGCCGGCACTAAAACACGTTATAAACGCCTTCGTAACTGGTCAACTTGCTATGACTCACCAAGGTGCTGGCTCCAAAGAGCACCCTCACAAGTATGTTCTACACTCCGACACCTAATAAGATTCGTTCAAGCAGCTTGTGCCAATGGAAGCTGTTCCACTACGCAAAAAGAAGAACAGGAGTACTTGTGGCACCTTAGAGACTAACAAATTTATTAGAGCATAAGCTTTCGTGGACTACAGCCCACATATGTTCCATTCTATATGCATCCGAAGAAGTGGGCTGTAGTCCACGAAAGCTTATGCTCTAATAAATTTGTTAGTCTCTAAGGTGCCACAAGTACTCCTGTTCTTCTTTTTGCGGATACAGACTAACACGGCTGTTACTCTGAAACCTGTTCCACTACGGAAAGTCTCTTCCATTTTGATCTTAAATCTCAAACATTCAAAGATCTGGGAGGAGCGAGCCAGGGTAGGGGTAACAGTACAGAGCAGCGAGATTTGGACGGGTTAACCCTTCCTAGCTCTGAGTCATCAAATAGAAGCGCTGTCTTGCATGGCTTCTGGATAATAGGATTAGGGAAAACAGCTTTGCTAGCAAACACCACTAAGAAAGGACAACTGATTCACATGCAAACAGCTTCTTCGGGACATAGCCTAGATTCTCCCACGCTCCCTCACCGCTCTGGGCTGAGCCCAAAAACCCAGCCTGCTTCCCTCTGTGTCAGACATGGCTATCCCAGATGACTTTCCAATCCTCCCGTGTGCCCCATGAGGGCAAGTGAGTGTTTTGGAGTGACTGGGCAGTGCGGCCTAGTGGCTAGAGCAGGGGGGACTCAGAGCCAGGAGTCCAGACTTTGATCCTTGAGTACATTCCTTGCCTCAGTTTATTTCCCAGTCTAACAGAAGACAAGACCTTTCATCTACAGGAGAAGAGAAAAACCTAAGAGCTTGGGAAGGGGGGGGGGGGGGCGTTATTTAAAAAAAAAAAAGCACGGATTCCCCTCTTTTTCACCAACACAATATGCAACATCCTCCCCAAGCCAGAAGCCCTACAAAGAGAGGGGGTCTCGGCTACCTGACTGAAAAGCAAACAGTAGGTTTATTAGATGGCAGCACCCTTGGTATGGCTGCCTGCCTCCCCTGGGGGAAATCACAAGAGTTCTCAAACAAACGTGAGCGCGGAGGGTCAGGCTTGCTGGGAAGCGATACGTTGGCATTTGGGGAAGGATGCCAGCCACCTCATGATTCAGCACACACTGTAAAAGCCAAGCCAGAAAGGGACAGAGGCAGAGTCCTTGAACTTCACACATGCGGTTAACCGCACTTCCCCTCCACTCCCAACGCCCGCTCGTGTTCCTTTAACCCATTGTGTTCTCTCTGGGACAACAAGCGATCCACCAAGCTTCTGAGAGTACAGCCATGAACTGGAGCCCTGAGCAGCACTGAGGCAGGTGGCGAAGTAGGTTGGAGAGGGGGAGAAGTTATAGCCACCCTGCGGATGGAGGAGAGAAAAGATGGGAGAGGAAAGAAGAAATCCCATTAGTAGAGACGGAATTCTCTTCGACATCCCATGTCAGCAGAAACCATTAAATCCAAATCACTGTCCCTGGCAACAGGGCCACACAATCCTACGCCTGTCCCGAAGGAAGTAAGAGTCTGCCTTACCGCATGTGTCCGACTGATCTGAACAGGATAGGACATGGCGTGAGGGGGATAGCGTGGCTCGGTGGCTCGCCAGTTCTGCGTCACGGGCTGAGTAGATCCAGACATGGCAAAGAAGCAGATGGGAGGTTCGTCTCCTTTGAATCTCCGTCTCGAAGAACTAGGAAATCCAAAAGCTCCTCTTCATTATGCGCCTGTTGGCCACGTCACCCTACAACTGCAAGGAAACAGGAAAGCAGAAGATTAAAACTTGCTCAAACCACAGTCCAGCTAAACAAAGTCAAGCCACAAATGGTTTCTAAAACCTCACTGCCTTATATTTTCTTAAAAGGACTTTTCTTCACATCAGAGCAGGACTGCCTTGTTCCTTTAACGAAGGAACATTCCAACCGCACGAAAGCCCAAATAAGAGTTTATTTTTATTGATTTATCCATAGGCATTTCCACTGAGCACATCACCGTGGTACGCAGCACCTGACAAAATATTAACAAGGTACAACACTGATCCTGCAAACGGACCCATGCAGTCAACTTGCTTGGGTTCCATTGACTATAACCATATTCTGCCTGCATGGACCAGGGCCTACGCCTCAAAACATCCAAGTACGGGTGAGACGTGACCTGCTCCCACTGGTGGAGACTGAAGGGTTAACTACTTCATTCCCGGCAGGAGGCAGCCACTGTAAAAATAGGTGTAAACGGGCTGAAAGGAACTGAAAACGGAGGCTGAACTGTCAAGAAAAGTCTATGCGGAACTGGCGGGAACCCTTTGAGTCATTTCAAACTTGACTGGGAAAACGCTGGAGAACATGTTTTGTTCATGAGCCGTTGGGAGATGGACAAGTTGACATTATCATTCCCACCTCTCAAGTCCATCCTCATTCTCAGCCTTCAAATCCCCCGTTAAAACTCACTCAGTTCTTTCACTGCCTCCACTCTAGCACCATCCCGATCAGCCATTTCAAAAAACTAGGATTTCAAGCTCCACCTTTATTTGTTGTTACCCATAAAAATGTAAAATAGTAAATGGTTGAACAGTTAACTGGTAAGCATTAATCTAATGGGTTAACCCAGCCTAACCGTTAACCCCCAGCCCTGGGTGGGCCGAAGGAGCCCCAGCCAACCACCACCTGCCGCAGTCCCAGGCCGCGCCGGCCGACTGACCCAAGCAGCCGGCCAGGCAGAACAGCAGCCCTGGGCCAGACCGGCTGACCCCAGGAGCAGCTCCAGCCCCCCCCCCCCCTTTAATCGGTTAACTGGGTAAACGATACAACTTTAATCATTTAACCGGTTAAACGTTTTAAACAATATTTACATCCCTAGTTACCCATAGCTCACACTCACACTTTTCTTTCCACATGCTTCTTTGGATGCCATCATCCCGTTTATGTCCATCAGATCTAAGCCCTGATGCTGCAAACACTTTTCCCATGGGCACACCCCTACGGAAGGGAGGCATCCCAGAGAACTCAACAGCTTAGATTCGTGTCTGCAGGAAGGCCATGTCTTTCATTCTCTTTTAAAGCGCTTCACAAACGATGGTGCTATGTAAACATTACATGAACACCACACACCTTTGATCTAAGTCACTGGGACCTGTATCAAGTACCAGGGAATCCACCACAGCACTGGGTGTATTTTCACAAGCATTCCAGTCACCCACCTCTTGAACGGAATCTCAGATGTTCCACTTCCTTTTTCAGCCACAATGAAAAAAACCCAACGAGTGAGAAAGTCCCGTCCCCCCCCCGAAAAAGAGAGATTGACAAGTTTTTGATTTTTTATAGTCACTTTAAGCGGTTTGCTTGGAGAGGTTTGTAAGCCCTGCTTTGTCAGGATTTCAACTCAAAGTAACTAATGTCTTAATGCTGCCCTCTATTACCAGCTGTTTAAGAGGCATTAAGCATTATTCCCGTATTAACTGTTCATTATACAAAGCATAAATTTCCACCGCTGCCTGGATTCAGCAAACGCTGCCGTTGCAACGGTGAACCCTTTACGTGCAGAACTGCAGTTCATTTACGTGCAAGAGAAATCCAAGTGTTATTCCAGCCCACCTCTGCACATACTAACCCCTCACCCTAAGCTACCTGGGGTATTCATTTGTGCCTAGGGTTTTGAGAGTCGATCCCTGTCACCAACACACAGGGAGCAGCACAGAACATTGACACTACTGTACATGGCAGCTCAGCCCCTTTCAAACCGCTCCTGGCCACTGCTAGAGACAAGAGCACCGCATGCCCAACCCAGGGTCCGTTTCAACCGACACAGCAGTTAGCATGCACCAAAAAAAAGGAATAAAAGCAGTGGGGAGAAGGGGAGAGAAGAGAGGAAGTTGCTTTTTCTCCTTGGGACCGCAGATCAGCCCTGACAATAAACCGCTTTGCTATCTGCTGCAGGCAGATACGACGAGGTCACGGGAATGCCTCTGCCTCGTTTGTTTGCCTATTTCCAGGCATCCTTCACAAATGCATGCCAGTTGGGGCTGACCTCAAAACAGCCAGTGACCACCAGTGTGCTGGATGCTGCACTGAGCAAACTGCCTCGCTGGCTAGAAGCGCCCGACATTCCCGCTGTCACCGCAACTGTGAGTGGCAGAAAGAATCTGCTGCCAAGAATCAATGGCCAAGCGACGACCAGATTGGGGGTGGGGGAGGGGAGAAGGAGACGTTCTTACAGATCAGCGTTGCTATGAACGATAATCATCTGCAGCCCTCAGAGGTCCTCCCAACCCCCTTAATAAGTGGGTATTCTACAGTAACCTGGGGGGGAAGGGGGAGAACAAGCGCACAGAAAGTTGCCAAGGTCCCACGGAAATGCAGAATCAGGAAGAGAAGCCAGGAGCCTTGACTGCCAAGTGCCCTGCTCTAACTGGTGAAGAACAACTATCAGAGGGGTAGCCGTGTTAGTCTGAATCTGTAAAAAGCACCAGTGCCACAGGACCCTCTGTTGCTTTTTACAGATTCAGACTAACACGGCTACCCCTCTGATACTTGACACCATGCAAGGCACTGCATTTAGCCCTATGGAATGGAAATCTATCAACCTCATGAATTCACTTCTGTTAGTCTTAAAGGTGCCACAGGACCCTCTGTTGCTGGTGAAGAACAGCTTCCCTTGTACACCTGCTGCTCGCTAACTCACTGCAAGGGGGGCTAGTTCCCCTCTCCTCCCAGCATCCTGGTGCGCCCACAGAAGAAAAAGTTGACCTGCAATCCTTGTCTTATGAAGACATCTGGAGCCTTAAATTCCCACCCCTCCCACACAAAGGGAGACAATTTTACTGTCCAGGAACTCAATGCTATTCAATGGCACTCACCCTGCAGGGCAGGAAAACCCCTGCAGACCAAGGGGGAATTTTAAAGCACCTGAATGGCAGCAGTCATTTATTTATACTTCTGTTCTGACTCACTTCCCCTTGCTGTTCCGACTGGATGCCACGCTAGTTTTCACTCCCTGTCCTACTCTAATCTGCAGTGTTCCTGCTGCGCTGTTCCTTCACCCACCATTGAAACGCAGCAACCTCTAAGGCAGACAGAATTCCCTGCATGGGTGCATATGGGTGGCCAAATTTTGCCCCATTCAGACCTGGGCAACCCCCAGGGACTTCACTGGGCTTGCCAGGATGTACCCCCAGAAGAGTTCATAAAGCTTGTTGGGATAAAAGTCCCCATAGAAATTTAAGATCCTTTCCTAGCAACTGATTCAAACTCAGTTATCTATGTTTGCAGCCTCCAAAGAGTTAATACAGACAAAGGCATTGCAGGCTTCAGGGGGCCTTGTGCCCGTTGGTGGCTTTCAGTACATCAACTGTTTCACTCAAAGCTACGCTGGTTCAACAGGTGGATTGCTCAATGCCATCACAGCTGCCTGTATTAAAGAAATGGGATGACTTTTTGCCAATCAGATCAAAAGTTTAAACCAACTTTAAAACTCAGCACCAACTGGGAGGATGCAGCGTGCTGGGTTTTAACACAACGCCCTAGTGATCACTCTTAAAAGCATTTCAAGTTTGCCTGTGCACGGTTACTGAACTTCCCTATACATTGTGTACTATGTACCTTGGGAAAATCATTGTTACGCTTTTGTGTTTGGGGGGGAATGCGTCGACCAACTGCCCTAGACAAAGGTATTAACCTGCCTGAAGAGGGCAATGGAAGAACATTTAGGTATCACGTAAACAAAGGAACCAAGCTAACAAGCTGAGGAGGAAGCAGTTTAGTGAGCACACTGGGGGACAGCATCTACACCATCAGATGGTCCTCCTGACCCTTGAGACAAAGACCATGGAGCTAGAAAAGCTGAAGGGGAGCAAAGAGACATTCTAATAAAATATAAATAATATATAGAGATATACCTATCTCCTAGAACTGGAAGGGACCCTGAAAGGTCATTGAGTCCAGCCCCCTGCCCTTCACTAGCAGGACCGAGTACTGATTTTGCTCCAGATCCCTAAGTGGCCCCCTCAAGGATTGAACTCACAACCCTTGGGTTTAGCAGGCCAGTGCTCAAACCACTGAGCTATCCCTCCCCCATCAATCACTTAGGGGACACAGAGAACAGTGTTCTCTGAGCCTGGGCATGGTGGATCCTCTTGGCCTGTAGGGCAGGAGAAACTGTTTTAGGCAACGCTATAGCTTGCTAGAAGTAAGCTTTTGGTCACTAGAAAGGAGGTTTTGTTTTGTCTGTAACCTTTTTCTGTCTCTGTTATCTCTGCTTGGTATCATGCAATCTCTGTTTTGTTAATAAACATATTCTTAGTTTTACTCTAAAGCAGACCTCCATGCTGCTATACGGGGTACAGAGCGAGTCCCTAGCTAACCGAACAAGCTGCTGTGTACACTGCCTCTTTGGAGGCAGCAAACGTACTGCTTTCTGAGAGTATCCAGTGGGAGGGACTGGGGAAGTGGGGTTCACCCCTTCCTAAGGCTGGTTATTGTTAAGGCAGGCAGAGTCTCGTGTCTGTTGGCCAGGCAGACAGACGGGAGCGAACGCACAGTTAAGCGGCAGCCCAGCTCTCACCAGCGGAGGCAAAGGAGTAACAGTGGCTTACGGTTCAGGGCTCTCGGAGGAGTGTGTCACACACACCAAACGGCAGCAAAATGGAAAGGGAAATCAATTTACCACCATGCAGCTAGCGTCCCAGCCTTTCAGACCAAACCATTAGATTACCGTTGTCTCTCCTGATTTTGACCCAGAGCAGACATTGTCTCACAAGAAAAGTATTTCTCTCCCTTACTTCCAGCCTCCATCAGGGACCATTTTAACCGCAGACTTGCAATAGCCATTAAGGCTTTAGGCTAGGCTAGATTTACAACCTCTGATTAGAAACAGCGGAAAGTGGAAGTTTGCCACCGCGTCTGGCACAGGAGCATGACGGCAGAGCTGCGTAATGGACAGCTTCAGGTTAAAAAGAGAGTCTCCTGCATCCATTTACATGCACCTGTTTGGCAGGATCAGCAGAATGATGCCCCTGTTCTGACGCTTAAACTCCTTTTCGTTGTACGCAGGCCATGCGCCACTGCATTCGGAGGGCTGTGTGGAGATCCTCATGGCCGCAGGTGCATGGCCTCACCAAGGGCAGGGAGGGAGTGCCACCCAATCCTGCTTTGCCCCCAACTCTGTTCTGGCCCCACCCCCAGCCAACTGCCCATTCCCACTGCAGCCCAGCCACGGCTCCACTCCCAGCCTCGGCTCCGTTCCCAGTCCGGCCCCAGGCTCCTCCCTCCCCCGCCGCGGGGGTATATTCCTGGCCCTGCCGCTGACACATTATGTGCATTTGGGTAAACCCGTTAATTGCTCTGTGCCTCGGTTTATCCATCCACAAGATGAGGCTAGTGAGACCCACCCACCTTACAGAGGGTGCCAATTTATTCACATTTGTAAATGTCTTTTGAGATCCTTTCAATTAAGGGGTGCTCCATAAGTTCTCAAACTGTTTAAAGCAAAGATGAACTGAAATAAGGACCACAGAATGCTCTGTTTCTTAAAAAAAACCTAAGAGTGCTCCCCTCACGGGAATCCGCACTCCCTACTATGAAACTACGTGGCCGTGTTTCCCAGCTGAACACAACATATAGTGGTCATACCTTCCACAGCCTGTAATGTCATTAGTGCAGTCATTGTACTTCTACATCCAGTGATCAAAACCAGATCTTGGACAGGTTAGAATCATGACTGATGTTTTCCTTTAAAAGACTAGTGCATGAAGAAATAATTGAGGTACAATGAAGTGTGGTTAGAGAGGTTTCCAAAGAAACGCTTCATGATGAAATGATAATGAGGCTGTCTATTCAATATGTGCATGAAATTTCCTTGGAAGACAGTCAACATTATAGACAAAATATGTACGTGTAATGTAGCTTCTCTGTCCTTTGGATTGAAAAGCTGGCTGGCATAAACCTAGGGCTGCATGCACAGCAAAAAAGACCCAAACAAAGGTAACACAGAGGGTATAATAAACAAACAAACAAAACAGAGCCTTGTGGGTTAGATATTAAAAACACTCACCGAGAATATTAAAAAATCAAGGTTGACCAAAAGCTGCATAGGATAGGCATGAAAAAGCATTGATTTTATCCATAAGGGGGCACATGCGGGGGTTTACTGACACGTTTTTCACTTTTAAAGGTATTTTTATTCATAGTCCCTAAGAGAAGAGTATGGAAAGTGAAAAGAACACTAGGTCTGGCCTCTGCGTTTGCCCATTTAATTGCCAAAAAAAGCTGAAGCCGACCTTCTCCCTTTGCAATACAGAACACAGTAGTAATGGCAATACCACCACCTTCACCATGCGAGGGCCCTGCCGCAGTACAGAGCAATGACCATGGACAGACCCCAGAGCTTACTGCAAGCAAGGAGGATCGGAAGCCCCGATCCAGGACAGCTAAGTGACAGTATGATCTAGTGACCAAAGCATGGAACTAGGACTCAGGGGCTACTGAATATTAATTGTTCTGTGCCTTTACTTACAATCACCACATACCCTGCCATACGCAACATAAACACTGCAATATTATTTTTCTAAGGCATGCTGTTGTGGATCACTATTATAAAGTACTTTTGGGGTAGGGACAGGGACCGGGTAACTTATTTGACCTCTCCCAATTTCATTTCCCCATTGGTATAATGCAGTGGTTCTCAGACAGGGGTATACATACCCCCGGGGGTACGCAGAGGTCTTCCCGGGGGTACATCAACTCATCTAGTTGCCTAGTTTTACAACAGGCTACGTAAAAAGCACTAGCAAACTCAGTACAAACTAAAATTTCATAAAATGACTTGTTTATACTGCTCTATATACTATACACTGAAATGGAAGTATGAGATTTATATTCCAATTGATTTATTTTATAATTATATGGTAAAAATGAGAAAGTAAGGCAATTTTTCAGGAATAGTGTACTGTGACACTTTTGTATTTCTAGGTCTGATTTTGTAAGCAAGTAGTTTTTAAGTGAGGTGAAACTTGGGGGTACGCAACACAAATCAGACTCCTGAAAGGGGTACAGTAGTCTGGAAAGGTTGAGAGCCACTCCTGTAATGGGATAACATCACATTAACAGGGCAATGTTTACAAAGGACTTTGAAGATGAACTGCATATCAGAGGCTGCCTCTCTCCCCACGTGCTATTGCCACAGCCATGGTCAAAAGAGATGCTCCATCTGGAGCACCAGTCAGTATAAAAGGGGAGGGAGCTATTGGCAGGGCATTCTCTTAATGACGTGCCAGGATGCTAAGGGACAAGTCTTGCGCTTTTAACTCATGCAAAAATCCCTTTGACTTCACAGGGTGTTTGGGAGGTTGAGATTTCGCCTTAAGAGACAACACCACAATGGCTAACTCAACTGGTACATCAGGAAACAAGAAAACAAACAACAACTGCTGTGGGGCTTTCCCAATATATTTGCCTATTAAATAAAAACCTCATCCCATTTCCTCTCTCGACAGCGAGCTGAATGTGTACGGGGCAGTCAGTTTTCATGTCCATTTCTCTCTCTTGGCAAGTGCACTATGCAGCAAGTAGTGCGTCGGGCACTTTGGAGTCTTTCAAATCATTGGCAAGAGGGCTGAGTCGGGGTCCATAAACGCTACTAAGGTCAAGACAGTCTCCGCTGAGCCTCATCTGGATTTGATCCTCAAGGAGACCAAATACATACCAGTGTCTTTTTTTGTCATTAATTAATAAATATAGGCATCGCTCAAGAGCATGCAGGTTATATGGAACCACTTCTCAGCTGCACACTATTTCCATTCAGAAAATCTGGTTTATATATTGGCAGCAATGCGAACATTTACAAGAAACTGACAAATAGAACTTACCCTGGGTCATGCAGCACGTCAGACACACTTAGGAAAAGAAGCCAGTTGTCCCAGCTCTAACTACCAGATTACATTAATTTTTTTCCATTGTGACGCAACTTCATGAAATGGTTACGTTCCACAATGAAAGGTGGCAACTCTACCAACACGTATCAGTACTGAAAGCAGCAAACAGGGATTTTAGCCAATGTCGCTCCTTTTAAACTTTTCCAGCTGAGGCTTGGTCTACACGACAAATTTAGGTCGACATAAGCTGCATTAAGTCGATCTAATAAATGTATGTGTCTACACTACCGAATCCCTTCTGCCGACCTACGTGGCCTGTAAAGTTGACTTCTGTACTCCACCTCCGCGAGAGGCCTAGCACTTGATTCGACATCCACGGGTCAATATGGGGATAGTGTAGACACTGTGGAGTGTAATTCGAATGAATTGGCCTCCAGGTGTCATCCCACAGTGCTCCGCTGTGACCGCTCTGGAAAGCGCTTTCAACTCCACTGCACATCAGCCAGTACACAGAAAACAGCTGCTCTCTTGTTAAAGACCCGGGAACTTTGGAATTTTCATTTCCTGTTAGATCAGCGTGGAGAGCTCACCAGCACAGCTGATCATGGGGACTCAAGGCTATAAACGCGCTCCAGCATGGAGTATGCAGGAGGTGGTGGATCATACTGAAGCGTGGGGAGAAGAGTCTGTGCTGGCAGATCTCCGATCCAGCAGAAGAAACACTAACATCTACGCCAAGTCGGTGCGAGGCACAGGGGGAAGGCTACACCAGGGACACACAGCAGGGCCGCGTGGAAGTAAAAGAGCTTCACAAGCGTGCCAGAAGACAAGGGAGGTGAACAGTCGTTCTGGTTCTGCCCCACAGACATGCCAGTTTTATGAGGAGCTGCATGCAATTCTCGGCGGCAACCCCACCACTACCCCAAAAAGCTCTGTGGATACCTCCGAGGAGCCCCGGCAACCTCGAGCAACAAGAACACTAACCAGATCAGCTAAAACGTCACTGGCTCATTCACCTGCACGTCCACCAATGTTATATATGCCATCATGTGCCAGCAATGCCCCTCTGCTATGTACATTGGCCAAATTGGACAGTCACTACGCAAGAGGATAAATGGACACAAGTCAGATATCAGGAATGGCAATATACAAAAACCTGTAGGAGAACACTTCAACCTCCCTGGCCACACAATAGCAGATGTAAAGGTAGCCATCTTACAGCAAAAAAACTTCAGGACCAGACTCCAAAGAGAAACTGCTGAGCTCCAGTTCATTTGCAAATTTGACACCATCAGATCAGGATTAAACAAAGACTGTGAATGGCTATCCAACTACAGAAGCAGTTTCTCCTCCCTTGGTGTTCACACCTCAACTGCTAGCAGAGCACCTCACCCTCCCTGATTGAACTAACCTCGTTATCTCCATACTGATTTATACCTGCCTCTGGAAATTTCCATTACTTGCATCTGAAGAAGTGAGGTTCTTACCCACGAAAGCTTATGCTCCCAATACTTCTGTTAGTCTCAAAGGTGCCACAGGACCCTCTGTTTCTTTTAACAAGAACACTGTTGACAAGGCGGAGGAGGAGATGGTGGTGGTGAGGCAGGCAAACGGAAGCTCCATTCTCCCCAACAGCCATGAACTGTTTTCAACCCTGGAGCCCATCCCTTCACAGGACCAGCTGGCGGCAGAGCGTGATGCTGGGAAGGCACCTCTAGTGAGTACACATTTCCAATCCAACTGTAGGGGTTACATGCTATTACATTTTATGTTTAATCTGAACAAAAAGATAGGTGTAGTGGGTATCAGTGGCCTCTCCAGCTACGTAGAGAGGGCTCTCTGAAAAAGCCTGTTTGTGCACAGGGATGGCCCAGGAATCCTCCATGGAGCTCTCTAGGAAGCTTTCATGGAGGTACTCTGCCACCCTTTGCAGAAGGTTTCTGGGAAGGGCTGCCTTATTTCGTCCACCCTGGTTGGACACTTTCCTGCGCCACTCCAGTATTAACTCTGCTGGCATCATTGCGGCACACAGCATTGCCGCATTAGGACCAGGTCTGTGCCCAGACGCTTGCAGCGTCTCCCTTGCCACCTCTGTTACCCTCAGGAGAGTGATATCGCATAGGGTCACCCAGGAGATACAGGGGAAGTTTTCAATGATAGCCCTTAAACCACAAACAATTCAACAAGTGATCTGCCCAGTTTGATGAAATCTGGGTCACATAACCACACTTTCCTACACATGCCATGGTTGCGGTTGGAAGGGCTGACCGTGTATTGCAAGCAGCACTGAAAAAAGGGGATGGGGATGGCGGCTTCCTGTTTGTCTCCCTTCCCCCTCAACCCAGTGCCGCTTTTGTAAAAAAAACAAACTATTTGGGGGGCTTTACACTGGTGCCTGTCCTCAAGCACCATCCTGGTTGCTGGGGAAAAGTGGGCTTTTCTCAGGTTCCAACCTGTGATCCCGACGATGTCTTCACAAAAGCAGCAGCACAAGACCTCTCGCCCATGCTTCCATGGCCTTACTCACCATGGCTGGAGCAGCAAACCGACTCTTGCAATAGCCAGCAGTTGTGATTACGTTGTGGCTTGCAGTGAAGTGTATTGTTGGGGTGTAGCTTTAATTAAAAAAAATTAACCTCGCACCAGAAACAACATATGAACGGTCAATGTTACCCTTGTGCTTTGCATTCCTTGCAGCTGAAACCTTGTCCTTCAGCGCATCCTCCACACTGGGACAGAGACTTCCCCAGAGTAGAAGGTGGAAAAAGAAGACTCGGGAGGACATGTTCAAAGAGTTAATGTGTGCCTCAGAGTGACAAGACATAGCTCAGAGCATGGAGGATTACACTGTCCGAGAACCTGGACATGGACAGGAGAGCATGCAGGGAACAAGAGCATGCCACGCAGAAAGAGATGCTGTGGGTTATGAAGGAGCAATCAGACATGTTGAGGCATCTGGTTGAGGTTGAAGAAAGGCAGCTGGATGCTACAGTCCCTCTGCAACCTATGCTGAACCTGCTGCCATCATCGCCCAGTTCTACATCCTCTTCTACCAAACGTCCTATGAGAGGGGCAGGGGAGGAAGGGGGAGTTCAGTATCCCTTGCACTCAACACCAGGGGAGGGTATAAGGACCCGAAGGCACCCATTCCCACACCTTTGATTGTTACTGCAGTGCATCTGTTGTAAGCAAGCTTTCCTTGTTTCTTCCCCCCCCACCCCGCGTTATCAGTCTTTTTACCCCCAGTTATCTTACTTTTCTTTGCTGCCTGTTCGTGTGCATAATAAAACTTAAAGAGAAAAAGACTATTAATTCAACACATGGAGGAGACACTTTGGTAAGGAACAACAGAGGTAAGTGTCACATTACTCTGGCTCATTGCTGAAACTGGTTTTCAAAGCCTCACAGAGACGCAGAGCCCCTCAATGTGCTCCTCTTATTGCCCTGGTGTCTGGCTGCTCAAAATTGGCCACCAGGCAATGTGCCTCAACCCCTCCCACCCCAGCACAAGCTTTTTCCCCTTTGTTTCACAGATATTATGGAGCGCACAGCAGGCAGCAATAACAATGGGGATATTGCTTTCACTGAGGTTAATGTAGTAAGCAAACATCCAAAGGCACACTTCCACCACCATTCTGCACTTGCTTAGCCTATGGTTGAACCAGTCCTTACTGCTGTCCAGGCTGCCTGTGTACAGCTTCATGAGCCGTGGGAGCAAGAGATAGGCTGGGTCTCCCAGGATTGCGATTGGCATTTCAACATCACCAATGGTTATTCTGCAGTCTGGAAAGATAGTCCCTGCCTGCAGCTTTCTGAACAGACCTGTGTTCCTAAAGATAAGTGCATCATGCACCTTTCCCGACCATCCCACGTTGATGTCAGTGAAACAGTCCCTGCGATCCACCAGTGCTTGCAACACCATTGAGAAGTACCCCTTTTGGTTTATGTACTCTTGGCAAGGTGGTCTGGTGCCAAGATAGACTGAACGCATATCCCTATCGCCCCACCGCAGTTAGGGAACCCCATCGCGGCAAAACCATCCATTACGTCCTGCACCTTGCCCAGAGTCACTACCCTTCTTAGCAGAAGTCCGTTGATGACCCTGAAAACTTGGATCACAACAGATCCCACGGTAGATTTACGGTCTCCAAACTGATGCCCCACTGACCAGTGGCAGTCTGGCGTTGCAAGCTTCCACAGAGCTATCGTCACTCACGTCTCCACTGTCAGAGCAGCTCTCATTTTAATATTGCTGCGCTTCAGGGCTGGGGAAGGCTCTTCACAGTGTTCCTGGAAAGTGTCCTTAAGCATTCAAAAATTCTGCAGCCACTGCTCGTCATCCCATAGGTGCACAACTATGCGGTCCCACCAGTCAGTGTCTGTTTCTCAGGCCCAGAAACGGAACTCAACCATGTCAAGGTGATGCAGGACTGCCGCCAGCAACTTTGCAAATTGCTCCACTCTATGTCTTCCAGCAGGACCCCTTGCGTGGCATCACATAGCCAGTACAGGAGCCACCGCACTGAACAGTGTAAATACTGTAGGATAAGGTGCGAGGTATTTGTAATGCTCAGAACAACAGTGTACAGCTGAGCGGGGGCCATGCTTATCGTACTATGGTGTCCGCACAGGTAACCCAGGCTTACGAAAAAAGGCTTGCTTTCTTTCCCGTTGATTTCGGGGAGGGCGGGAAGTAAGTGCATCATGGAAGGCTAACGCCATGTTCCCATAAGCATCCGTGCCAATGTTTTGGTCCCATAAGGCATGGCAAGCCCAACCCAAAATTCCACTCTTCTACGTGCACTGTGGGATAGCTACCCATAGCGGCAGAGCTCCGTGCGTTGAAGGAAGCCCATGCCTACACAATGAGTGTAGTGTGGACACGCAAGATCAACTTGCTTAAATCGGAGGCTCGATGTCAACTTAACTTTGTAGTGTAGACATGGCCCCAGTCTGGGCATGGGACTGATGCTTTGTCCTTGGATTACCTCCTCCAACATTTGTGAAGTAGAACATGTCCTCACATCTCCACCTTACAGGACAGTGTCAGATGCTCTCAAGTCCAGCCAAATCCACTCCACTTTGTTATATTTCAGAATACCAGTATCACACATGCTCTATTTTTAGCTGTGATGCAACACAGATCTTGGCAAAGGAGAGCACCTGCAGCAGCCGCTGTGCATCTCAGTCCTTCCGCCAAAAAACAGTGCTAATCCAAACCCACCTTTCCATAACAAAAGAGCTCTTCGTTGGTAGAGAGAAGGGCGATACAGGGAGAGAAGTGCCTCCATACAGGGGTTCTTGAAGGAAATGCCTGGCACCCAGCTTACCTGCATGACCCTTCCACAAAAGTAAATGCCTCTGTTTTCTTTCATTTTCCCTGAAGGTGCTAGCTGCAACCTACAAAACCAGCCAATAAGGCTGAGATTTTGAAGGAGGTGCCCAAAATCCCATAAAATAGGCACTAATTCCCTTAGGCTCCTTTTAAAATCACGTTTCAAGTAAAGCACTGAATCACCAGTGCCCTCCCCCCACACCACACTGTTCCTCTGTTTTCCAACTGGGAGTGTCTTCTGCTCCAGCTTCCCTGCAGCAGGGCAAGGCCAGCAAGCCAAACCGAGGCGAGTCGATGGAGGATTCCTTTGTTCCCGAGACAGGTCCCAGAACCGATGCCAAGTTTGGGCACACCAGTCTCATTTATTACAGCTAACGAGAGCCTCGGCTTTTAAAATTCAACAATATTAATTAGAGCAGGAAAATTCAGCCGCGTTTTTTTGGAATTTTTCCATTCAATTAAAATTAAAGGCTTTTTAATAGAGATGCTCATTACTAATGGGAATAGTACACAGATTACACACAGGCCTTTAGAATAGCAAAACCCATCAGCAGCGAGTTTATGGCAGAACCCACCCTTGATTATGTAATGATGTTACTTCTGTTGTCGTGCCAGGATGCTTGTGGCCTGGCAAACTCACTGAAATGCTTTTAAACCAACGGGAAACAGAAAACACACACTTCTGAGCAGCCAATTGGTCATGCTAAGCACCCAATAGGGATGCTACAGATAACTGAAGATGCAAAGGGGGAAAAAAGAGCCAACAGAAGAAAAGGGGTGTTGGATCAATGCACAAGCCACTCATGGAACAAAGGAGTTATTTTAAGAGCAGGCTGGAAATAGAAAGCAAAATAGACCAATATGAGGTCTCTGTTGAAGATGCTCTCCAGAGAGGAATGGAAATGCATGGAGAGAAAGAGAGAAGGCATGGGTGCTGGGATGGGAAGGGAAATAGCGTGGGGGTGTGAAGATGGCAAAGGACAATAATCCAGTACCAAAGAATGGATGGAGATGGTAGAAAGTGAACCAGGTCAAAGCAGGGTAGACGCACTCAATTAAGGGGCTCTAGAAAGCACAGATGTAGCCAAAAAACCCGAACACTTCTGTTGAAAAACGTTTGTTTTTTCTACTGAAAACTCAGTTTGAGATGTTGAAAACTCGACACCTGGAAAGTTTCAGCCAGGGCCAAGCGGGCGGGAGGGTGAGAATGCAGCAGAAAAACAAGACCGGGGGATGTACACTTGGAGGACATTTCTCTTGTTACGGGCCTCAAAATGGAGCACCTCACTACTAAATGCAATCCCTTATCCTCCAATTCTGTCATTTAAACAAAATAAAAATGACACACGGCTGCTACTTTCAGTCAGCATTGCAAAACTACACTTGTGTCCAGGGCTAACACTTGATTTTTAATATCAAATGGGGACTAATATCACTAAGATTTATAAAGCCATTCATGGTGGGTGAAATTCCTTTCATGCAGAGGGCTGCCTGCAGACGATGTAGTACTTTAAGTCCCACTTAGGTCCTATTTTGAGGTGTTAAATGGTGCATAAAACCGACTGAAGATTCTGCTCAGAGGTGAATTTCACTCAGACAGAAAAGACCAAACAGCCTGAGGAAGCCACAGGGACATTTGTGGAAAGACTGCCATCTAGATCCACGTTGCAAAAGCGATAACTTAACCCACTGTTAGAGGAAAAAAGCCCAATGTTGCCCAATAGTTCTTTGCTTTTCTTTAGAACCCCAGGGGTTACTGATCATCTTTATTATCTTCTTTACTTTGCTGGAAAGCAATTGGGATAAATATATGTGCCAGTACCATACCCAACCCCGGAGGTTTGCTTATTAAATTAACGCACTATTCCCCAAATTAAAAGTTACATGTTCTTCCCTTGAACCTGATTTACAGCTTCTACACCAAGTGTTGTAACAAATCACACCGAGACAATATTAAAGGAAAATTAGTTCCTTCAAACCAGTGTCTAAGTCAATGATTTTTGGATCAGATCTTAGCTTTCCAATTACCATTTCTGCAGTGTACCTTGAAATTGTGTTTCCTTCTCTTAGGAAGAAACTAGCTTTCATGGACCCCCTTTGTAAATTACTTTGAGATCTACTGACGAAAAGTGCTGGATAATAAGAGCCAGGCATAATTATTACTATTTATAATATTGTATCTGTCCCTAGAACACCATTTTTCCCTCTTTCATCTCCAGCCCACTCTCCAACTCAATGCCCATATTCAACACTCAGTCCTTTGAAGAGAGCCACCGCATGGTCTACGGGCCACTTAAGCTTTCCAAATAGGAAATATGTGGCATACAGGCCCAGTGATGGCTCTCTGCACAGGGGTGAATTTCACGCTTAATAAAGTACATGACTTTATTTGTAATTCAGTGGCTTAGAGGAGAAGAATCTCACACAAGACTAATCCAAATCCCCACAGAATTCGTGTGTGTTAAAAATGGCATAAAGCATTTGATACAAATCCAGGCTCTGTAAGCCCCAGCCGTCCAAAAAGGTTTGGAACCACTAGTGAATGTAGCAAAAGACTGCTAAACAGGTCCCATAATAGAGACCTTCATCTGGGCCTGAGGAGCTGAAGAAGCACTGACCTTGCAATTGAACCATCTTCATGGGTAACGATCACTCTTAACACAGCCTTGGCTTCACCTTGTCAGTCACCGTGTTCAAACCAAGAATCATCATTTCCTGTACACGTGGCACCAAGAAACACTTGCTTCAGTTACTCGGCTGGTATCTACTGCTCTCCTTATTTTTACTAACAGCTACCCTACATAAAACAGTATTTGACATCAAGCCCTAGGACCACATTCTAATCCCAGTGAAGCTAAACAGTTACGTGAGATTTAACCAACAACCAAACATTTCTTAAAATGTTGCTGAAAAAAAATCTGTCATTTGAGCCATGGTCCCCAAGTATATTCAACTGCAGGATAGCCACCGTCACTGTAACAGCCCATTTTGACATCCATTTGCAGTTCTCAATTGTTAGACTAAAATGTAGCATGTTAGGCTAAATGATGCTTTTGTAATTTCTCCTGAATTTTAAGCACTTGTAAGGATATTTCACAGAATATGCGTCTCATTTGGTTTACAAACACTTGAATTTATATCGCTGATGAACACGGGTCTCTGATGTCTTGGGCATGTCGTGAAAGCCAAGGGATTCATCTAGTTAAGATTCTTTTGTTGAACAAATTACTCAGATCATAAGCAGCATTTTTGACTATTACATCCTGAGTAAAGCAGCAAAATACGTTTCTGGATTTCCTAAGATGAAGTCTTTGAGTCAGATTGTATCACTAAACAGCTTCTCTTTTGTGGATTTCCCATTTCAAAGAATACAAGTCTGCTTCGTGTTATAAATTATTCTTTTTGCTTCACAATTCTCTTCTGATCTAGGAATAAACCTTTACAGAAGGATTTCTGAAGAGCACAGACTCCTGACATAAAAGCTAAACTACTGTGACAAACTATGCAACTTAATGCCTCCTATCAGATGGCAAATGGAAAAAAAAATTACCCAGAAGAGCAGAAACTAAAAATGTGCAAATAAATGAAATGACCCGATACACTAAGGAACCCAAGAAATCAGCATGCTCATAAGACCATGTTGTTAAATCGAGAACCTAAGCATTTCAAGCACAACAGTTCTTTCTTCTGACAAACAGAGTGTTATTTCTACAAGATTCCCATTGAAAGTCTCTCTCACAAGGAGTTAACAGCTCACTGATGGGACTGTTGAAAGTTGCTGCTCATTAGCTCAGAGCAGATCAGTTGGAGAGACAGGTCAGAGCTGCAGGAGCCATTGTGTATGTTCTGCCTTCCTCATTTAGATAAGTAATAGCTTCTAGACAGAAATTAAAGTCTCCCTCGAGGCACTGAAAGGCTTTTGTGCACTTCAGCACCAGTGCATAATGCTTAACAGCCTTGCGGGCGGCTGGCAGAGTTTGGATTTTTGAGGGCTATAAATGTATCCCCTCCTCCTCTTGTACACCCTTTTGAAGCGAAGGAACAGCCTGCTACATGTGCATAGCACCTGCAACCTCAGTCTAGCACTGGTGTTTAGGCCTTGTGCAAATCTCAGGGCATTGGTTCCTCGATGGATGACGCATGTTGATGTTTCACAAGGGAAAGCCCCAGAGCTTCTATTTAGATATTTATCCCATGCTCTTTCACCGGGGCCTCCCAAAGTAACAGGGCCTGATCTGCTGACGTGCTGACTGCTTTCTGTTCCCACTCAGGCAGACTCCTTCTGCTTTCACTAACCAAGCTGTTTCTTCACGATGCTAGGTGCCCTGAGTTCCCAACAATCACCAGGTGTTCAGGGAATTCAGGACCTTATAGGGAAGTTCCCCTCCAACCCTTAAGGACATGGCAAAGTTTTACTCAGGCAAGGCCTCAACTCCCACTGACTTCAGAGGGAGCAGAAGGTACTTTGCAGGATCAGGGCCTTGTCTTCTTTTTGTAAGGGAAGGGTCACAACGCAGATGAGTTTTCATGATGTTTAAATATCTGAATGCAAACAAGTGGAGAAACTGGATTTAAGTCTCTCCCTGCCATGCTCAGAATTGCTCCCTTCCTCCCCACATAAGCATAGGGCTGGCTTAAAAATCATGAAGTTTTTTAATAAATTTGGGATTATTTTATTTACAACCCTTAGGATGCCCTCAGGATACATTTTCAAGCTTTTCTCTGAAGTCATTAGGGCTCGAAACTTACTTTAAAAACAACCCCAAAAGCCACGATTTTCATGAAATAACATGACTCCAGGAGCTAGGGTTCTAGGGAAAAAACACACTAAGTATTGCAAGACTCACCATAAAACTGCTGGAAACACAGAGTGCTGGAAACCGAATCACTAAACTAGGAAAGTGAAATTAATCCACAAAGTGATACCGGCTGACTTACTTTCACGGCCCAAACAGAATGGGGGGCAGGGATGCTGACTCTCGCAAGGTGGATTTTTGTTTGGTTTTTTCCCTTTAAATTTCAGTTCCTGAGGCCAAGTTATTTTCAGAAAATTTCAGCTTTCATTACAAAAAAAAAGTTTTCAACTCTCCTGGTTGCAGAGAAAAGTTGAAAACAAGAACATTAAAAGGTTCACAAACCAGAAGGGAAATACAATATACAATATTGTGTGGGGGGAGGGATAGCTCAGTCATTTGAGAATTGGCCTGCTAAACCCAAGGTTGTGAGTTCAATCCTTGAGGGGGCCACTTAGGGATCTGGGGCAAAATCACTGGTCCTGCTAGTGAAGGCAGGGGACTGGACTCAATGACCTTTCAGTGTCTCTTCCAGCTCTATGAGATAAAAATATAAAAATGGAAATATACAGAATATAAATTAATGTATATTAAAATCTCATGATTTGGGGGGGGGGGGTCTGACAGGATTGTTGAACACTTGTGCTTGGCAATGCAAAAGCGGTGAACAACTAGCACAGCAGTGAGAAGTTAGGGGATTTTTTTCTTTTTGTCCTTTCAGCTTCACTAGTAGGCAAGGTATTGTTTTGTTCTGGTTTACAATCGCTGAGTTTTATCTTGACCGCAGAGCCTTTTGCGTTTACAAAGGATCATTTTCACAGCAGCGGATTGGGGCGCAGACACAGCTTGTCCTATTAAGAGTTTACAAGCAAATCCCTATATGATGCTTCACTAACGAAAATTCATCCCTAAGCTCTTAAAAACCTGTGGGTTGGAAATGCCTCCCTGGGTCTCCAAGTCTGAAAGATGGGACCATCTCTGCGATACTGAAAACCAGATTTGGACCAGAGAACCTTTTGTGATCTAACATTGTAAGTCGATTAGATATTTTGCATGGGGTGGAGACCTGACTGTGATGCCTAAGAGAGGGTGGAAATATCAGTGAGGAAGAAGAGGTAAGACACAAGGTTTTTAAGTTAAAAATTCCACACCTGCCAAGGAACTAGATGGCTTAGAGGACCGGCAAAGGGGTATCAGGTTTTCCACATCATGGTCATCCCCTTGACTCCAACTCAGCAACCGAGATTGTTACCATCTCAGGGATGTTGCCTGGCTTGGAAGAAATGAGTTGGGGGTAGGAAGGTCTCAGCCCTGTTCTTAGCGAACAAGTGTCCACATTTCAGAAACCACCTCCACAGCTGGCACCCAGCCCAAAAACCAGCCAGGCCAAGGATGGGATAGGCACAGAGATTGATTCACTGTCTCCAAGGTCATGGGTGACACACACCCCCAAAGGCAGCTCACCTTGTTCTGTGGCTAAACACTCCTTTAGTCTCCAGGGCTGTCAGTCTGGCACCTTTCGAGATCACACAACTCAGAAACTATTAAATAAACAAAGTCCCAGCTACCAGTGTCGAGTGGTTCCAGCGACTCATGAGCCCAATTCAGCCCTGCTGTCCAGCAGGCCCGAATACATCGCTTTCAGTGATGCTGTGCCTACTCACAGTAGGGCTGAATTGGGCATGTTCTCGTGAAATTACTCATTGGTCGCCTCTCTCCCCATGTGGTGGAAATTAAGGACAACCACCAGGAAAAAACGGCTCGTGGAAAACTCTCTCTGCCTGTGGGGGGAGTCTGGGAGTGGGGGAAACTCCTGAGTCATTCAATTAAATGAAAATAGACTGGACACAAACACTTGGGAACATAGTGCAGGGTTCAATCCTACAATGTCGGAGGCATAGCCCATGGCCCCAACTCAGACTTCTATGATGCTCCGTTGATGAGACACCATTGACTACAGAACCTTACGTGGGATGCATATGAAGGTACGTTACAGATAAAGCAATCAAACAACTTCACCGGAGTTCAAAGCCTTGAGGCAGACCCCTGAAGCAAATCAGGATGAATGCGGTTTTCCCACAATGAGGAGCAAACAGTGAATTCCCCCTTTGGATAAGAGATCACCACTCAAGCCCTGCCCTTGTTAGAACACAGTAACTCAATAAAAAAGACAGCATTTGAAGACAAGGGATTTAATTATACTCCTCAGGGTAACAAGGATCAGGGGATAGCCCTGTTAGTCTGTATCTACAAAAACAACAAGGAGTCTGGTGGTACCTTAAAGACTAACAGATTTATTTGGGCATAAGCTTTCGTGGGTAAAAACCTCACTTCTTCGGATGCATAGAGTGAAAGTTGCAGATGCAGGCATTATATACTGACACATGGAAAGCAGGGAGTATCAGTATATAATGCCTGCATCTGTAACTTTCACTCTATGCATCCGAAGAAGTGAGGTTTTTACCCACGAAAGCTTATGCCCAAATAAATCTGTTAGTCTTTAAGGGGCCACCAGACTCCTTTTTGTTTTTGTAGGGTAACAAGGAGTCGTCCCCCAATCCCTGAAGGTGAGTCAGTCACACCAGTGAGAGCTCTTGGATCATAGCACATGGATTAATTAGCAACCTTCCCTGGGACACACGTACGGCTCTCACATGAAGCCACTGTAACTCCCATAAGGTGTGCGCACAAAGTCTATGGAACCCTTATGGGGATTGGCAATAATTGGCCAGCAACCCCAAAGTTCACATCCCAACGGCCAGGAAGACAACATTATAATTATTTGTATTGCTGTACTGACTAGGAACCCCAGTCACGGATCAGGACCCCATTGTGCAGACAGAAATAAGAGAATTCATCAGTTTCAGAGGGATTTGTTCTGGATCTCCCTGCACCAATTAAAAGGGTAATTAAATTTTTTTTTTTTTTTTTTTATTTTTTTTTTTGCATTAACCAGACCTAGAATCCCTGGTAAAAAAAAAAGTGAACATCCAAAAAAATGTAGCAGGCAGGCTGTACGTTCTAACTATCTATACAACAGTTTCCTTGCTGTGGGTTTCCTTTGCTTAGCCATTCTGTGGAGTTGTAGAACGTGGATGTAGGTTTCTCTTAAATTCCACAGCATGGTCCAAAGAAACAAACCCCCCAAAACTACACAATAGAAAAGCATGTCCTTTACGGTTACATTCTATAGGGTTTTCTCATAAGAGCTGTAACATATTTGTGTCAGATTTTCATTTGGGAGGTTGTCTGGGAGGGGGAGCACAGGGAAATATGTCCTCCTCTTTAGCACTTTAACACTGTGGAATCTATGGCTTCACAACAGGCAGACAACACCGGAGAGCAAACCTTCTTGGTTCCTAGGGCACAGGGTCTGCTCTGCTATCTCACTGCAGCATCCTCTGACCGCATGCCTTGTTCCAGATGCCCCTTCCTCAGGGAGGCAGAAAGAGCCAGTTGCAGTGGCAGCCAGGAGGCCAAGATGATGGGTAGTGCGGGAGAAGCAGACACATTTTGTTTATGGTTCAGCTGGCATGTCCATGTTCACTGAACTGTAACCAACGCCCATTGGTATGATTGTCTCTGAAACTGTGACTCAAATGCCAATCAAACAAAACAACACAAAGCAAACAAACAATTCCTGCTATAAGTAAGGTTCAGAAGCTGTCACATGAGACTATTTTTCAAGCTAAGTACATTTCCCTCTTGGGTATTTTACAGACATGAGACTTGATTTCTCCTGGCTCCTCAGCACTGTGTTCTGAGCTCCCCAGGAGAAGTGAGTTTCCCATTAGAGGCGGCTCCTCTCCATCTGGCCTTGCAAACACCGATCTTCTCTGAAGAGGGTAAAAACAACAGATGGCAAGGAGCTGGGAGAATTTTTGTTTGTCTGTTTGTTTGTATGTCTCGGAGATGAGCAAGGCCTCGTGGGTGCACAGCCTGAACAGTGAAGTGAATGGAGTCTTGCACTCTCCAATCCCCTAGGTAGAGACTGGCAATCAGACTCCAAATCTTCCAACTCATTTCAAACCTAACCTGGGTCTGCAAGTCATCACACACTGATGGCTGTTCTGTGGCCCACCTGAAACACACATGGAAGCCCCAGACACTCCCCAGTGGATATATAATTGACATTCCCAAACCTCCCCCATTCTCAGCACTAAGATGCCCTCCTGTTGGCAAATCTCAGAAGGAACACCAGGGAATGAATGGACCCCTCTCCTGGGCACATTGCTGGGGGGGTAGATGCAGTGCGAAATGGAGAGGAAGGATAGTCAAATGGTTAGTCCACTGGTCTGGCACTGAAGAGACCCCGATTCAACTCCTGACTCTAACAAAGGTTCCAGGCGACACACAAGGAACTAACTCCCTCAGCCTCTCTGAGCCTCAGTTAAAACCAGGGTAACAGCACGGGGAAAAAAAGAATTAAAGCTCTACCTAGATTACCACCTTAATTATACAGCTATCTTCCTCCCCAAGAACAGAACGGAACCTGACACACGAGGCACCGTACTAAGAACATACCCTTCGATACAGCTCCCTTTCAGGCAGCAGACCTCCTAGGAAACAAAAAGATTCTTGTGTCCCTAGCATGAGTGCTGCTGCTATTGTACAATGGACACCACATGGACAAACGGAGCTGCTAGAGGTGTCTAAAAACTCTGCGCTCCCCGGCCCCCCCAAACTACCTAAAGCAATTGCTCGAACCAAGCACTGGGTATGTTAATCTTTTACCAGGCAAGACAACTAATCTCCTTTATTCATATAGGGCTATTGGAAAGACAGCTTTATAAATCCTGTAAAGCTGCCCCTCCAAAAGGCCTGTGTGAACAAAGGATTAGTGCAGGCTTGGGACAGAGGCAGGATATATTACACACCTCTAACCCTTGGCAGAGTTATTCTTCCTAGAGGCCGGTGTCCATGCACCCAACACACATACTCAACCTGAAACATAGTGACCGTTAGCCCCCTGTCACAAAAGCAAATGGTATGTGGGGCTGTGCTGTGGGAAAGTAACATAGCACTATAATCTGCTGGGCCCTCTGCTGCTAGAAACTCCATCATGGCACTACAGCGGGGTTGGGGGGGAGGGCAAACTACAGCCCGCGGGCCACATCTGGCCCTTCAAAAGTTTTAATCTGGCCCTCGAGCTCCTGCCAGGGAGTGGAATCCGGGGCTTGCCCTGCTCCATGTGTGCTGCGGCTCTGCGCAGCTCCCGGAAGCAATGGCATGTCCCCCCTCCGGCTCCTACATATAGGGGCAGCCAAGGGGCTCCGCACGCTGCCCCCGCCCCAAGTGCCGCTTCTGCAGCTCCCATTGGCTGGGAACTGCAGCCAATGGGAGCTGAGGGGCGGTGCCTGCAGAAGGGGTGGCGCGCAGAGCCACCTGGCCACAGCTCTGTGTAGGAAGCAGAGAGAGACAGACCACTGCTTCCATGAGCTGCTTGAGTTAAGCGCCGCCCGGAGCCTGCACCCCTGATCCTCTCTTGCGCCCCAACCCCCTGCCCTCGCTCTGATCCCCCTCCTGCCCTCTGAGCCCCTTGGTCCCAGCCCAGAGCACCATCCTGCACCCCAACCCCTCATCCCCAGCCCCACCCCAGAGCCCGCACACCCAGCTGGAGCCTTCACCCCCCCTGTACCCCACCTCCCTGCCCCAGTCCGGAGCTCCTCCCACACCCTGAACTTCTCATTTCTGGCGCCACCCCAGAGCCCTCACCCCCTCCCGCACCCCAACCCCCAATTTCTTGAGCATTCATGGCCCGCCATACAATTTCCATACCCAGATGTGGCCCTTGGGCCAGAAAGTTTGCCCATCCCTGCACTACAGCATCCTCCCTGGTCATAGCTGCCACCACGGCGTACAGAGTTTCCAGATTCCAATGGGGTTTAAGGCTCGAGGAACGAAGGAAGCACCCAATTTAATTCCCATTGGCCTCAGTACCAGAAACAGCTGATAAAGGGATAAACAGCTGATCTATTTTAGCCCCTCCCTTTACACTAAAAAGGGGACATTTGCTGCAACATGCTCCCACTCGCAGAAAGTAAATAATCATTTCACGTGGATTTACAAGGACATACAAGTCACTGTGACCATGGAATTGTTTGATAGCATGTCAGGGCAAATTTACAACACCACCAGTCCCCAAAAGCATCTCCCCCCACCCTGACACACGCACAAATCTTGCAGGCAGAGTGTGTGGTTTTTTGTTTTGGGGTTTGTTTGTTTTTTTAAATCAGCCTTCAATAGTGCAAGACCGCTCCCATGAGCAATGAATCCTGCACGTGCTGATCTGCCTCATCAGAACGTTTTTGAATCTCAGTGCTCAAGCTCTCAAAGAAAAGAAAAGCCAGCCATTAATTCTCGGAGAGCGAATGATTTATCGAGCCAAATCGCCTAACCGTATATTCCACCACAGAACTGAGTCAGGATCACCCACTGTAATCTATGCAGCTAGGGACAGATTAAACGTTAGCGTGTAAAAAGCAGCACTTCCTTACCGAACAGATCTGCTTCCTGTGAGCCAAGTTTACCCGGAACGTAAACAGGCACGGGGTTATTGATTCAAAGCGAGCTGCACTTCGTGTCACGCTTTCAGCCTTGTGTACACACACAGCTGTCACCAGCAAGTTACTGAATTAAGCTAAATCAATGTAAGAGTTTCTATGTGGGCTTGTGTCAGTTTGACTACACGGATTTTAAACAGGCATCAGCTGTAGGTTTACACCACCCTTTGTAATCCCATACGGCTCTGCAGAGCTATTTGGCGGACTCACCCTGACAGCAAGCTCCAACTCAGGGATACAAAAGGGTGAGCAGCACCCTGAAGAAGGGAACTCCAACCAGAAGAGACATGGTACCAGGCTGAGAAAATCCCTTCTAGAGCTGGAGGCACAGCCCTGCCTTCGGGCTGTAGTACTTTGTTTAATACAAGCAAAGTCCAGCGAGGGAAAACTCTGGACAACAGTTTACTGTGCGTGGGAACAGTATTGCGACTACCCAGTCACACACCTGCTTACACGAGGGCTGAATTTGGCCTTGGTCTTCCAGCCACATGGCCCTTCTTTACTGACAAGCTTGTTTCCATCACTCTCAGTACTGCAGAACTAATGCAGCCACAGGTGAGAGCACACGATCCAACTTCCTCTAGAGCATCTTCAACAGAACCAATCAAGTATCTCTCTCTTTTTTTTTTGGTACCGTGTTCTGATTAAGCAAAATGCTTTAGCAAACACTGCTCACAAGGCCAATTACTAGAGCGATACCAGAATGCAGCTTGATTTTCAGATCCTAGGTTTAATTTGTAGGGCTGCATGCTAGGAAAAGAGAGACATGACTTTGGGCTTGTACATTTAATATGGAAGTGGACTGTCTTTTTTTCTTACAGTCACTTTTCTTACCGTTACTGCTCTTTACCCACCAACTGTTACAAAAGCATGGCACGGAGACGCCGACGTACAAAGAGTTCTCGGCCTTGGGAAAGCCGTCCCAGTGAGATGTTACCTTTCATGAGACAGAGCAGAGGCACCAAAGAAAGAGACATGAAGATGCCTAGTCTAAACTAACAGCCTGTCTACACAGCCCCACCATTCAGACTATGCGTGGCTGAACTGCGGCCAAAGCCCTGCGCTGTAACGCCGACATGTCGATTCTGCTGGCACAAAGTTGAAAGGTACCTAATTCGCGTCAGCATAGTCCTCGTCACACAGGACTAACGCGAACTAGGTGCCTTTTGAGTTCACACCAGCAGCGGCCAGGCGGGGGAGTTCCAGCGCAGCGTTTTGGCACGCACTGCGATTCACATCCCTGTAGTCGGCACTGCGCCGGGCAAACATAGCCGGAGATGCTCTTCATAAGAGACCAGCAGCATTCCCAGAGCTCAGGCCTGCAGGTCGCTGGGAACCTCCTGGGAACCTCTCAATACAAACTTGCATTAGTAAGTCTATTCTATCCTATTTATGATCATAAATCACTGGGGTATCCGAGGGCCTGATCCACACCTTACTGCAGGCAATGGGAGCCTTTCCATGGTCTTCAATGGGCTTTCAGTGTGATCGCTGCTTTCAGTGCCTTCTCTGCAACAGCAGTTCTCAAACTGTGGGTCAGGATTCTCCCTCCCTCCCTCCCTCCCCCCCCCCATCCCCAAGATGCAGCAGGGCTTAGGTGAGCTCAGGCTTCAGTCCCCACTCCTGGGGTCATGTAGTACTTTCTGTTGTCTCAAGGGGGTTGCAGTGAAATGAAGTTTGAGAACCCCTGTGCTACACTAATTAACCCTGTGCACATTAACAAACCACCAGCATTCTCAAACTGGTTAATTTTATCAAGTGCTCAATCTCTGTATCAGGTTATGATAAGATTTCACAGCGCAGTAACACTAAGGCAAATGGTTTCAATCCCAGCAAATAGCAGACAGAGGAGGTAAATATCTGATCAGATTTGGGTCTTTTAATAAAATCACACAAAACCCTTTGAACAGCAGAGACCTGTTCTACTCTGCTGTTCCCCACACTTGTTGGAAAAACATTCAGCATCATCATTCCTGCCAACCTACCAGGCATTTCAGGTCTATTTATGTCTACCGTATATTTATTTTACTAGTAGAGATACTAACGGAGAAACACCACATCAGGTCACTCTACATATTCCGTTTCCATTTAGAAACTGTTTCTAATGGCTTAATAAATCACTAATAGATTTTTAGTAAATGGTAAGAACAAAATCATTATGAGACACGATTCTAGGAGATTTATTATAACAATTTATTTCACCTTCTCCTGAGCCATTCTATAACATATACCACTCATGCCTGTAACATGCTTATAACATGTATCAATCATTTAAGTATTGCTGAATGGAACCTTAATATAAATATAGATCATGCATACTCCCACTTTCTCGCTGCAGTTACAAATACGGATACAGATGATACATCACATAGAGCAGAAGAGTGGTCCATTGGGGCAGTGCTGAAGAATATTTAATAAAGTCAAAAGCTCCAGGCTAATTTCCCTTGAGAGTTCCAATTTACTGAATCTGTCGCAGTTAGAATCCATCACCACATGGTTCAGCCAATTCAGGTCACCCATATAAAAAAAAAAAAAAAATTTCTCTTTCTTTCCTCCCATGGACTCTCTGTAACCCTTTGACGTGAAATGCCCGCTTGCCACGGAGAATAGAACGCTCAACAGTGGATGAGAAGTTGGGCAGGTAAATACCAGTCACTTACTATGCAGACTACAAATCTGAACATGCTGCCAATGATTTCTTGGTGGGCAGAGAGTAACGTGACGACTGTTAACCTCTGGAGGGAGGAGGAGGGCATAAACCCACTCCCACTTAAGACTAATGCTCAGAGAGAAGGAAAAAACTTCAATTATTCTGCATAAGAGTCAACCACTGTCAAGGCGGACTGGCTCAGAGCAGTAGTCAGTGTCGCTGTTTGGAAAGGCTTGGTTCACGGGCATTTAAGTACTATAGTTCAAAATCTGTGACGAAACATCAAGTGCCGGACCCTCAGCTGGGGTAAACTGGCACTGCCCCCAGGACAGTGAAGTCAATGAGGAGCTGGCCCTAGGTCTCTAACATATCTTTCTTCTGTTGCTCTCTGGTTCCATATGAAACCAGCATCCAGCCTCTCTTTCCAGGACAGCAGGAGGAAGGAAGAAGGAAATAAGAGATATAGAAGATCCTGCCAGAAGGGGGGTGAGACTCTGCAACATTTTATTTTTATTTATTTTCCATGCAGCCCTCCCAGAGTGTCCCCCGGGGAAGACAAGGCCTCCTGTCTTGCAGCACCATCCCCTACTCAGATAGGCTCCCATTGTGCTATTGTCCCACCTTCTGCAGTTAATAGTTTCCGTCTGGAACCGCAGGACTTGCTTCACTCTCCTCATCTGCCTTGGGGAAGCAGATGTGGCGACACTGGAAGCACAGGCAGGCTATGAACAAACCTCGCTTCTCTGCTGGATCTTGCAGTTGGTTTAAACACCTGACACAGCCTCTCTCTTCAAAGAGCAACAAATTCACCCCTGGCCAGGAGAGTCCAGATGCCAGATCTAGGGTTGCTATCTGATTAGAAGGGATGGGAGGTGGGGGATGAAGCTGAGTGGGCAATACCCATTAACCACCGTGGCAGATCTAGGCATGGCGCCCACACCAGGGATCAACAACAGGTTCCGTCTTTGCTTTATTGAGCTAAGTCAAAAGACAGATTTGAGTCATGACTCCAACAGATGTTTCTGCGTTTTAGGCCCGTGACGAGAACCAGCCCTTCTCCTCCCACCCACAACTGTGCCAGCTCAGCTGGCGTCCAAAAACACAACGTTAACCACCAGGAAGGCAACACAGACTTTCTTTCCCCCCCCTCCCACCCCCCAACCTCCAATAGATCAGGCCACTTGTCAAGTATCCCAACCACACAGCCTCTAAAAATGCTCCTTTGGGGGGATCTGGATCCAAAATTCAAATCTATTTGCCAGCTATTCTGCCATGCAGCTTCCAATAATAATAGGTTTCAAATGTTGCTAAACATGCCCTGTAGACTAGCGACCCTAGAGAAGATGCAAAGGAAATCTACCATTTAATGCTTAGATTGAAAAAAGCATCTATGCTGTCAAAATAAATAAAAATAAAATAACTCACCTCCTTTATCTTGGGGTATGTCTACACTGCAAAGAAAAACTCGCATCTCCGAGTCGCCGAGCCAGGGTCAATTGGCTCAGGCTCGCAGAGGGGAGTGCCTCTGAGCCCGGGTTCCAGCCTGAGCAGGCACATCTACACTGCTATGTTTAGCCCCACAGCCTGACTCAGCTGGCCTGGGCAGCGGGTTTTTCTTTGCAGTGTAGCTGTACCTTTAGGCACATCAATCTAAAGGTTCATTACTAGAGGTGCACAGCTTTCTAAGTAAAATCTTTCACGTTTAAACCTTTTAAAAGTCTGAACCAGGCCATTGTATCTCAGGGGGAGGAGGAAAGAAATCCTTCCACTGGTTTAAAAAGAAGGATAGCTCAGTAGTTTGAGCATTGGCCTGCTAAACCCAGGGTTGCAAGTTCAATCCTTGAGGGGGCCACTTAGGGATCTAGGGCAAAATCAGTACTTGGTCCTGCTAGTGAAGGCAGGGGGCTGGACTTGATGACCTTTTGAGTCCAACTGGTCCCTTCCAATTCTAGGAGATAGGATAGGATAAATAATTTCAAGTCACTGTCTCTTTTATGTAACCATAGTGTACTTAGGATCAGATCCATCGCTCAGATGGATTACAATTTTATCTTCTCTCAGTAGCGTGATCGTGCACAAATAATCATATCACTGAGGGGGAAAAAAATTTTTTTAATAATTTCGGCCAGCAACACTGTCGCTGTATCAACGCACACACTCCTAAATCGTCCTTCTAAATCGTAGGTGACATGTCTGATGAGTGTTCTGGAATGCGCAACCTCACATTTCTTTCGCCTCCCCCTTTGATCAAGCTGCTTATGGAAAAAAGTTGATCTTAAGGGTGGCAAACTGTGCGTGGAAAACAGAGGCAAAATGGGATAGCAAACCAAGCCCTGTTTGGTTCACAGGAACCGGAAGGGATACAAGTTAGAGCTCAAAGCACTCACTTCCAATGGGATCCCCTTTCATAATTATTATTTATATTCCGGTAACACCCAGCGTCTCCCATGTGTAAGGCTTTATGTAAAAGCACATAGTAAGAATCTCATAATTACCAGCAGCTTCATTCGTCCTTCAGAATTCATCTCATCCTGCTGATTATTACCCACACATGACATCATAATCCCTGGCCCATGACATCACAATGGGAGGACCAGCAATGATTACAACATTGCAAACAGAAGACTGTGGTATCAGCTTGCCGACAAGCAAGAGCAGATACACCCAAAGGGCACAAAGATGGTGGGTTTTCACGCAGCATCAGCAGTTTTCCAGATAGCATCAGCAGCTCTTTCATAGTCAAGATGACAGAAGCATACAGAATTTTTTTAAAAGGTCACACAAGATCAAATTTACGGGAAAATAATTACAACAACCCCTTGGAAAGATAATGCAGAGCTTGAGGACAGATATTTTTTTTACGTGACATTGCTAAACTTTATGCTGGCTAACTAGTATGGGCTTTTGAAAGTGATACATTTTACTCTGGATAGAACATTCTGAAGACTTTACAGCAGTGGGCGAGAGCAGCGCAGGGCCTTTGATGTTTGAACAGCCTGTCTTCTTAAAACAAATTAAGATGTGATCTGCCCAGGAGCAGAGGCCAGTTCTACTCAGTAAACAGGGACAGGCACATATCAGATGAACACATTTGTTCAACGACATCAATGCTTACTCCTACTATTTTAGGATTTTTTTTTTTTTTAAATGAAAGCTGTAAATCTCACTCACGTAACACCAAAGCCACTGCCTACAGTCAGACCATGCGATAAACACAAGATTCCCAGCTCTGCCACGCTTCAGCCTCTACCTACACAAATAAAAAAAATAACCAACCGTGCACCTGAGAATTTCAAAGCACTTAACATTATTCCCATGATACAGACGACTGAAAAAAGGAGACTTTGAAGAGATGCATGTTGGTCAAGGTTTCACTACAGGTCATTGGTGGTGCTGGGACCCCGTTTGAAGTTTCTTTGCGCTGTTCTCACCACCAGACAGACTTTTCCTGCAATACCATTACGAGTGAAGTTTGGAGACAAGTGAAAGTGAGGCACAATGGATACAATACAGTAGAAGTTACTGATCATAACACAACTGTCTCTAAACAAGAAAAGGCAACGAGTGCCTGGTCTTCCAAGAAACCCCCATGTAGTTCCTTGGCTTTCTCCTAGCTGTTACGACTGTACCTAACTACACCAAAACACGTACCATTTATGTGTGTGGATAAATATCCACACAAAACCAGATGGACAGCGCTACACTCATTTCATTTGCTTATATCAGGTTGAGATCATTTCACCAACACAAGCCACTAATGCTGCACCAGCGCAGCTCAGTGCAATCACTAGGGCCCTACCAAATTCATGGTCCATTTTGGTCAATTTCACTGCCGTAGGATTTTAAAAATAGTAAATTTCATGGTTTCAGCTATTTAAACCTGAAATTTCACAGTGTTATAATTATAGGGGGCCTGACCCAAAAAGAAGTTGTGTGGGTGTCGCAAGGTTATTGTAGGGGGGGTTGTGATGCTGCTACCCTTACTTCTGCACGACTGCTGCCGGTGCTACCTTCAGAGCTGGGTAGCTAGAAGAAGCCCAGCTCTGAAGGCAGAGCCGCCGTCAGCAGCCGCGGAGAAGTAAGGATGGCATGGTATGGTATAGCCACCCTTACTTCTATCCTGCTACTGGCAGGGCGCTGCCTTCAGAGCTGGGTGCCCAGCCAACAGCTGCTGCTATCCAGCCACCCAGCTCTGAAGGCAGCAGTAAGGGTGGCGATACCATGACCCCCCCCATAAAATAACCTTGCGACCCCACCTGCAACTCCCTTTTGGGTGAGGACCCCAATTTGAAAAATGCTGGTCTCCTCTGTGAAACCTGTATAGTATAAGCCAGATTTCACGTGGGGGAAGGCCAGATTTCACAGTCCGGACGCGTTTTTCATGGCTGTGAATTTGGTAGGGCCCTAGCGATGACACACATCAACGCGGCTACACTAGTGAAAATTTCCTTCTGTAGTTGGAGCCATGGCTAACACGTGGTTTGCCAAGAGAGTAGTGTGGGTTTGCTTCTTTAAGAAACTCTTTCCAGGATGGAATAAATACAGAATTAGAAAAACAAAGTCAAGGAGAATAACAGTGCAAGTCCAAATAGAAGATTACAACATTGGTTTAACAATAGAACTCAAATGAAAAAACACAAGCACCCATTGTATAGGCTGGCATTAAATAGTTGGGAAAGTGAAAAGAACAAGTACCCTGCCATCCCTGTGTTCCATAGTGGAGTTAAATCTATCACAACAGGTAACTTGCTATCTGCTCAGGCGTTTGCTCTGTATACTGACTATTTGCAATAATAACGTTAAAGCAGCCATCAAGCCGATGCCTAAACACCACAGAATGACGTTCAAAAGACAACTATCTATAAATCAGCTCAAGCCACAGACATCTGAGCAAGATTTTCCACTTAATCCAATTTACTGTAATCTCCCTGTTTAGTTAAAAATGACAGAAATGCCAAAATGGGACTTTACTCCCCTGTCATCAACACATCTCTTAGTGAAAAGGAAAATAAGGTTCTTGCACACAGTACTGACTATTAAGTTAGAAAGGGCAAAACTGTATTGTAGAGTCTGACTATTAACAGACACACCAACGTGCTTGTGCCAATTTTGTTTCCTTACCACCCAAAGAGAGGACAGAGGGCTCCTTGTGTGTATAATCCGTGCAAAAATATGAGTTCCTAGGAATGTCGTATGGGATTGATTACTTGCCATTTTTGATGGCCTAAGATTCTAAGTGTTAGATGCCTACCTATAGCCTCTACAGAACTACATCCTGTATCTCATGTATTACAAGGTCACGTAGTTAGCCAATGAGCTTCATTAAGGGACGTTTTCATTCTACTGCTTCAAAAACTTTGCGACGGTGAGGAAAAGGCCAGCGTTATTGCTTTTCCCTCCCTCCATTTTTATTAACAAAAAACAGGAGAATTGCCTCTCTCCCTGGGAATTTATTCACACACACACACGCCAAATTAGCACTTCAGTCATATCTATTTTCAAAGGCCGCAAAAAACCAAGTCATTATCCAAGAATTCGAACAAGTGAAAGAAGAATACCTACCGTCAGGAGCGGGGTCCTCATGCATTATTTAACAAGAACTCTATTGGCAAAACTGGTGTTGTTTTTATATAAAAGCTAATAGAAATTGTACCTCCAGGTGTCAAAACACTGATGCTAATTCCTGCTGCCTCAGACATCTTGATGTTTCAATTTTAGCAGCATGAGGAGCCTGCAGGGAATCCGAGAGGGTAAAGCACTTGTACTCAAAGAGAAGCAAGTAGGAGAAGGAGAGCCCTTTTATTTCTTTATAAAGAGCCCAGGGGAGCAGTTCCACTATCAGATCTGGTTCCCTGATCCCTCTGTTCCTTCAAAGAGGCAAAAGCGAGATAGGCTAAACAATGGGCGATTGTATCATGCCGACAGCGGAATCAACAAGACTACTAAGGAGAAGTATAAAGATGAAGAATAAACGAATGGGAGATTTCACTGGAGTTCAGCAAGATGTGAGCAGCCATTATTAATGAGATTTTTTTAAAAACACACTCAAATGGACTGGCCAGCACGTAAGGAAAGACCTGCACCTAAACAGAAAAATAAGAAGGGTTTTTTGCCCCCCCCCCCCCCCCCCCAACTTCAAACTGTGCTTCTCCATTTTTTCTGCCCATAGCACTAGGAAGGATTATGGATACACTTCCGACATATACCTACAGCACATAATGCATAAGTCTACTCTACTATGAGCATGTAGGATGCCAACGGACTTCTGTAGGAGCTACATATGCTTACAGCAATGCAGAATTTATTCCACATAGGGTCTCTAACCAGTTACTATTTTCTTTTTTAACGCAGAATAGTTGTACTACCAAAGCATTCACTACCAGTAAATGGATCGTCTTCTCCTGTACTTGACATTCCTTGCAGGGCACCACAGCAGAGGGTCTGTTAACACTTGGATCAGGGGCTCTGCTTGTGATCCCTCCTTAGCCCAGCTCCTTCAGGACTGAAATTTGGTGCCCAAGATCTCAGCCGCCTTCCACTAGTTATTTAGCTTTTAAAATGAGTTCACATTTGATGCTCAAAGCCCCGCCTTCCCCACAGACGCATGCACAATAGGGTAATTACATTTTGCTGCCTGCAAAATATCGCGCTAAATGGACTGGTGGGAAGCACTGGTAAAGCAAACCTTAAGTTCTTATCCCAATGCAGTGGCTCGTTGCGAAGAGGTTTCCCAAGGAGATTTCTTGCACATCTCTATCACAGATTTACTTGTTATTTATATTTCAGTAGCGCCTAGACACCTCAACTGATCGTGAATCCGTTGTGCCTGGTGCTGCACAAATACATAGTGTGGGGTAGTCCCTACTCTGAAGATCTTACAACCTAAATAAGCAAGGCAGACAACAGGCAGGAGGAGAAGCAGCGGCAGCAAAGAGGTGAAGTGACTTGCCCAAAGCAACACAGCAGGTCAGTGGCACAGCCAGGATTAAACGCAGGCTGAAGTGCCAGCCCCATCCACTGGACCATTCAGCCGTACACTACAACTGAGTGGGGATCAGCCACCCTTTCCAAGCATGGAAATCTTCAGTCCCACAAAAACTCAACTATTTAATCTGCTCATCTTTAATCTTTCTGAAACTGCGTTTAAAAAATTACTACTGAACTCCCTTCTCGTCCACCCTCGGAATGTCTCCACCTCCTTTTTTTTTTTTTTAAACTCCTACACCACACAAAAACAACCGTGGCATATGATTTTGAGACACCAGCACCGACTCTCTGCCGATTTCAAGCCAGCAAGCAGTGAGTTCTGAAAGCTGGATTTTCCAGGTTCCAGTTCAGAATATACTAGCCAATTATGTGTCCCCTGATGCAAGGTGAGGGAGCTAAATGATGTTAAACAATAACCCCTGGAGGCAAACAACTAGCCTCTTTATGACCTCTGTGGAACAATGAGGACCAGCGAGTCTGCAACCTTCCAGTTTATGAGTCAGTAGGACAAACGCTGGCTTAACTGGGACACTATGTGAAGACATGGCCTTGGCTGACTTGAGCTATAAACTGGTCATCTTTATCGATTATTTTATCCTGCCACGCAATGAAAACGGTGTGCACACGCAGGTCTGTTAACCAGATGTCTGACTATGGTACCTGGATACAGAGAGCATTACACCACTGTGTGACCCAGAGCCAACCTACAGCCAAATACCACCAAATATCCAGCTGCAGATTACAATAATTCATGAATTAGCAGACCCTAGATTAAAACAGTCCTTTCTGATCAGTTTGCATATATACTTAGTGAGACAAGATCACGTAAAAGCCAACAACTTCACCCTCCAGAGCACTGAATGGTCACAAGCACCGCAGATTTTAGAGACAAATTCACCACCACCACGTGGCCTGCGCACCTTTTCCCATCTTTCACCAAGGAAGAGAGAAAAATGACAAAGCAAAAAGTCACAGACACAGCAAGATTGCACTGGACACACAGTTCATGTGACAAGCGTGGAAACAGTAACTACAGAATGGGTAAGCAGTTCTGTACTAGCATTTAAACCAAGATTTCCCTGTGCAGCCACTTGATGAGCGACACAAAAGGTCTTGGAGGGATTCCGGCTTAGGTCGTGAACTTGGGCAACCTAATCTAGAAGCCGTTTTTTTAACGGCACCAAGGAAATTCCAGATGTAAAGTGAATGAATGAGACCGAGCGCACAGTAAGAGGGAGCAGCGACTGATGCCAATCATGCTCACTACGGCCATCATCCTGTAGAGACAGTCATGCAAGTGCTTAACCTTACACATGTGAGGTGTCCCTTGGAAGTCTATGGGAATAATAAACATGTACATACGGTGAAGCAGGTGATTAAACGTTTGCAGGATCAGGGCCTAAGACCATGGGCAGAGGGCATCAAAGGCCAGGGCAGGATAAGCCTCACCTAACCCAGCCCGTGGCCCTGCCCATGTTCCACCTCTCTCTCCCTCTCCCCTCCAGCTACAAGCTAGCAGGAGTTCAGCTCCAGCTGGCAGCCTGGAGCTTGGGCCCGCCAGCGGCCAGGACCAGCTGGGGCGACTTAGGCCAGCCGGCGGCTCAGGGCGGATGGGCATGTGGGCCGGGGCTCCTCTGAGGGGTAAAGGAGGGCCGGGGCCAGCAGGTTAGCCTTCCCTAAGGCTGGGCTCACCCACCGTCCATGCCTAAGACTCGTTAGACCTGATTCTAGTTTCATACCAATGTGACTTCAGTCCCTGTTGATTTACACTGGTGTAAGCAGAATCAGAATCGGAGCACTCCTCTCTCTCTCTCTCTCTAATCTGAGCGCTGCACAACTTTCCCAGACAAATGAACCAAGCCCCCTTTCCAACTGGCAATGGTGCTTCAATATCATTTACAGCCTGCTAACATTCCACTGTCTCCCATTTATTTCCAGCAGCCCTTGCGAGATACGTCTAGAGAAGCAGGAAGGCAACAAATGTGTCTCATAATCACAGTATAAACTTTACGAGATAATGACTTCATCCTAACAGGGGGTGAGGGGGTGTTGAATTGCCAACCACTCATTTTCCACACCAAAAAAAAAACCTTGCATTTATGAGAAAAGTCCATTTTACTAGCCTTAAAAAAAAAAAAAAAAAAAAAAAAAGAAAACCACCACCACATTAAGCTGAACAGACCTGCCTTCTGCTATAGTACCTATGCAGCGTCACGAGTGCTTGGAGTAAGGGTACCCTAGCTTGACAAGGGGACACTGAAACGGCACCAGCTGGGACTTACAGAAATCATGGGCTGCCGTGCAAACATCTTTCAGATTCTTCCTTTTATTTTTAAGAGGCTCCCATAAGCATGGGAGGAATTTCCAAGTTTCCCTAATTTATAGTTACTCCTGTGTGCCAGCTACCTGTATAAACTACAACTGGCAACCGCAATTTCAATCCAGATAACAGAGCAGGCCATCAAACATAACTCTGTGGTGAGTAATAACTGTGATCCACATCATGATTTTGCCCAGACATTGCATAAGCATAAAATATTGTGTGTGTATATATTCTACATGCCCACACATACACATTCCAATTACATCTATTATAGTTTCAAACATATATTATGCATACGTCACATATGCACACATGCAGATCCTAGCAAAAGAACAGAACATACAGTTCATCTTGGCATGAATCCCAGGAATAAAACTTGAAGTAACAAATCTAACTCCACTTGAGTCCAACAGTATCTGTGGTAATATCTGGTACAGAACAGAACAGTATTACAGTTCATTAAACTACTGAATTATTGTGTGTACCACACCTATGTGCTTTTTTGGTAATGGGAATTGAGTATTATTTCAAGAGACACTGTCAACTGGAAAAGTTACACTGCGCTCTGAAAATTGTGTACCCACTGTAGTTGTTTATAGCTGCATAATGCTTACTACACCTCTACCCCGATATAACTCGAATTCTGGTCTAACGCGGTAAAGCAGCGCTCCGGGGGGGAAGAGGGGGGGCTGCGCACTCCAGCGGATCAAAGCAAGTTTGATATAACAACACGGTAAGATTTTTTGGCTCCCGAGGACAGCGTTATATCGAGGTAGAGATGTATTATAACTGATGGAAGTTAGCAAAATAAAAACTTTTGCAGTCAGTTTACTTTGTGCAACTGATATAGTCAGTTTCATCATTTCTCTCGAAAGTCAAAAGGGCCTAATCATGCAGACACTAACCCGACAGTAACTTTACTCATAGGAGTACAGTAGTTCAATTGATAATACCGCATAGCATACAGGTAAATGTACTGTAGTCTACAGAAGTGCAGGCCACATGACAGCTCTGCGACTAATAAATCTTTATACGCAAATCCGACTTACGCAAAAAGTTCCATACGGTGGG
Organism: Trachemys scripta elegans; assembly: GCF_013100865.1. Taxonomy (NCBI): domain Eukaryota; kingdom Metazoa; phylum Chordata; order Testudines; family Emydidae; genus Trachemys; species Trachemys scripta. Next base: position 9,029,009 of record NC_048312.1, read on the forward strand.
TTTTTGTTTTTTTTTTGTTTTTTTTTTGCGCGTAATTGTCGGGTATACATCCCCAACTTACACAAAATTCAACTTATGCAAGGCGTTCCAGAACAGAACGCTTGCATAAGTCGGGGATCGTCTGTACATTATACGATGAGGAATCTGACAGCGTCAGCAGATTAGCAAGGATTTAGAACACAACCATTGTGTATCACTATACACCGAAACACAATTTAAAAACCAGAGATATATATTCTCCTTCAACTGCAGAAGCAAGTTTTCAAGATGGCAAAGCATTCTCTTCCACCATCAAAACAAATCTCAGTTCACGCTCTTACATGGTTCTTTGAACCCTAGATCTCAAACTTGTTTTATTGATGGAGAAATTGACTCACAGAGAGGGGAAGTGATTTGCCCAAGGTCACTCAGAAGAAAATGTCACACAATCAAGGTCACTTAATATTGTTTACCCTCCTGTGGATTAACAACACATGAGTGTTAGGCTTGCTGACAACTACCATACAATAGCGCATATAGTTAGCAAAAAGCACTGCCAAACTTGGCATCTAAGTTTGTGAGCTGGGTTTACAAGCAACGTCTCCCCTGAAACAGCAGCTGCAAGCTCCCAACTGCCTGGCTTAAGACACGTCACATAGTGGTTTGGGGCAAACACAAATTAAGCCATCATTTGCGGGCTGCTTCAAGAATGAACAAACCAGCATTAATGACATGCCTATGTCAAGAGCCACCCCTCAAAAGCATGAAGTATCAATAACTGCAGCGATCACACAAACACATCTGCAGGGAGCCAGACCAAGACGCTTGGCTCAAGAAACTTTCCTCCTCTCAAAAAAAAAAAAAAAAAAAAAAAAAAAAGGAGGTGTTCTACAAAATCAGGGAAAGAAATCCACCCACAGAAGAAGCAGCGATTCACAATCTTTCACTAAAGGAGATAAGAAAAAGAAGGAGTCTGGCCACTTCTGGGGAACCAGAAAAAGTGAGCGCTCAACTTCCACCGCTCTAACAACTGCCTCTTGGCTGCAGGGCCGAGTCCCTATTTTACAAACGAACTTCTTGCAGAAACCAGTGGCCTACTTTAGATCCCCAGTCACAATGCACTTCAGAGCAGCCCCGGAGCAGCCCACTTACCTAGTAGCATCTGCGTGCCACCTACTTAACCCTGGGCACCACAACGCAATGTTAACCACCTCAACTTCAATACATAAATAATTAAAAGGGGGCCACACAGTCTTAAAAGCAAGCTGGAAATGGAATGGAAAGCCTGTAATTATTTCTCAATGCTCCTGCCAGTCTCAGCCTATAAACACTGTGCATTACATAAGTCCACCCCTCCTGTTTTGCAGCCAAAGTATGAGCTTTTCCTGCAGCTCTGGCAGTGAGTAATAATTCCTTGTAGTCATGGTAACACTGGCCGGCTTCCAGCAGACAATGGGAGACTTGAAATACAGCTAGGCCTTTTTATAGCTCAGCTCTAAAAATAAATAAATAAATAAATAAAAAACAACCCTCTAAAATATTAGCTATCTTATGGCTGACCCAACTCAACATCCTCTCCTTTTTAACCATTTCCTTCCTTTCCAATAACACACAATTATTGACTCTCAAAACGCACACAGGTGTATTGTCTGCAACTTGCAATCTTAAAATAGTAGCCAGGCTTTTTTTGTGCCCCCCCCCCCCTTTTTTTTTTTTTTAAAGGACTGTTTCTGATCCACTGTACTGTATGCTCTCACATCAGGCACATTTCCATTTTAATGGATTGGCTGGCTTCTTCTCACTCTACGAGCTAACCTCCAGCCAGAGGGGGCCCAACAATCACGGGAGTGTTTGTAGTAATCGCCACAGGCTTTTCATTTGATTGTGTTACTCAGTAGGTGCCTTCACTGCAGCGTTTACACAAGTTATTTACACTCCAGTTACTGCTCTCGACTAGGCCTAGCTCAAGCGAGAGCAGCCTCGCGGTGACGTTACATTTGAGCTGCTGTATCCACTACCGCTGCATTCACTTGTGCATCGCTAGAACTAACAGGGGGACAGTCCATGGTTCTCAGCACTGCAGTAAGCGGAGCTCTATGGTTTCTTTCCCAGTGAACTGTGGGAGAACGTGCCTGTCGTTTCTGGGCACACGGGAAAATTGTGGGAGGGCATGCAAAGACTAGCAGCACGGGGCGGATCTAGCCTGCATCCACACTAGAGACTGCTCAGGTTAGCTTGCATCATAGGTTGTGCTCAGTCAAGCTTTAGCCTATGCCCCCTCTTGGGTCAGCTAACTCAAGTTAAAAGTAGCACTGCAGCAGAGTTGGGGGGGGGGGGAGACAAGATTTGAGCAGGGGGAAGGCTCGAGTCAACTTGGCAATGAAGAGAAGTCCACGGACACCTGGAAAACGGGAGGTGCTGAGCACCCTCAATTCGTACCAAGTCAACAGGAGACGCAAGCACTCGGCATCTCATAAGATCGGGTGCTAAAAGCAATTTACAGTGTCCACTCAGAAGTTAATACTAGCTATCAGTAAGCACCCCACAGCATCAGACATACCCTCGTTATTTCCACTGGTGGTGGTGATCGCACGTTTCATGATTATTTGCAGTTTTTCTTCAAGTCCCAGCTCCTGGAGACAAGTGATTATGTGAGAATCTCAGCTTCAGGGTTTTTTTAAAATGGCCGATTCTAGTTCTTGTGATTGCAGAGAAAAGCTTGAAACTGTGCTCCAAATGCACCCTAAAGACTTAACCTCCCCCCCCCCCACACACACACACAGAGGCAACGTAAAAAAAAAAACTTTTTTTAATCTCATGATTTTGGGGGGGGGGGGGGGGGGGGAATGACATTTTTTGGATGCTGGAGGCTGGCAATACTACTTGTAGTTCATATTTAATTGCCCATTGTACCAGTAAAAATCTTTGTGGTTTGTATGAAACATACTGCAGAAGTTTTCAAAATAGCAGGCCTCCCTTACAAGCGTACTGCTGTTAAAATCTTTAATATAGCGCCGCATTTCCTTATACCATGAACCCTGCCTAATCCTCACCGTTACCATCTGCACAAAAAGTTGACAGTCTCTCCTCACCTCTTAGCATGTACCAGGATGTGGTAAGTGTTGGCAGATGCCGGCTTTTAAATGACACCTACCTGTATAGCAAAACCCCCAAATAGCCAAAATTAGCAGTCTTGCCTCAGATAATCAAGCATGTTTTGCTAATGCACTTCCAGGCAAATAAAGTCCAAGTGTGATAAAGAAACACAGATAATTTTTTTCTATCTTAGACATGCTAGTCTTACGAGCTAGGAAATGAAAGAAGTGGAAGACTTCGTCATTAAAGACTTCAAATACTTCTCTACTGGACAGGCCTCCAGAGATAACAAGTATGAGACACTTAACATTTTTAATTTGTTTGGAGGGAGTGGGTTTAGGGGGAAAACTAGTGAATTTTCTGAGTTTCGCCCCAATAAATATCAGGCACGTGGACCATTAAGAGTTCGACTCTCCTACGGACTTCAGTGCGAGCAAAACCAGGCATGCATTATGCAACAGATATTGGACTAACTCAGCCCTCAATTACATCAGTGCCACCCCAATGAAGTTCAGGTCACATGACTCTGATGCAAGACTGTAACTATGGCTAGAATCGGTTTGGTCTACTGCATGAAACTCAAAGACAGCAGCCTCTTTGTTATATATTATAGACTTATAGAAAGAAACCTTCTAAAAACGTTACAATGTATGACTGTAACCTTAAATTAGAGTGAATAAACGAAGACTCGGCACACCACTTCTGAAAGGTTGCAGACCCCTGACGTAGCCTAACCCTCCATGCTCCCATAAGTCATTGGCATCCATCAGGGAAGAGGTTGCTCATGTGTCCTGCTAACCAACAGATAGAATCCACACCAGATTCCAAAGGAACAATGGGCTTTAGAAAGGAAAATAGCAGCTTTGGGAGAATCTTGCTATTCCGGCATAGGCCAGCTTTTCTTCTGAAGTCAGGAGCATCCAAAAGACAATCCCATACCTGGATGTCTGATCTCCAAGGGGGAATAAAGGGTTAAAACTACAAAGCATTGCTACAACTTTAAATAGTACCATACTGTACAAGGAAACTGCTCCTTCAGCTTAAAATCATAATTAAGGAGACTTTTCTTTATAGCTCTGGAGTTGCTCCAACTCCCATTGTTAAATTTAAAAAAAAAAAAAAAAAACCTTCCTACTCTGGGGCATCTGTAAAATATTAAAACATTAAATACCAACTTCTTTATTTTTTGCAGTGTTGTAGTTGAGTTGAACCCAAGATATGAGAAAAACAAGGTCGGTGAGGTAATCTCTTTTATTGGATCAACCTGAAGAAGAGCTCTTTGAAGCTCAAAAGCTTGTCTCTTTCACCAACAGCTGCTGGTCCAATTTAAAAAAAAAAATTACCTCATCTCCATCCCCTCTCTCTTGACTTCTTTATTCACCTTTAAAACAATAACGATTTTCCCCTCAGACCCAAGAATTTCTCTATTCAACAGAAACTGTGACCAATGCTGCTTCCTAATAAAATTCATTTTTGAAAGAGCCGTTTGCCTATATCCAGGACACTGACCTCAATACAGCATCTACACAGGTTTAAAGTCCAAAATAGATCCAACTTTTCAAGGTTAATAAAAAGTAGATTCCATAACTATGGGAGCTAGCCCTGAATATAAGTCACCCTGTAGGTGCTGAACCCATAGAGGATTATGTGTCAGCTATTGCCATCATTATAGTGGATTTTGTCCTTCAGCTCAGGCAGTAGAAGCTCATGCTTTCAGATTTAGAAGTTGCAGATGCAATCCCTGCAGACAACCTTAGAAGGGGTAGTTCTATTTTATTTTGGGTAGAACTTGGAGTCAAGTCCCTCTGAAGTCAACAGGAGCTTTGCTACCGATTTCAGTGCGGCCGGCGTTTCACGTTCAGTCTTCAAAAACTTCCGCCTATGCACCACAAGTGGCCTACAGACCATTTGCTGGTGGCCCCCAGACAGCCGCCTAGTCACAAGTCTCAACATTTCTAGCTTCTAACAAAGCAGCCAAAGACGTATTAAATACTTCATGTAAACAACTGTTGCCATTGCCACAGGGGTGTTCCGAGATGACAGAGTGGTGAGGAGCGGAGGTGGTTTACAGGATCGCAAACGGGAAGGGATGTGTCCATGAGGCAATCTCAATATTAAGATGCAATCCACACTATGAAAATATTTGAGACCTAGGATACAAGATACAGCTGGTGAAATGGTTTCCTGGAAAGATCTATATGCTGCATTGTTCTAGCAGGGAGTCATCTACTAACATGCTCCTCAAAGGCTATAAATACATTATTAAGCATTTTTATTATACCATTATTAAATCACACAGTTCCAGGTTTATCAGCTTCTTGTACTGGAGGTGGAGCATTCCCTAGGAAGAGTAGTTCACAATTTCACAACCACAATGACTGTACGTTCCAACACAGTACCGCGGGGGAGGTGAGGAGCAATTCCAGAAATGGAAAAGGACTCTGACTCAGAGAAAAAATGCCATCCTGGGCACCAATAAACTGCAGTGTCCACACATTATCACCATCATCTTTCTTCCAACGATGATACCTTATCTCGGTGATTTACATGGACTTTCTCTCTGGTTATTCACAGCAGTTCTACCAAATGAAAGATGTTTAAAAAAAGAAAAAAAAAAAAAAGTGTTGAGATTTGTAGAAAATCCCACTAATTATCCTAAGCAGCATCCTAAGCTAATTAAATTGTTCAGTCACCTATGTTCTAAAATAGATTGAGATACGTTTTTAAAATGATGGAATTTTTGACAATTAGCAGAGACATGATGATTGTTAAATTTCCCCAACAAACTACCCCCTTGTCACAAACCATCTTCAAGAGGAATAATTATTTAACCAAATCACTGTCACAGTGTAGTCAGTAGCTAAGATGATCTTTTGCTTATATTAAGCTTTGCTTCTGTATTACAGAAGGCAGCATTTTCTGGCATCAACATACAAACAAAAGCAAAACAAGCAAATGTAATTACCCACATTCTTTCCCTCCTCACCACCCCACGCCCCCATCCCCATTAATATAGGGTTGCCAACTCTGACTGAAGCTATTACGGGAGATTCTTTTTTTTCCCCCAACACGACGTAATGTCATTTTCTTAAAATATCCCATTAAAATCTCCCGGATTGCTTTCAATAGTCGCCGGGAGCTCAATGCTGATTCCAGGCGACTCCAAGCCAATCCAGGAGGGTTGGCAACCCTGGATTAATAAGAAGAGGTCTACTAGGAGTGGACCAAGAAGGGAAAGAAATTGAGCTACTCAAGGCTCAACTCAACAGCTGGGATTCCCAGAACAATATGCATCTAATTCAGTCGGTAACACCAATTCGCAGGGGAGATTTTCAGCTATATGTTATGAGCCCCACAATTCCAGCAAATGGGATTAAAAATTAACCCATAAAACAAAAAGCCATGCTTTACCAACCATCAGAGAGAACAAGAGATCGAATCAACCCAGACGAAAACATAGATGAAGCGAAAGAAAATAATTTTGCCTCAGAGAAATCATCTGGGGAGATGCTCACAAAGAGAAAAATTAGGGGCCTGATCCAAAGCCCGCTCAAACCAGTGGGAGTGTTTCCAGTGATTTCAGTGGGCTTTGGAGCAAGGCCTTGGGAAAGGCCTGCCTATGTTAGATTATTTGAAAAACACATTACTTTTAAAAAAGGAATCTTTTAAATGAATATCAGTAACATGGGTTAGATATAGTCTCTGATCAGAAATTTTGTTCATCAACTTGTTATTATCCAGGAATGGAAACCATCATGACCAAATAAATGAAACCAAACTGGGAAAATCTAGTATGCAATGGAAGAGACCACTGAGAAATTCAATAGAAATACATGGCCATCAACAGAACAAATCCTTAGAAAGACAAAAAATCATTTCACACTGGATGCAGACTGGGAGGTTTAACAGGAGGTAGGTGAACTATAAGGTATGGCCACAAGATACGTAGAGCCATAAACAGGCACGAGGATGAAACACACAGCCAGCACTGGCTCAGAGGTTGTGGTAATGTTTCTCAACAGGAGGCTGAATACTCCAGAGAGGCCCCAGCTTCCTCTTTATTCAGGAAATGGCAAACCAAGAGTCTAATATTCAATACTCAGAATTAAATTCCAAATCAGCGTGCCCTTATTTGCAGAGTCCTAAACAGAAATCTCCCAGCAAGAAAGAAAAATTAATAGGGCAGTGCCTTGTCCATATAATTAAAATATATTTCCTACATGCACCATTGTTTTCCATTTTATCTTCAGCTGAAGCCCATCTCTTATACCCTAATAATCTATTTGATTGGACCCAGTGCACCTTCTGTGCTTAGAAGAGGAACGTTATGACAAAGGCTGGGAATACTGCAGGGACAGGTTGGGTAAGGGATGTCACAGATCAAGTCATAAGCTTCAATATCTTGTCTATAAGGGCTTAGCCAATCCAATCCATGAAGTGTTAGAGCAGGATCCTAATATTAGAAACAAAACTTGTTTATCTTCTGTGCGCCCAGGCCAAAAATAAACCCCAGCCTTGTAACAACTTTGATATAGGAGCTGTCCTAGAGATAAATGAAGAGAATTTCCATAATAGATTCAGCTCCCAACTACCAGAGATCAAACATGGAGATAATTTAACCAGAGTAGCAACTTTCAACTTGCGGGCCCTTAATCAAAGTTACAGGCTCAATTAGGAATGAAAAATGTTTGAATTTATTTTTCATTATTTGAATGAGAGACATGGAAATCTCTCAATTAAAATAAGCTAAAAAATAACAAATTTTAGTAAAACAAGAAAGTCTTTTTTTTTCCTATATTTTTAAAAGCACACTACATTTTCCCACAGCTTTTAGAAGCCAGCTGTCTAAGTTAATTGCATGTACACGAATAATTTCTGACTGCTGTAGACATCAGTCTCAGACGTTGCTTTTGGCTTCCTTAATAATGTAGCTGCACAGCAACTCATTTTGATCTTAGTAAACTGCCTCATATTAAATTTTCATATATTCATCTGTGACTATCACTACTAAATGCATTTTTCCCTTATGAGATTCATCCTGTCTCCGGTCTACACGGTTAACAACCACCCGTTTACACGCTGGTGTTTTCTTTAAGATGACATCATTTCTGCATGGAAACATTAAGAAATGGTGTAGTTTTCCAGATGAATACCAACAGGACCCTTTGTGGAGAGCCTATGACCATAAATCACTTGGTACCACAAGCTATTTAGTTATATAAGCATACATCTACCACCTAATCAACACTGGAGAGCACAATTCCAACAACCAAAGGAATAGTTAACATAAGCATCTAGCCTGACCTTCCGTAGAACACATGCCACAGAATTTCACCCAGTAAATCCGGCATCTAAACACAACTACTTGTGGTTGACCTAGAGCATATTTTAACCTCCGCCCCCTCAACCCCACTCCTGATTTAAAGACTCCAACTAATCGAGAATGTACCACCTCCCTTAGTAATCTCTTCCAATGGATAACTACCCTCATTGCTGAATATGGTCCCTGTTAAATGTGACCATGTGGGTCCTCAAAAGGAGCTAAAGCATTCCAGCTATTCAGTTCCAGAATTCTATAAGTAACCATGTCTTCTCAAGGTAGCCGCATTTATCTAGTGGTTCTATAACATTACTAGCTAGAACCTTGCAAAATTAACCACAGTGAAATTAATGAGTGTCATATGGTAGCTTCCTCAGCGCTGCTCGCCACGTCACCAAATTAACTTCACCTACACCAGCATTGTGATTGGTGGGACGGTGATAGATACGCTCCACAAGTCTCTTTCGATGACTGAGCAAGGATCCTAAGGAACAGCCCTGGTTCTGCTTCTCTCTCTCCAGTGGCCGACCCTTGTAACTGAGTGCAGGCAGCGGACGCGATTTATTGTTTAACAGACCTGCTCAGGCACGTTCCAATTCACTCAAGGCATGTTCAAGTCCTCTCTTTGCTGAATGTTTTCTTCCCCTGCTGTGAAAGGTCGCATCCCCTACTGCCTTAAAACTCATTAAAAGTATATATTGTAGCTTACAATCACTTCTGCTTCCGCTCTTCTGGAGAGAACTTTTTGTTTGGAAGGAAGTCGTTTTTTATGTAAATCAACCTCAGCAATCTCCAAGGGACATCCAGAAAGAAGAATCTCAGACTGGATGAAGTCACCATTGCTTAAAAACCCTATCATTGCCACAAGCTGCAACTCTGGCCTTCTGATTCTGTTTCCAAAGCCATTCTAGAAAATATTACTTAGCAAGACTCCCAAGGACCATTCCTATCGTCAGCTGCCTTATGGTAAAATAAAGTTAGATCTGCCCAAACTCGGACCTCGTTTACTCCTATTCAATCCCATTGGATTTCAATCTCTGCGTAAAACCATGACCGAAAATCACAGGCATTTGAGACAAAAGACACCAGTTAAGCCATCTAGTCAAGGCTCACCAGGAGTTTGGTCCTCTGGGTTTCCTAGCATTTATCAACCTAATTTAAGTAGTAATGAGGATTCCATCTCTTCCTCCACCGAAGGTCTCACAGTCAGGAAATTCCTCCTGATATTCAGCCTAAACACATCACTCTCCGATACCATGATGAAAGTAATCAGGATAGATTAGATCAGGGATCAGCAGCCTTTGGCACACGGCCAGTTAGGGAAATCCGCTGGCGGGCCGGGCCGGTTTGTTTACCTGCAGTGTCTGCAGGTTCGGCCGATCGCAGCTCCCACTGGCCGCGGTAGGCCATTGGGACCAATGGGGGCTGTGGGAAGCGCCCTGGGCCGAGGGATGTGCTAGCTGCCACTTCCCACAGCCCCCATTGGCCTGGAACGGTGAACCGCAGCCAGTGGGAATGGCGATTGGCCGAACCTGCGGACACTGCAGGTAAACAAACCATCCCGGCCTGCCAGCAGATTTCCCTGACGGGACGCATGACAGAGGTTGCAGATCCCTGGATTAGATAGATATTTCTTTTAGTAATTTGGGGGAACATGTTCCAAAGTGCCCAAGTCCTGTTGACTTTCAATGGGATTTACACTCCTAAGTGATTTAAGGCACTTCTGACAATGGGACTTGGGTACTCTTGAAAATTTTACCCTTCATCTCATTGGCTCAAGCTCTTACTTCTTCTACCAATCTATGCCATTCCTTTCCGTCCTTGGTATTTACCATTCAAATATTTATATAGGACTATTATCAAGACAAATTCTTCCCTGGCATAATCCCACTAAAAATCAATGAAATTACAACAGGGATGAATCCAGCCCATTAGCCATTTTAAGGAACCATCCAGGGTTTCTCAGCCTTCTTCAGAAATTAGGAACTAGCAGGAAAACACATACACCAAACAATTTATTTTTCTCTATTAAACATTTACAAACATTGTGCAATTTTAATAGTAAGCAGGCTGTCTGGGCTCTTCTTGGTCCTTGCGCAATGGTGATGTACCTCATTTTCTGTAGTCAGGCCGGGGTTTTCCAAAGAACCTTCAGAAGTTGGGTGTCCAAATCCCACAAAGTCAATGTGAATCAGGCATCTAATCTCCCCCTAAAGATGTACTGCAACAGAGCTTTCTGTAACATACAGCAGAGTTTCTCCTTCAGACAGACGCACACATTTTCCTTAGTTTAAGGGGAGTGGAGGAAATCACATTGAGAAATAAGAGCAAAAACATACTTCCTGGGAGAGATGATCTACAGATATCAGAGTCCTGAAAATGAAAGTCCCATTCACAGCTCCCACCAGCTCTCATTATTCTATGAACACAATGAAACATTAAGTGCTACACTTTCCCGGTCTGTGCTTGGTCAGGCCTTCTGTTCACACAATATGACAATATCAATGAAGGGAAGAAAAATATCACAGCTAAACAGCCATCTACCATTCCCTTTCCTTCTGCCGCATCCTTGCTGATGCAGGGCTGGAGCAGCTGATGTCTGTTTTTAAACAGCCCCATATTTCATAAAAAGCTGGCGATTTCTGTAAGCGTGGAAAAAGAAAACCCGGCCAATGGCTTAAATAAATAAGACAGTCCCAAACTAAAACCAGGACACTATTTAACACCACGTCCATTTGTCCTGCTTACTTCGGAGACATCCATCACAACTGAAAGTCACGAAGACAAGAGTGGGGATTATCAAAAGCGCTCCACTCCCACTGGCATCCATGAGAATTTTACCGTTCACACCCATGGGAACTAAGTTAGGCCAACACTGAATGCTTTTGACAATCCTACCCAGGGTCACAGGTAGGAAATATCTAGAGATGGAGGAGCAGAAGTTGGCCTCTCCTGACTGATGTAATCACTCTAATCACCCTCTGTGCTGAATTAATGTTCTCCTCCCCCGGTTACATGAACATTAAACACCCATCCACAGTGGAAAGATTTCCCTCACAGAACCTAGCAGTGTGACCGGAAGGGGACACAGGCTAGCAATGCATTATTCTCAGGGACATGTCTGGTATCTGGAACATCTTAGTGCTGACATTCAAAGACTTATATACAGGAGAAACTTGCTGAGGAACAGCCTGATGACCCCAGGTCCTGTTACAGCAAATGGGATTTGCGGCACAGGAGCTGCTGACCTCACCAAACCATAAACTCAGAGGAAGGGAGGCTCAAAGCCCTGAGAGTCCAGAATTCTCCCCCCCCACACACACACACACCACCATTGTAAATGACTGTAACACACAAGTCCTTCCTGCCAGATGCAAGACGCCATGTGTCGCCTTTCTAGTCAGTAGGCATTGGAAGGGAGATGGTTTTCAAGGTATACGTTTCCATCGTGTTGAATGGCTTAGGTAACAGAATTTTTCCCCCTCCTTTATTTGTTTTGGGAAGGGAGATTTTTCCCTGTATCTGCTTTGACAATTATTAGGTCACCGTTTTTTGACAGGATTTGTATCTCGAACACCACCTCATTAGGAGCCCAGAATCCCCCAAGCACGGCGCACTTGACCGACGTGCAAATCTACCAGTTATAGCAAGTACTGGGACCTTGGCCTATTCCTGGCTCTGCCACGGATGCCCTTCAATAACTTTGGCCAAGACTCAGAATGGGCCTTCGTTTCCATGTGTAAGATGGCGGCAGAGATGACTGCCTCTCTCACCAGTGAGTTCCAAGGGTGTAGGGCAGTGACATGAGACACTCCAAGGTGTGGAGAGCTTTAATTGAAGTTTGGGAAGGGCTCTGAGATCTTCTAGTTAAAAGACGCCCTATAAAAGTGTGATGCAATTTTTTATTGCAGGTCTGTAATCCAGCCAGGATAACTCACTCCTTGCAGGGTTTTTGGTCAGTTATCTGGAAGCTTTTTTTCTATTGTGCCTCACTGGCCCCTGAGCGCCTCTACTGCATCAACATTCTTCCAACACCCAGTCACTATGACTAGAGCTCCAGATATTTTCTACCAACAATTCAGCCTCAAATTCAACTGTACCAAATGTCTCCTTGCCCAGATTTTTCACCCAATATGGGTCTTTCTGACTGCAGTCTTCTCACCTAGCATAATGCAGTCTTTATCTATGAATGTGGTTCCTACCTCAATACAGTCATGTTCCTCTAACCCTGCCCACCACCAATCACCCCTACTTCTAAAAGTCAGTGCAACCTCACTTGCAATGCAAAATTTATCCTATCACCTAGTTCAGAGTTCAGGTCCTTGAGTCTAATTATCTTCTTCAGGAGGGGTGGAGTGATCATTAAGATAATAGTAACTATCACACACACACACACACACACACACACACACACACACACACACACACACATCTATTGAGATCATATTGCCTCAAAGGTCAACAGTTGTTTATCCACTGACACACTTCAGCCTTGACGAGCTGTCTTAGAAACACAATAAAGGCCTGACCGTATGCATACGCAACAAAGGTTGTTGCTACTGTACTATCCGGCAAGAAAGGAATTTCCTTTGGCAGACATGATGGCTGCTGACATCTCAAGCATCTGTAATTTCAGTGGCTTTCCCTCACTTCTCAAATACTTGTTCTGCCTTACCCTAATGCTCATTTCAAGAGACGTACTGACAAGCACCTCAAAGTGCTGCTGTTTAAACAAATTCTCGAAATATTGAAATTAGAGAATTGTTTTTTTTTTTTTTAAATGACATGGTAAGTCATCTTGTCCGATCCAACTCCACACCCCAGCCAGTCAAAGATTGTTTCCCACAAATTTCTCTTAATAAATTTGCAGTTCTACAATGCCCTTCATCAGAGAATCTCCAAGCACTTAAAGTCGTTCGGGAATTAAATCTTGCAACCTCCCTATAAGGAAAATATCTTTATCCAAGTACGGATGGGGAAACTGAGGACCAGGGTGTTTAGGCATTTTGAACAAGGTCACAACGTTGCAAAAAGATCAAGGACCAGAATCCAGGAGGCCAAACTCTTTGTCTAACCATTACTGGTAACACAGTTGGCTGAATTTTTATAGCGATCAGAGCATGAAAAGTGGATGCAAAAGCATCAGGACAATCTGTGAGGAAAAACATTAATAAAAATTCAAATCTATGAAGCCCCTCCTATACTCCTAGGTAACAAACAGCAAATAATACTGCTGAAAACTAGGGCAGTGTTTAAAAAAAAAAAAAAAAAAAAAAAGGAGGAGAGAGCGAGTGAGCGTGAGGAAACACATGAACCACACTGAAGTTAAAAAAAAAAAAAAAAAGACCTGGATTGTGGTGCCAGCACTCACTAGGCTCAAGCCAATGGGGTAAGCTCTTTCAGGAGGGCAGTATAGAATAATATATTTAAAAGACAAAACTGCTCAAATTATTAAGCAGGCATCATCCACTCACAATTTTGAATTTAATTTAATTAGGCAACCTGCTAACTTCATTACCTATTTAACCGGATTGTTTATTCAATTTATGCAACTTCTTCCGCAAATAACTGCTCCGAGGCCCAGAGCGAGTCAAGGCAAGGTCTGGTCCTTGCCAAGTCCTCAGTGCTGCTGGAGAGAAACTGGGCACCCGGAATACATGTTGAGGTTTGAGTCTTTATTGTTCCAGCTCTAGCCAGAAACTCAAAATTCATCCAGTGTCAAGAGGCTGCCCAGAAGCCTGCGGAAGAATGGAGCTATCATTGGCATGCACAATGTTTAACATCTCCCTATCAACTCTGCTGGCTCCCTGAGCTAGTACGGTAGCTAGTACCTCCGTGCACCGTATGTTGCTTAAGCATGGTTGCCATTTCTGGATCACTCTTGATTTCACCTGAAAATGCTCAGTTCCTCTTCAGACTTTCTGGGTAAGGTCTCACAAAAACAGTTGCTCTTCCACAGATAGTTCCTGAGGCCAGGGAGGTCAAAACCCTTGAAAGGGAAAAACTTTCATATTGGATCGAACATGAGAGAGAACATTCATACCCCAGAAATTTCATTCGCCGATAAAGTGTGGCATTCCCTTTTCTACTCGTTCAGACAGTTGTGTCTCAGACATCTCAGTCCCTCTCCTTTGACTCCTGCTGTTCAGTCAGTCAGCTGCTGACGACAGAGTCTTGCCAGGTTTCCACATGTACAGACTCCCTGTGATTCACAGGAGGAGGGTAGGAACAGTGTAAGCCTTGGTTTTAAATTGGTGGATGCTCCAACTCTTAAGAGCTTTGTCCAGCACAACATTTCTTTAAACCTAGCATCTTAAAGTGACCTGAAGAAAAGGCAAACAAAAAGGCAGAACACACCCACCCTCTCACCTCTTGGAGTACATTCTTCCGTCCACAGGGAATTTACCCTACTTAAGTCCCAGTGGCACTATTAGGGTTCACCTATAAATATCCTAACCTAGTACAATATTTTGAAGACATTTTTTTTTTTTTTCAAAATCCAAAGTAGCTACAGCCCAAAAATTTCATTAGATTGATTCTATACAGCTTCTTCTAGCTGTGCCAAGGACAGTGCGACCATACTCAGAGCCCTAGAAAATCATTAGACTGTCATAAAATCAGATACTAGAGATCGAAAAGGTCCATTAGGTGAGCCAGTCCATTTCCCCACCTATGCAAACTTACCCTGGTCGGTTATTAAAAATGACATGTATTCAAAGGGAGTTTCCTTGCTTTGGACATCACCAGGTAAGTGAAAGGGCAGGAATCACTGTCACATGGATTAAAAATTGTGTTGGTAGGCCAGCACACATGGCATGTAATAACTGGAACTGGGGAGAAGAGTTTCAATTGAAATGAAAGTTCAATGGAAATTAAATTTAGTGATTTCTGCTTTCAAGAAAAGCTCTGGTAAAAATAAAACTGTCTCCAGCCCAAAACCCCAGCACTAACTTCCTACTTGAGACACTCAAAATTAAACCCACTGCCAGGCAAAAAAACAAAAAACCACACACACCCCTATTGTGCTTTCAGTTCTCATTAGCACACATACCCTGAGGTTTACATGAACTTGTCACAAACCATTTTGCCCACTACCAGAAAGTGGGATTCGGAGAAAGATCTGCATGAAACCAGAGGAAGTTTCAGTGTTGAGGTCTCCTTCTAAAATGACCAAAGCCCAGTTTCATAGAGAAGCCACCAATTCTGGCCCACCACTCGCAGCAACCAACCACTCCTCATGCAAGTAGACCCTGAGATTCCACAGCAGCTTCAAGAGATGCATCGGAGGATATGCCAGCGCTTGCTACCCCAGGTAACTTGGATCCGAAATGGCAACACCATGGAGTATTTAGTCTGCCAGAAAGTGATGGTAACATGCAACCTACACGGGTTCCGGCGATTTCAAATCCATATGGGTGTTCTCACAGACCACTGATTACTTTTGCCTTATATAAAGATAAGTAAGGAAAGTTTTAACACACATACAGTACTTAATTGCTGACAATTGAGAATGCGAAGCTCCAACAACCATGCTGACAGACACGAGTGAGTGAAGCTGATGGGTATACAGATCCAGCCCTCCTGTGCTGAGGATTTAAATCATCCTCAAAAATCAAAACAGTTCAATTTGGCATGAACTTATTCCAGCATATGACATATAGAGAGGGAAGGATGGCCAAGAATCTGCATCTCTTCCATTACAGGACCCATCTGAGAGCAATTTGCTGTCTTCACCTTGGATCATGGGCTGCCTTGCTGGCCTACCACATGCACAGTGTGGGAGGAAGAAGGGGGAAAAAGAACCACAAGTGACAGATATTTGTCATGACAATGGGCACCGTATAAGAACCTGAGTAGGATGCAACTATCACTGGGCTTGATGCGGGGGTAACTGGGTGAAATTTTACGCCCTGTGTTGTATAGGTCAGACTAGACAATCCCTTCTGGCCTTTTAAAACAAAAACGAACGCTGAATCAATTGTTAGTTATTTTGGTCTCTTCCTTTGCTTGAAAGCCCTGCTGCTTTGAAGAGCTGCACAATTTCCTGGCTAGTTGATGTAATTTACACAGGAGTTACAAAACTGGATACCGCTTACATTTTCCCAGTTCACAAGAGCTGCACTGAATTTCCAAGGCGACCTGAAAGCACAGAATATTCTGTGACGTAAAGCACCCAAAAGTGGCTTGAAGAGTTCTCTAATGCTGCCCCAGCCAGGCTGACTCCTGAGATCCTTTTTAAAGTAAGAGCTTCGTAATGACTCTCTCGCCGTTCAGGGAACCGGCGTTAAAACCCAAAGGCGCCCAAGCTCTCTGATGCTAACGTTTCCGTCTGCTCAGGAGTTACTTTTATGTAAGAACAAGATAAAATGAATAAAAAGAGAGCTTAGCTACGGCTTTGACCCTGTGCTGAGACGCTCAGATACCTCGTCTCTTTGAGGCACTCGAGAGATTTTTCGCAGAGCACTCTCTCCGTCGTTACCCCGTGCCGGACCGTCTAGCCTGTTGCTGTCACCTCAGTCATGAAACGGGCCCAAGCGGTCCTCCTTTCACCACGTGTACCTTTTATTACTCTGCTCTTTTATACACCCAGTGTAACACAGGCATCTTGGAGCAGGAGCTTTCCACCCAGCGTCCCTCCTCAGCACAGCACAGCACAGCTCAGCTCACCTTACCTTCTCAACTTCCCTTTGGAGATCCCCTTTGCTTCCTGTTCCTTCTAGTTCTAGCCTCCCACTTACATCGTTAATCCAGTAGTCACCACCTAGGTGTTTGCAATCCCCCAACAGAAAGCGGTTAATGCTCCCAGCTAAAAGCTGCAACCTTTTCTGTGTGGCAGTAATTTCAGTGATCAGGGTGCTGCTCTGAGTACCCTGTCACAAACACCGGGTACGTGTAACAATACACAAGTGGAGATGCATGTTAAAAAGCCCATGGAAAAGAAAGCTGCTTGAAAAACCTTTGCCTTTACATTTCAGCCGACCTTTGCGGTCGGTTCATTTCACACAGGTTTCCCCTTATTTTCGCCTTGAGTTGCTTCAGGCGAAAAAAAAAAAAAAAAAAAAACTCAAGGTGAAGCTGGACCAACACCAGACAGTTTTTGGTGCTTCACTAGTGAATGCAGGGCACCCAGGGAGACTGATCCACACAGCCCTCTGAGATCAACAGACAACTCCCACTGACTCCAGGGTGAATTAGATCAGGCCCACTGAGCATTCACCTCACTCGTGGAATCTGGAATCCAGGGGAGGAAGTTATGCCCAACTAGAGATTGTAAAAATGATGGTTTCCCATGCAGGTATAAATACCATGCTTATTACCGGGACATCTAAACTCCTTGTGGTCCAGTGACAAGCATCACATTCCTGATATATCACAGTCCCAACTTTCAGAGGGTCATCCCACATCCTGCAGGCTCGACTGACAGGAGGAGCTATCAGGGGGAATGGTGGGAAAACTTCAGCAGCTCCAGCTTTTCATGTTCATCTCAATTTCACAAAAATAACGGTCAAATGATTTGGCCAAAAACGGTGGCTGAAAAACAGGACCACGCTCTGAGACGAAACGATGTTACTTGGGATTTAATGCCCTGGCCTGACGGGCCCCGCAAACACACCATTCGCAACGAAAGGGAAACCTACTCAAAACTGAAACACTTGTGTTCATTTAACAAAGGCGACAAAATGGGCAGTTTGCCAACAAATAAATAACAATCTGCAAATGTTTTCGCTAATGAGCTCCTGCTCCATGGAGAACAAGTCCATCACTAAGCAAAAAGGGTTAGACTCCAAGCTGGAATTTTTACAAGCTTTTACCACCAAAACGAACGTTGCCCCTTATCTCAATGTTGTTGGGATGTGACAACTTTGTTGCACAGTGCAACGTTTTTAAGACTTTTAGCCCCACTGGCAATCCCAGCATTCCATTCCAATTTAATGAGAGTTTGGCACCTAACTCCCTTAGGCTCCTTTAAACAGCACTGCTTTTTTACACACACACACCAAGGAAGGGCTGTCCAGCAGCCATACTGGGAGCACCAGAGTCTCAGAAGACACGCGGATGCTTAGACTCAGGTCACCTGCAGTAGCAAATGCTGCCTCATTAAAAAGCAGCATTCAGCAGTTAGCGAATGACAAAGAGTAATAGGGGTTTGCCTCCCACGGTAAGAGACAATCTGTACACTACCAAATAGGATGTGGCCGTCAGCGTCCAAGTTTAAAAACATTAATTTATTGATGGAATTAGACTGTATTCCAAAGACGACTTCTGCCTCTGGTCTCACTCCACAAACCTCCCCTCACTCATGAAAAGACAGACGAGCACACAGGCAGAACGCAGGGTTATTCTCGGATCCACTGTTGTTAAACATAATACACCCCAGAGCTTGGACAAACGCCCCCTCCCCGCACCCCAGTAGTGATCCGAGTTAAGGAAAGACGGGACCTCAAGGATCCCTAGGGTGACCAGATGTCCCGATTTCATAGGGACAGTCCTGATATTTGGGGCTTTTTCTTATATAGGTGCCAATTACCCCCCACCCCCGTCCCGATTTTTCACACTTGCTATCTGGTCACCCTAAGGATCCCCTACCTATCTCAAGCAGAAAACCACCTTCTTTGTGCACCAAGTACTACTGGCTCCAAAAGGAACTCACCCCTCCCCCTCTCCCTTTAAACATGATGGATCTGCCTGGAGGGGAAGCTAAGCGTTAGCAGACAAAAAGCCCTTTTATAGCACTCCAGTGGCCCACTAGCATGACAAGCAAATAATTCACCCGGCAAAGAAAAACTGTTTTTAGACTTGAAATATGAATGGATTATAGAAATCAGAGCATTGCCGAATATTTATGCTTTAAAGCCACTTCTCTACAGCAGCGAGGAAGGGGAGCCTATGGCAATCACAGGGAGGTCCTGCGAGCTCAGTGAAATCGTTAGAGCTTAGCTGGAACCAGTCTTCTCTTGTAAATAAGATATGCCGTTTAATATGCATTTCAGCGCCTGGCCGCCACCGGAGTTGGAGACTCCCAGCACTGTGCAGCACGCCCCAGGCTGTTGAAAGGAAAGGGGAGGATGGTTTATTGGGTGCAGGCAAGGCTCAGCACATTCCTTTCCAGGCTCAGTGCTTTACTGCTTCTGCAGACCCTTCACACAGAGCGACCAGCACGGCTAGGATCAATTGCAGAGACTCAGGGTCACATTGAACTCAAACTGCTCATGGACAACTGGACAGCAGCCGCGGCGAGACATGCTAACCAAGAAGTTGCCCCCATTCTTCCCAGGAGAGGCTCTCACCAGCATGATCCATGCTATCCCTCCATCTCCCAAATAGATTACTGGAGCTGAAGAAAGGGGGTACAAGTTGTTCCACATGCAGAGGTGAAAGTAAGCCGGTACGGTACAGTACGGTGTACCAGCAAGACCGGCTTCCCCAGGCTGGCGATTTAAAGGGCCCAGGGCTCCCTGCAGCGGCCGGAGCCCCTGGCCCTTTATATCACCCCCGGAGCCCTGCCGCCGCTATCCTGGGTCTCCGGCAGCTGGGCTCGGGTGGCGATTTAAAGGGCCAGGGGCTCCTGCTGCTGCAGGGAGCCCCGGCCCTTTAAAGCACCGCCCAAGCCCTGCCTCTGCTACCATGGGGCTCAGGCAGCAGGATTAGGGCGGCGATTTAAAGGGCCCGGGGTTCCCTGCCACCAGAGCTCTGGGCCCTTTAAATCGCCGCCTGAGCCTGGATGCTGGAGCCCCGGGGTAGCAGCGACAGGGCTCCATCAGCAATTTAAAGGGCCTGGAGCGCGGCTATGGTAGCGGTGGCCAAAGCCCCAGGCTCTTTAAATCGCCCCTGAGCCCCGGGTCTCCCAGCCACCTCTGCAGCTGGTAGCTCCGGGGGTGATTTAAAGGCCCCGGGGCTCCCAGCCGCAGCTGAAGGCCCGGGACCATTAAATCTTGATTTAAAGTCCCCTCCTCTTCCGTCAAGGCCACACCCCTGCTCAGAACGCCGGCGTATCGGTAAATCCTTTAACCTATTTTCACCCCTGTCCACAGGTAGCAGTCCACCTGTTGAGCAAGCAAGATTAGAGAGAACACCAGGAATCTACTGCTATACATTCACCACTCGCTCCAATTCAATGTGCCGGCCCTATGGACTAATCCAAACCCTAATGAAGCCAATGGGAGATTTCAGCTTTGGATCAGGCCCTGAAGGAAACAGCACCTTGCTATTTTAGAAACCACTTTTCCATCCACGACCTGCCAATGGTTCCTAGAAAAAAAAAAAAACTTTCGGGTGCCTCAGACGTCAGTCTCGGCAGAAAGCCCTAGATTGTGGAACTTGTGAGAGAGCTGAATGAATCCGCACAGAATTGTGTTCTGAATCCAATGCCCAAACAACATAATTATACTGCCAGCATCAAATCCACCTAGATTTTGCAGTAACCTCAGGACTCGCGATGGCCAGTGTAAACTGATCTTTGAGAGGAGCATGAGGAGGCTCTTAAAGGAAAAAAAAAAATGCACCTCTTCCTGCAGGAGGCAGGAATGTGGAGCGAAGGTTACTGCAGCAGCCTTGGGAGAGGACATGAAAGCAGGATCAATACTTCACTATGTGGTTTAGCCAGCTTGTTATAAAAAAAGATAAATGGGTATTCGGGGCTGCCAGAGATAAAAAACTTTCCCCTCACCATGAGTCAGCCAGACAAGTCCTGCCCAGCAACACCATTCCAGCCAGATGAGCCTTACAGGTCACTTAACCACAGAACACAAAGAGCCAGTAACCCACCATCAATAATGGAATAAACTACAGGTCAGTGACCAGAGGAAAACATACTAATAAAATGATTGCACTACTGAAAAAAAAAAAAGTACATTCTGTACATGTCAAACATGCACATCTACTTAGAGAAAGAAATGAGATTGCTACTAAAATTCCGAAGCTAGATTTTCAAAGTTTATGTGCAATTGCATAATGGCAGAGTACACAAATTCACGAATGTACAAAGCGGGCAGTACACACATGGTATCCGAGCGTGTACGTGACTAGCTACCTGGCCTCATGCATGCACAACCATCCAATGTTCATACATTGATAGTTGGTATTCGTGTGCATAAGTTAAGGGGGTAATGGCACAGTTATGCAAGCCTGTCTTCAAAAGTCGAGCACTCAGCCGAGTAGAAGCAGGACAAACATTTCGAAATTGTCAACAGTGTTAGAATGACATGCTATATTGCTGTGTTCATTGACTGGGTCACTTCCCCCGCTGAAATAACGTAATTAGGATTTGCAGTTCTACAGCACCTTTCATCTAACGATTTCAAAGAGCCTTGCAAATGTTAAGTAATTAAAAAGGTTCACAACCCCCCCCAAAAAACAGAGAAACACTATCACCATCATACACAAGTAAACTGAGGCAGAGAAAAAGGAAGCAAGTTGTCACTCAAATCGGTGGCAGAGATGGAATTAGAACCAAGGACTCTCGATTCCTATTAATCACTAGGCATCACTCTTGCCCTGAAATAACATAAAATTATAAGAATTGGAGTTAGACATTATTATTCAGGGTAACCGTGCACCTAAGCATCATTGCAACCTCTTGACTCTCAAGAAAAGTAAAACCAGATGCACCAAGTGGATCTTTCCGATACCTTATCCTGCTAAAAATCAGAATGGATTTCCAAGCTAAATGTACACGTCCACTCGCCACGTGACATTCAAGTGTTCCCAACCTACAGAGAGAGGTCTCTAAGCCGACCTGCACCAGCTGAGGATCTGGCCTGTAAAAATCTTCTGGACAAATCTCCCTAAATTGAGTTCAGCCAGACATCTTCTCATCTGTTCACTGTGCTGGCAACGTCTTAGTGATCACTCAGTAAGAGCTGCTCACCGGTCCAGGCTGGTGTAAGGAGACTCGAGAATGGCACTGAAGCGAGTAGCGCCATTCCATGACTACAATAAATGGAGCGGAGAAGAGATGAAAGACCATTCAAGAGGAACAATGTAGTAAATAAATGTGCTGACGCCAAAATTTGTTTTCCCCATAAATGCCACCTGCCTGTCCAAGGGAAAAGACCTTGAAGGCAGATTTAAGGAGTGGGAGTTTTATCCTAATATGAATTTAGTGCTCAATAAATGCCAGACTGACAGCCCTGGAGCTCAAAGTCCTCTTGTTCATCCACAGGAAAGGTGAAGTACGGATGGACAACAGCAATGCAAGCTGCCCACACCACCCTACCAAGAGAGATATGCCTCTTTCCCAGCCTGAAAGGACAACTGCTAAGGCTTAAAGCAAAACTCAGTCACCACAGCCTACTCAGCCTTTGGCTTCACTGCTACAATTAGTGTCAGCAATATAGACACCTGCCCATTAAGAACTGGATCGATGCCACTAACTCATCCCACTCAAGCCATCCAACAGCGATGAGTTGGTGACTTTCTGCCGCCAGCAACGTGACACGGTAACAGAAGAGATGGGCTCCCTATCCCATTAACTCCAGATATCCACACAAAGCAGGGGTGGCAAACTTTTTGGCCCGAAGGCCACATATGGAAATTGGGTATGGCGGGCCATGAATGCTCACGAAATTGGGGGTTGGGGTGCGGGAGGGGGTGTGGGCTCTGGGGTGGGGCCAGAAATTAGGATTTCAGGATGTGGGAGGGGGCTCTGGGCTGGGGCAGAGGTTTGGGGTGCAGGGGAAGGGCTCCAGCTAGGTGTGTGGGCTCTGGGGTGGGGCTAGGGATGAGGGGTTGGGCGGTGCAGGAGATTGCTCCGGGCTGGGATGGAGGGGTTCAGAGGGCAAGATCAGGGCTGGGGAAGGGGATTGGGCTGCGGGAGGGGGTTAGGGGTGCAGGCTCCAGGTGGCACTTACCTCAAGCAGCTCCCAGAAGCAGCACCATGTCCCCCCTCTGGCTCCGACGTGGAGGCGCGGCCAAGCGACTCTGCATGCTGTCCTGTCCACAGGTACCGCCCCTGCAGCTCTCATTGGCCACAGTTCATGGCCAATGGGAGCTACGGAGGCAGCGCTTGGGGCGGGAGCAGCATGCAGAGTCCCCTGGCTGCCCTTACACGTGGGAGCCGGAGGGGGGACATGCTGCTGCTTCTGGGAGCTGTGCGGAGTGGGGCAAACCCCTGACACCACTCCCTGGCTGAAGTGCCAGCGTGAGGCAAGCCCTGAATCCTGCTGCCCGGCGGGAGCTCGAGGGCTGGACTAAAACGTCTGGAGGGCCGGATGCAGCCCCCAGGCCGTAGTTTGCCCACCCCTGATGTAAAGGTAGGAGGGTTCATTCCGCAAAGGATCAAAACCTAAGGTCTCTATTCAGCACTCAAACCCCTTTCACCACAACAGGATCCCCATTTGTTTGGGGAATAATAGCCAATGGAACAACATCCGACTAGTGATATCCTAGAAACACAACCAAACCCTCTACTTTAAATTAGCACACACATACACTCACCCCCTTTTTTTATTTCAGCAAGTAACAAACCCTAATCCAGACTCATTAAAGGACTATGGATCCCAGCTCCGCTCACGTTCACTTATAAACAAATCAAGAGCTTTCTTTTCTCTCCACACAGTTTGGGGGGTTTTGTTTCTTCTTTCCCTGTCGAGACATCTGCAGAAGGCATCTAATGTGCAACAAGCCAGGCCCCCTAATGAGAGGAGCTGAAAATAAGATGAAAGAGCGCGATGGCACAGCAGAGCTGTCTCTCGCTGCCATAGTCTATGCTGGCACTGCTAGAGGATTTCGTGTGGGAAAGTTTTCAGAAGCAACTTGGCACCCCTCGCTGCTGTCATAGTGCTGAAGCTACTGCGCACCAGGAGCGAGCTGAAGAAGAGATGGAGGGAGAGAGCAGAGTTCTGCAAATAAAGAAAGTAAGTACCAATATTATAAGCCAGACTGTCTGCAGTCTTCCCCACCACACAATCAGGGACTGCTTCCTCCATGAGCCCAGCAGTCAGAGACGTTTGGATGCCAAGAAGGGAGAAGAAGGAAGGATGGTCCAATGGTTATAGTGAGGAGACCTGAATTCAGTTCCATGCTGATACAGCCTTCTTTTATGACCCTGGGCAAATCACTTAGCCTCTCTGTGCCTTGGTTTCCCATCTCCAAAAATGGGTATACTACCACTTCACAGGGACACCGCAAGGCTAAATTAAATAAGGCACCAGGTTCCAAACAGATGAGGCACTCAGATACCACAGTAACAGGCACCATATAAAAGCACCTCAACAGGATTGATAAGCCAGACACCCTGACAGAGCAAAGATGTTGCACAATTCCTCAGTCCCTCGGCTCCCCTCAGGGCAGGGCAGTGATAGGTTTTCCCATCACAGGTCAGAGCCTAAATGTCCCACGTTAACTCTGTATGATTAGCGGGTTATCCCAGGGAATGTGTGGAAAATGGGAAGCGCCATAGGCCATGCACTGGTTGTGAGCCGCAGGAGGTACTCTGGCACCTCACCTTCACTGAAGGTGTCGTTAATCCATGTTCTGAGGATAGGCTGCGAGGCATGTGCAAAGGAGGTGCGAGGCAATTATCTTTCCTTCTAATGAAACAGTGTTCCCTTCCGGCTAGAGTAATAAATCCTGCACGTATCTGCCAGCTAAGAGAAAGCACTATCCAAGACTTCGCAAGCTAAAAGGTTTGCAACAGTTAAAATGGCAAATAGAATAGTTTGAGATAGCCAAAATAGTACTTAATTACTGTGAGGAAGACAGTGACACACATGCCTGCACACACGCCCACACTCCTTCACTCAATAACAAATAAAGAAGAACAAGAGGAAATCAGAGATGGAGATTAAGTCCCTTGGCCTCCTCACAGTCTGTGCTGCAGGGCTCTCGGAGCAGCAATGAACTTCCTAGGTGCTACGTTACCTAAGCACAAGGGGGGCACGTTGAGGATAGAATGACAGACTTAACTACAGGTTTCAGAGTAGCAGCCGTGTTAGTCTGTATCCGCAAAAAGAAGAACAGGAGTACTTGTGGCACCTTAGAGACTAACAAATTTATTAGTCTCTAAGATGCCACAAGTACTCCTGTTCTTCTTTCTGCAGACTTAACTACAAATTTACTTGATAAAAAGAGGCACTCCCCCCCTTCAAGGGTAACCTAAAAAGAATACACTGGCAATATACGGTCTCTCTCTCAAGCTATATAAGGGAATAAACCTTGAGATGCTACCACCAGCCAGGTCCGTGGGCTTTTGCTGTTTCAAATCCAGCCCGGGCTAGTAGTCGCTGAAAGTCACTGCCGTCGGTGGCCCATGCATAATGCATTGGTAGTCTCAGTCCAGTTCCTAGCGGACAATTAGCCACATCAGAGAAAGCATCATCACAAGTGGCACCCTTGTTGAGAATCCCAGCAGAGGTGCCAAAGACTGAATTAGCATTTTTGCCCCAGCCTAGAAATGGTTCCGCTAGAACAGGGCTGACGCTTGTAGTTGTACCCCCGCTGGAGGGCAGAGAGAGGACTTTACACAGCTCTGCATAGGTCTATGCTCCCTACTTGGTCTCAGAGGGGATTTCAGGGTCTTTGGCTGTGGGTCAGACAACTATTGCCACTAAAGCCATTCCAAAACTTTAAAATAAGGAACCATTACATAAACCCGCATCACAATGTCACAAATCCTGTGGCAATTAGATTAGACACTGCCTCGTTACCTATCCCGCTTACCGCACATACAAA
Organism: Trachemys scripta elegans; assembly: GCF_013100865.1. Taxonomy (NCBI): domain Eukaryota; kingdom Metazoa; phylum Chordata; order Testudines; family Emydidae; genus Trachemys; species Trachemys scripta. The sequence goes on from NC_048312.1 coordinate 9,055,074, forward strand.
CATGTTCTAAAGAGCAGCTGCTTTTCAAATTTAATAATTCAACCATTTATAGCGGAACAGTAAGTGACCTGACACACAAAGAAATAAACGGCCTGCAAAATGGGATTTTTTTAAAGCAAATATTAGAGCTTTTAGCTAGCATTAAAGAAAACCCTACTTCAAAAAAACCATGAGCGTACTAGAAATCTATAGGAAAAAGGTACCTGGGGGAAGACGCAGTTTCAATTTATTATACAATCTGGAAGGACAAGAAACATCTGTAGGCTGACAACTTCCATACACAAAGCAAATAAATGGATTATCTCCCCCTCAGGAAAACCAAAAAAAAGGAAATCCAGAAAAATGTCAACTGGCCAAACCACAATGGTCTAACTTGTAATACACAGGCAACAAAAAGCTGACATACCGCGCAGACTAATCGTATATGGAGAAGTCCTTCCCATAAGGAGCACTGGCTGCTCTAACACCTCTCTCCTGTCTATAGCCATGACACACATTTCTCAGCAGGCCGCTGTGTGGGCAAGTCTCTGCCAGGGACTCCGAGCAGGCAAAAGAACTTCCTCTTTATTGTTTACAGCAAGCTGGGTTTACAGACCTGTACCCACAGAGGATGAAAATAGCCATAAGAAAACAGCCAGCATCTTCCCTTCAAAGGGGAACAGCAAAGTTAGCATTCGTACACCATGCCACCAAGACTGTAGGAATAAATCAGATCAGCAAGGCTCATTCTACCTATCCCGAATTCTATCAGGAAAGGACATTTAGAAGTCTGAGCACAAAACTGGAAGTCACAAACTCTGGGTTTCTAATCCTTGCTGACGTAGACTCCCTATGAGACAGGGAACGAGCCACTTAAGGGATAATACTACTAACCTACCACGCAGCACACAGAGAGGCTTAAAATGGGTAATGTTTGTGAAGTATTCTCAAGTAGGAATGGGCAAGAAGTATTCATTATTATTATTATGCGTTCCGATGTAAGCTCTTGAGGGCAGGAACGGTCTGCTTTGTGTCCTGTACAGTATAGGGCACAGGACACGGTCAGTACTTACTAGATATTATCCTTGCCATGTTATTAACCTCATCATTTCAGTCACTCATACCATGACTAGCTCACAGATGATCACAGCAGCCTGGCTTTTCTGAGCATCATCGCCACAGAGGAAGAACTGTAGAGGACAAATTAATTACCTATCCAGAGCTGGCTAAAAATAGCCAGCAGCATAATGCACCACAGAAACATTAGACAAAGTCTCAGATAGAATCTCACCCACAATCCAGATTACAGACTCTATCCATAAGTTTACAAAGGATTTAGGTGCTTCATTCTCACCTTGATTCTATTTAAAAAGGAAGCAGACTTTTCTGAAAAGCTGATAGAAACATGTATTTATTAAATGCAAACTGATTAATCCACTTGACAGCACGGGGCTTGGGGGAAGGAGGTGGTGTACGAATTGCATTCTTCCCATTGCGTATGTGTGTTCCAAGATATTTGTTCGTAAATACATTTCTGGTTCATTCCTAAGCAGCCTGCCTCCCGAGAGACCCTCCCCACGTTCCGTAGCTTGCTACTTCCTGCCTCCGTTCTGAATGCATGGCATTAGAGTAGTAGCAGATCAAGATACATGTAAGGGAAATCTTCAAATCCTCTCTTCCTCTGCAGCCAGCACTGCTTGGTCCTGTGAAAAGGGGCTGGTCTTAGATGGAAAAACATTAAAAGGAAACTAGGTCCTCGTTAATGACATGATTATACCCCCCTAAACCCAATCTTGGCACCTGATCAGCACGCATGTCTTTGCTACCCCGCAGCCCCCCACATACACACACTCTCAGCATTCCACACACTCTCTCCACTCAGCTGCAAGTTTCCAACTCCCAGGGGAAGCGAAGACCTCCATGTCTCAGCAGTCCATTAAATGTCTGCGGAGACGGGCGATATCAAATTGTTTGGGTTTTAAATGCATTGCTGCGGACGAAGGGGCTTAACATGTATACACTAAAACGTTGGCTTGTCAAGGTCTGGAATGTCAGTACTAAATCATGGAAGCGTCCAAGGAAGAAACGCATCTGGAGACAGAAAAACAGGTCTCAGCATTTCTCATCTGGCTTGCCCTCTTTGTTAGCCAGTGCATGTTTGCTTTAGCTTCTAAAGTTAGCTCTTCTGCACACGCAGCTAGCACCCAAGAGGTTTGCTCGGTCTGCGGGTTTCCTTTCAGTCAGTCACCAGGACCACATGCTATGGGGTTGCCAGCTGGGCATTTTCAGGACCCAACCCTGGCTCCAGCTCACATCCCCTCAGAGCCCAGTTTGGCAGCCTTCAAGATAATGCAACTCATATTACTACAGGAAATGCAAGAGACACCTAGGGGGCGCCAGTTGCTTCAGTCCCTTGCCTCCTCATGGCCCAGAGTCCTGCCGTTTTCACTACTTCCAACTTTCTCCCTGTCACACAAAGAGAAATCTGACTTTACTGCTACCATTCCCAGATAGAAAATTTTGCCCGTCAAGAGAGGCCATGCACAACACAGCACCATGCACATGTCCCTAGGGCCGGCTCTGCATCAGGGAGAAATCCAGGAGGCATTTATTCAACTGAGCATTTGCCTGACCCCTGGGCCATGCACTTACGGGCTGGAAAGTGGGAATTGTTTATTGTAAAATGTATCACAGGGCAGCATTTATATGCTTTTAAGAGGATCTTCATGCAGGGCCTCAGGCCAAGGCAACAGGTATTAAATACTTCTCTAGAGATAACACATTTGGAAGGTGTGTGTCTTCTGTTCCTCAGCATTTAACTCTCCTAGACAAACAGTGGGGAAGCAACGTATCGCAGGGCTTTAAAGAGACACTTCCATGTACCTGATCATCCAAAAACTGGAAGCAGATGGCAAGGCAACTGCAGAGAATCAGGGGGAGGTTGGATCAACAGGGATTGCGGCCTGGCAGCCTCTCCTTACTGCCCTCTAGGATTGAGAAGCCCACAGCTCGGCATCTTTGAAGCCACATTTTGACTGCACTGTGCAGCTGAAGAACCACAGGCTCTTCAAACCCTCTGATCAGCTCACCTCTGCAAAGCCCCCAGTCAGGCTTCACAGACTAGCCAGTGCTCGAACCTGGCCCATTTGAAGGGGTATTTCATTTACAACCAGTCATTTTTATTCTGTTCAGGTTCTTATTCTCCATCCAGCATCGTATTTCTGCACTCTGCTGATGTAAGCACAGACTTATATTGCTATTTCCCCATGGCCTCCCCATCCTCCGCTCCTTCCAGCTGTCTGTTACATCCACTTGCTGCATCAGGTCTCAAATACCCTAATGTCTTCAGGGTCTGGGGAGGAGCGGCAGAAACTGCCTAAAAGTGTGTGTGGGGGTCCCCACCGGCACCTGAAACATGGCCCCACCCCCCATTCCACCCCTTTTCCCTGAGGCCCTGCTCCCCGGTCGCTCCTCTCCCCCCCTCCCGCCCCCCAATCACTCACCCTTATGTCTGGTAAAAAGGGGGAGGGCCTAGCCCTCCCCCTTTTGAAAGTGATGGAGCCATGGCCCCCTGGGTTCCAACACCCCCGGGTCTGGGCCATCTTTTACTCTGTTTGAACAGCACTCAGCAAACCCCAATCCCAACAGAGCTCCACATACTATTGTGCAATACAGCACAAACCCCAAGGACACAACCAGGGTTCCAGTGACCCAGGGTAGACTGAAGCTTTTAGTGCATTAGCCAGGGAACAGTTCGCTTCAGAAAAGAAAGCACTTGTTTCTTTGAGATACTTGCAAAAACAATCGCACAGCCAACTACAGACTGTGAAGGCTGGTGCTCTGTGGAATGAAATTAAGCATGTTGGGTAGCAGAAAATTAATGGGAGCATATGTGCCTCAGGCAAGAGGATTGGAAGACCAGAAAGAGAGCTAAGTTCAACTAAACTTCATCCTGATAAATGAACCTACTAAACATACTGTGAATGCAGAAAGATGGTGATTAGAAACAGCAGAGGAGGATTTTCTTACTGGTTAACTCGATTTCTCCGTGGCTTTCTCTACCAGCCCAAACAAAACAGGTTTATATTCCCCACTCTAGAGACCATGGAGGGAGGTCAGAAAGGGCAGGGGAGAGAATCAGACCTTTGAAATCTCAAAGGATTTGATGCCTGGATCAAGTCAGAGGAAGGCTCCCTAGAGGAGTGGAAACAACATAACTAAGGATATTGAACAAACAACAAGCCCACGTCTAGCTCGGTGATCAGAGGTTGGCGGAGGGGGAGGGGGGGTATCTGTAGAAAGGCCTGAAGAAACCAAGCCAACAGGGTAAGAATTTACCCTTCACCACCTAGGGGGAAACTCCTCAAGCAGTGCTCTTCCCATCCCAGGCCCCGGTACCATGAACAGGCGGGTTACAACTACAACTTGAAGTGCTTGCCTTCTAAAGAAGACACCAAACTCAGCAGTCACACCCAAACAAATGCCTAATGAGGCCCAGGTGATTGCCATGAAATCCTAATAGAGAGGCCACCTCCCTCTGTGTCTGTGATCTAACATACCTTTTCTGCTACCCCAGCATGGAGTGCTTTGGTTAAACACTGCAAGCTTCCCACAAGGCATTGTTTCAGCCAGGGAGAACTCCATCCCTTCAAACCCTAAACCTCAAGATCATCCTGTGACAGGCCCCACCCACAAATCAGTCATGTGTTCATTACACTCAGGACAATAAACTGCCAAAATACAGGCGACCTCGATGGGATTTCTGCAAGGAGATGGAGCGCAGAGGCCTTGGAACACAAATGGCTTCCTCCCAGAGCTGGGCTGCTGCACACACAGGAACTCTGGCTATTTTTAGTCAGGAAAGAAGCATAAAATGTTGTTACAAGAAGGAGGGAGAAAAATTATTCTTGTTAATCTTGGAGGATAGGACAAGAAGCAATGGGCTTAAATTGCAGCAAGAGCAGTTTAGGTTGGACATTAGGAAAAGCTTCCTGTGAGGCACTGGAATAAATTGCCTAGGGAGGTTGTGGAATCTCCATTATTGGAGGTTTTTAAGAGCAGGTTGGACAAACACCTGTCAGGGATGGTCTAGATAATACTTAATTCTACCCCTGAGTGCAGGGGACTAGATGACCTCTCGACCCCTTCTAGTCCTACGATTCATCTGTGTTTCATTGACCAGAAAACACAGAGAGAGTTAACCTGGCTGGGAAGTAAACCAGGACCCTGAGAAAGGACCTGTTAGTGAGTGGTCCGGCCGCTGCCATTTCCTATTTCACGCTCTTGAAATGTTTGTGAGGAACTGCTGCCCTTCCTGAGAGGCAGGCATAGCGAGGTGCCAAAATGGCTGCCACCCCCAAGTGCTGGAGGCCAGCGCTATGGTGCCACTGTGATAGAGTGCTGGGCAACAGCGGCTGTACCAGCACTCTGATCACCAATTCCATCGGCCCGGAGGAAACCTGACGGGCAAAGCTTTGACTAGTTGATAGTTTGGAGATGGGTGCAGGAGCGGCGCCAGGGTTTTTGGTGCCCTAGGCGGGGGTCCTTCCGGGCTCCTGGTCGTCGTCGGCAATTCTGCGGCAGCGGGGATTCTTCGCGCTCCCGGTCTTCAGGGCACTTCGGCGGCAGGTCCCAGAGCGAGTGAAGGACCCGCCGCAGAATTGCCGCCAAAGACCCGGAGCGCAGAAGGACCTCCTGCCGCCAAATTGCCACCCCCCCAAATCCTGGCGCCCTAGGTTGCCTAAATAGAAGCGCCGGCCCTGGATGGGTGAGAGCTACAAGACTGACTAACCCATTAGCCCAGAAAGCAGAAAAGGCACAGGAAGGAAGTATTCTTGGGGGGAAAGAGGGAGTGACAGGCTTTTGAGAGTCAGCCAGATGAGATCTCTCCGGGGAAAGTTATCTTCTGTCTCGCCCTTCTTTGGCGGAGTAAGTTCAGGAGTGTATGCTAGGGTAAACACTGAGCTGCACATGTTTGTAAGGGCGGTGGGGAGAACACTGGAAATAAAGTGCAGAAAATGTTTGACCAGAAGAAGGTCTCTTAGCAGGCTGTGACTAGAAAAGAGACAGGAGTGGGATGAAACGCTATCACAGCCATGTTACCCCATTCCATGGATAGCTGCCTACACATCGGCTTCACACAACATGCCATCATTCCCTCCTGAATCCATACCCGCACTTTAGCGCCACATGTTTAGATCATTAGGTAACGCTATGCTTATTAGGCTGTCACACTAATTATGGCGGATTAGATCGGTTCTCTTCCTTCTGAACCCCCAACCTGTAAAACCCAGGTACCAAACTGCGCAAAAAGGTTTTCCAGCCAGCAACAGCATCTGGTTTCCTGGCAAACGCTATCACCAAACGAGGCATGTTTCCCTCTCCGACATGCCATTATGCTTCCAGCTGCTTCCTTTTCTTTGTGCCACTTTCTTCTCACTCACTTTCAAACAGGCAGCAATCAGGTTCTTAATAGGTTAGGAAAGAAGTTTGATCTAGTAGCCTAAGCATAGGACAGGGAGCCAGGGAACTTGGAAGCCCCCAGTTCTAACGCTGGCTTCTCTGTGACCTTCAGCAAATCCCACTGCCTGTCTCAGTTTCCCCATTACCCACTGCACAGGGCTGAGGATCAACATCCGGCTTGTATTTTTAAGCCCTGCAAGTGGTAAGCGTCACAGACCCAACATTTAGGTTTTATTAGTAATATACATATGGTAGCGTGTAGAGGCCGCAACCAAGACTGGCGTGCAAGAGTACAAAGAGGGAGTAAGAAACAGTCTTTGTCCCAGTGAGCTCACAACCACATCAGACAAAAACAGCAGAAGGGGAAACGGGAGCCCAGAGAAGTGAACCACTTGCCCAGGGCCACATGGCAGGTCAGCGCCCACGCCAGGGTCAGAATGCAGGTCTCCTGACTTCCAGTCCAGAGCTCTGTCCACCGGGCCATGCTGACTCTTTGCACTTGGCTTCCCATCCATAAAACGAACAGAAAGAACATACACCTATCTCAGCAGGGATGTAAGGATTTACTAGCCAAGGTCTGTTTACTGCTCTGAAGGAGAAAATGCCAAGTATTAGTATTACTGCCCAAAAAACTACTCTGTGTACATTTACTATTTGAGCACATTAAATGTGGAGCTTGAAAACGAGGCGTATTTCATAGAGGAAGAGACTTTCAAAAGGCAGCATTTTAAAAGCACAATAATTTCAGGGTTAGGTAGCGACATGACTGATGTGTGTGGCGGCTGAGTTGTATGTGCTGTGGCTTCTGTACAGAGTCCGCTATGTTGCCTTCCTTCTGTAATGAACTTTTCCTTTTCCCCTCCCAACTGCAGGATTGGAACCCTTAAGGATTTCTCTTGTGATGATGTTTAGGGCAATAGCCTCAAAATAGCAGAGCTAACCAGTCAGACCACATGCTAGTTTCCCTTACAGATACCCAGTCATTCCAGAAGCCACACTGAAGGCAAAATCCTCCTTTCAGAGACACAAGGTGGATCTTTATTCCAATATTCTTCCCTCTGAGAAAATTGGGATTTAAGTTCCTAAACAGACCAAATAAATCAAACTCGGTTGCTTCAGTTTTAAAGAGTTTGAACCACTACTACTCCACCACTGTCTTCTTCAGACCTCTGCATAAGGTCTCTTTGTTCATACGTTGCGCGCAAAGGAAACCGAAATAGGCCTGTAATCAATAGCTTCACTCAGCCTGACCTCCAGCCTTTGCTGCCATTTTTCAAACAGAACTTTTCCTTCCCCTTCCCCCTCCTGCTTCTTGTCCTTTGGCAAAAGGTGTCAACAACTGCAATCACACTCGAGCCGGATTCCGCAGATTCCGCTGCAGAGCCTAGATATTGTGCTCTGGGACAATAACTTTCTGGCTAGGACATCTCTGAAGACTTCCTTTCTGGGCACATTTGTGGTTTCTCTACTGTAGCTGTGAACCTGCCTCGAAGGGTCTTCTCAATATGGACCTGATCCAGAACCTACCAAAGTCAATAACAAGAGTCCCCTTGATTCTAATAGCTACTGGGTCAGGCCCTCAGGGAAAAGTTTGTGACAACAGGAATGCGTCGGTCTTTGTTCACTTCCACTGGTTTGATCTATTGAAGAACCAAGTCCAACCCTAGGGAGGTTTTAGGCATCGACAGGAGGCATCATTCTTGCTCCTACATCTGACAGAGACTGACGGAATGCGGCATCCCCTCCCATGTACAAGGTCTGTTATTTCAGGGGGAGCTTGTCACTTTGTTGTTGTTCCAAGTCAACAGAGTCACAGGATTTTCCTTTTTCTTCTAAGGTTCCTTGTCATTGCAGAGTCAAAGCAGTGGGCCCAGGGGCAGACAGCTTCCTCTAGGACACCGACTGATGCTTCCACCAGAGCTTCTCCAGCAAAGCAGGCAGCAGGAGCCTAACTGCAGCAGGGAGGTTTTGTGGTTATTTGTATGCTATGTTTATTACAGAGGTCCCCAAGCATGTCCAACTAGAGCAGGGGTCGGCAATGTTTGGCACTGGCAGGCCAGGCCAGTTTATTTACCTGCTGACGTGGCAGGTTCGGCCGATCGCGGCCCCCACTGGCCGCGGTTCGCCGTCCCCGGCCAATGGGGGCGGCGGGAAGCCGCGGCCAGCACATCCCTTGCCCGCGCCGCTTCCCGCCGCCCCCATTGGCCCGGGACGGTGAACCACGGCCAGTGGGGGCTGCGATCGGCCGAATCTGCCGCATCAGCAGGTAAATAAACTGGCCTGGCCTGCCAGCGTACTTACCCTGGCGAGCCGCGTGCCAAACGTTGCCGACCCCTGAACTAGAGACACGCCCTTAAGAGTTGGCGCTAACCTGCAAACTTATATTCACACATGTCCTGCAAAAATTCCTTGAGGAATTCCTATGATAGCTATAAAAGGGGTATTCTCAAACACCCATACGCAGCTGTAAGTGATCAGTGAATATCGGTGTAAGGCACTGGAGAAATCCCCTCCTCCCTATTCACAATCAGAAGCAAAATGCCCCAAGAGAATCCTACCTAGTATCCAGTATAGGACTGATGAGATTTAGTCAGTGCTGTATTGATACTCACACTGTGCAGACAAGTTCAATAAAGGTTACAGTTTATCCTCCTCACTGTCTAATCTCAGTACCTTGATTTAAGATGCTCCCAATAACCAGGGATTCTGCAATCTACACATTAGCAATTAAGAGATCTTTCAGGACTGTAATTTCAATTACGGGACCCTAGGTATTTCAGAGCTTCATCTTCCAGTGAATCACCGGACACTGCAGCCTTCACCAACTCTCCAAACAGGTGGAAACATGAAAGGAGGAAAAGCAAAGAAGACCAACAAGGTGGTACCACACAGCCTCCAAGATGCACCATCAGCACGCACCACAGGCATGCCATTAGCATACCCCAGTCTTATTAGGGATGGATCAGCAACTGCGGCACTGGGAAACAGAATCCTGAACTCAAGTCTGGGCAGGTAAGCGATGAATAGACTAATATTCAGCTGTGTGGCTTGCAAATGCATTTCTCCATCACCATTAAGTCAAGTTGTTACAGCTGTTAAAGAATCTTAAACAACACAGCTGATGGATGGATGGATGCTCCCCATTTAAAAGGAGAAGGGTGGAACCAATTCAACGCTCATTATTTATTGGCATTATATTAGTGCCCTGAAGCTCCAACTGAGACAAGGTCCGGTAGCACTAAGTGTCGTACAAACAAATAATGAGAGACTGCCCTGTCCCAAAAGGCTTACTGTTTAAAAACAGATACAATGAGCAAAAGATAGGAAAGGAAACAGATACGGAAAGGTGGTTTTCCCAAGCTCACAGAGCACCATCAGCAGAGGACAGAACCCAGGACTCCTAGTACGGTGCCCTACTCACTACCTTACACTGCCTTCCCAAGAGGGAGAGGTCGCCTGCACTGTATGCGCAGCCCTACCAATTAGTTAACCAGATGATCTGCCACGGTTTAACATTGCTTACCTGCCCCTCATGATTTCTAGGCTATTTTTACTACACTTAGCCCAACTGGTAGGCAAGCGGGATACAAAATCAGTCCAACGTGCACCTTTTCCTCAAGAAAATACTGCTCCAGAAAGTCAGCTTTGCTCCTTATAATACACAAGGACTGGTCTAAATCTATTTGTAATAGAGCTTTTCAGGCTGACTGAACAGTAATGTTCACAAGCTGCTCCCCTCCAGGGAATACTGTATCTTCCTCACTGCATTACCCCAGTCAAAAAGATCACTGAACAGCTCAAAGGCATCCACAGAGCAGGCACCGCTGATGCAATTCCATTTAGAATCTATCAGAATATTTTATTTCTCCCTCTGAAAGTGACAGATTAGGTATTTCCATCTCCTGTGCTCTCCTTCAAGCCCAGAAAGCAATTCACAGCCATTCACCAAAAAACACCTTCCTTATTCTTCAAGCTGCAGATAACAAGCGAGAAAGGGGCTGAAAGGTCACTGCCCATGCTCCTGAGTCATCCGGGGCAAAGTCACATCTGGAATTCAGGTCTCCCACAACACATGTCCGCGAGGAATTTTCTTTTAAACACTATGCTTTCTCTCTCCCACCCTGTTTATGTGATATATAAACTTTCCCTTTTCAGAAAGCCTCCTGGAACATTCAATCTCTTCTTAAATCTCTCCTGGGCTACCTGGCAGACATTAGATTCTCCCTTCCCTCTTTCCAGCAGGGTGTGAAATTAACGTTGCCTTGCTGTTTATCTCCTTCACACTGAGTGCAAGAGCATCCTTGTCTAGATGAGCAGCACCACTCAGGGAATAATCATTAATTTATTAGCTCTGGTCTGCAGCAGGAGCCAAACTTTATTTTTTTCTAGGTCCTACATAAACAGCAGCTGGGGTTGTGTTGTTCATTTTCTTCCCTTTTCTTAAAGCATCTCAGTGAGAGAATAGTGGATTTAAAAAAAAAAAAAAAAAAAAGATAACCAGAGCGAGATTTGGTTCCTGCCTAACTTCCAAGGGGGAGCGGAGAGACTGGCAGATGCACCCTGTGATGCCAGGCAACATCCTTGGATGCGCTGATCCTCTGCCGGCTGTGGAAGGATTCCACAGTGTAGACATCTGCTGGATCACGCTTCATTATATGGAAGCCCCCGACCTAGTGGGTGCTGCGCACTGTGACCTATGCACTAGCCAAACCAGCTGGAAATCCAAACAGTTTGCAGCCCCTGGGGAATTGGTGCATGAAACGTTGTATTTGCCAGCCCTCCCTCCTTCAGGCTTGCTTGAGCGGCAGGAAGAAAATCCTGCCTTGCTTCTTGCACAAAAGGGTAAGAGAAAAGGATACGGCTGCGTCTTCCAACCCAGAGAACAAATTGATAGGATCTAGCTGGTCTAATCCAGAGGGCATTCCCCTGCAGATTGTAACAGTCTTAAAGTAGGTCGTGCTTGAGGCCTGGATTTCTCAGCAAGTGTGATTCTGACTTATATCTAGAGTGCGTGTTTCTCTCTCTGTGCAATACTCATAACTAGACACCCAAATTAGATCGTTTAAACAGAGCCACAGAATGAAGCAAACCGTAGGGTGGGATTTCTGTTTGAAACAGCGAGAGATGTAGCCCTAGTCCAGTCAAATTAACCCCCTGCATGTGCTTGCTGGACTTGGAAGTTATGAATCACAAAGGGCACTTCTTCCATCTGGGGTTTTTGGAGGATGAAAGCTAAAATAGCAACTGGCTAAAATGTGACATACGCAAAAACCAGGCCGGGGGTACTCATCGTAGGATCAATTCCAGGTCATTCTTGTACCTTCACTTGGATAGAGAGCAGGGCTGTGAGATGCAGGACTGGAGTTACATGGTCTGGGTTCACAGTGGTTGGTCTCCGCATAGGTTTTCATCCTCATCATGCCCCTTTTCTGCTCTCGGTTTCAGATGGGAATGAACCCAACATGAAAACCCACCACAGATGTCAAGTTCTACCTGATCTGGGGTCAAAGTCCCATGGATCTTCATAGTTTTTCCATGGCTCCCACTCAAACCCATAAACTGGCCCTAAACTAACCTCTCAGCAAATCTGCCACATTTCAGATTTGTAACAAACCCCAAACCAGAACGTTTCAAAAGCCTACATTTCACATGACTCCTCAGGACTTACGGACTCTAATCTCAGCTCTGCCGCGGACTCAGTGTGGACATTGGGCAAAGAACCACCTCTATGCACCTCAGTTTTCCACCCTGTAAAAGAACAATGAGGAGACAGGCCTCCCCCACCCCCCACCCCTCAGTGGTGTGGTGAAGACAGTACAACAAATGTTTGCAACTTGGTGCAAGATCCCTGGATGAAAAGTGCTAAAGAAGGGCAAAGTGCGGTAATTATTTTGATGGTTTGTCAGGACATAGTAGTGCAGGAGATTGCTATTCTCTTTTCAATGCTGCAAAAGAAACACATTGTCCCCTTCATTTCTAGACATTTGCATCCTTGCCGGGGACTTTAATTTAGGACCTCCCAGCTGCCACAACCCTCTACCCTGCCCTCGGAGGATGATAACTGCAGGGTCCAGGATTGTTTACATACAGAGCGATAGAGAGAATTGCATTTACCAAGGCTATGAATGATTTATCAGCATGCTGAATACAAGAGGAGAAGGGTCCCAGGGTTCTCTGCATGACCAGAATCTCACAGATTGACTGCATCTGCAGAAAGGTTTGAGTATGCCCTTCAAATCATCATTAACCATCGGGACCCTCAGGAGGAGCATACACATCCTTGGGATTGTAAGAGAGGCAACTGCTGAGAAAACAGCTGGGTGGAATTTGGCCCCATTATTTCCCTGTGGTTTCTTCCTCCTCCATCCCCCAGTAGAGTTCGATGCAGAGAGAGAGAGAGAGAGAATAATAAAACAAGAAATGCAGCAAACAATACAGGCCAAACGCAGGTTACAGCTTTGTTTGTGAAACTGCAGGCAGCTGCATAGAACTTGAAAGGTTTCATATTTCCAAACGCTCTCTTCCCATGTGGGTTTGGGAACTTGTTTCCCTTGCCAGAAGACTAGCCCAGGGCTGCACGGGCAGGCATTATATAAATAAATAGAACTATGTTCAAGATTGCAAGCAACTTCGCGCTAGGAAAGGGAGCACCAAATGGTTTAGTGAAGTGGGCTGGCAGTTGCCCACAGTTCTATGTTCTCTAGAACAGGGGTACTCAATAAATATGCAAAGTGAAATCCTGACTCACTGAAGTCAATGGGAATTTTGTGCCGTGGATTTTAAATCGATCCAGAATGCCACCTGTAAAAGACTGGATCCTGCCACAATGGGGCAGATTAGACCATACACTAGCCATCACACCCTAACAGAGGGTATATCATCATAGACAATCATATTTAGAAAGCAACCTGTCACTAGGGATGAGGGGATTCTGGGGGCAGTCCTCAGGCACTGTGCTGTGCCCTTCTTGAACAGTTGTGAGCCCATTTCACTGGGAGACAGGTGTTTACTTGCACCTGACTCCTTTGTTCATTCTAGGAAACCGAAATACATAGGAAGTATAGAGAATTCCCGCGTAATTACGCTCCTGAATTACCCTAAAGACTTAGCTAGAGTAAGTGCCTGAAAAGAAGAGCCTCCTCGCTGCCCCAAAATGGGACCTAGCCCTTCCTGATCCATGGCTGATCTATGTAAAATCGCCATGTTATATAGCCCAAGACCATGCACCAAACAATTGGATTTAATTTCCTTGCAATAATCTATACGTGGAAGCTTACGTACAGTTATCCTGGAAACCTGCCACTGTCTCTGGAGGGTTCATTACTTACTCGGTCATGAATGTGATGAAAGGAAGGAAGGGAAAAAGTGAGACTCCCCTCCCAAATGACTCCTTCCAACCTGATCTTTGACGAGTGGAAGAGAACAACAAAGCCTACAAGCCTAGCATCCCACTAAGCTTCCCAGGGTCATTTGGAGAAACAGCACCAGACATCAGCTGACACTTGCAATTACATCCAAATAGCAGATACAAGGTCTGTTATTGATCCCTTCCTAGAGGGAAGGACAAGCTATCCAGTAAAAAGGGGTGTCATGTTATTAAATTCCAAAAGGATAATAACCCAGCACAGAGGGCACAGCTGTTATTGATACACTCTGGGCTTTGGCTTTTATCTTGACAGGGAACAAAGATCTTCAGAGCACTTTAGCTTTTAGAGACGGGGCTGGAAATTGCAGGAATAAATTAACATATCCATATCCAAATTACTGGGCTAAAGGGGGCCGCAGTTCAGCCCACAGGAATTGGCTAAGTGCTATGGTCAGTCATTCCCAGCAGGACATTTAACCTCTTGTTAACTAGTGCCACGAAGCATCAATGGGAAAGCAAAATGCTTTGACCTCTCATAGCTCAGATGCTTAGCTCTGGGGTGGTGGTTCCAACTGCACCACGCCAATGCAAAGAACTGGAATAAAACAGAGCAGCGCCAACAGCCTCTGGAGAAGGCTAAACAAAGGTCAGTTTTATCCTTCAGTAACTCAAACCAAACACATCCTCTTGAAGAAGAAACACACAGGGACAGACAGCTGAGTGGAAAAACCTGTATCCATTTGTCAAGCTGTCTGGAGTGGTTCACAAACGTGGGGGCAACCTCAGGGCAGACTGTTACAAACCAGGGCACAAACTGGTTGTGTGTTCTAGAATTAGATTTCACCAACCAGATACCAAACGTGAACCCCTCAAGCACTATAACCGCCTTAACATGGAGTCCCAGACAGTCCCCTTGGGCAAGTCTATCTTGCCGCAAGTCTGCCTTTACGAGAGATGGTCTCTTATACACAAAAAAAATCACAACAATATTCAGGTTACTCCCAGTCCCCAAAGAACTGGTTACTTATCCCAGGTCATTTGTAACTTCGATCTCTCAAAAAGATAATACTTGTAGCCAATCCTGTAGAAACCTAACTAAGGATTTATTAACTAGGAAAAAGAAATGAGAGTTATTTACAAGGTTAAAACAGGTAAACATACAGATACAAATGAGTTATAGTCCTAGGTTTCAAAAAGTAATAGAAGCTGCTGTAATGTGCAAGCTCTAGATGTCCTTTAGGGCTAACCCAAGCTAAGCAGCTTGGGGATCCCTTGCTTATGCTTAGAAATACAGCCCTCGCCAAATTCCAAGCAGTATAGTGCTACAGATGCTTCTGGTCAGGGATTTTGATTCCCTTCCCCACAGAGGTCAAACTGTGATGGGACAAGGGTTTGTGCATGTCCCCTCTTCACGAGTGTGTGTGTGTGGGGGGAGGGGCACAATCAACAAAGTCTTTTGTCCACCGATGTTCCACAATGGTTCATCTGGTATCTATAGACCTTCTTTTCTTGGGCAGGAAATGACACCTCTTGTGGTAAACTCACATTTCACGCTTGGTAATGCTTCTCTCCTGACTGTGAGAGTTTCCAGTTTCATAGCAAACACTTTTATAGTTACAAAGCAAACATTTAAATATTACCTCATAGCATGGGATACAGGTATGATACGTGAGCTTTATGCATGCAGCAACTCAAACATTTCATCAAGTCCAAAACACTAAACACAGCTCTATAAATCTGATACCTATTTTAACAATACTAACACACAAGTGAGCCGGACTGGTTGCCAGCTATGCATTTGTCAGTCTTCGGTGGGGCCTTGCCACAACCTGGCACTTGGCCCGCCAACATCACACCATTCAGCTACAAAAACCATAGCTACAATAAGCGTACAAGTCAGGGCTTTTAAACGTCAGGGGCTCAAGGAGGGAGGGGGGGGGGAGAGTTTAACCAACCTTCAACAGAAAATCCCTACGAAAAATTATCAATTTTTTTATGCGATTAATCGTTGGTGCATGACCGTCAAAGAGTCTCATGAAACACGTGTCATGGGGCAAGACGCGAGGCAGACTTCTTAGTTCAAACCAGCACTTAACAGGGCAGTGACAAATAGACACAACTACAGAATTACGGGCTGGGAGAGTTTGGCAAGACTGTGCCATGATCACATCAGCATGGGCTGCAGTATCAGCCAAGATGGAGGCCTGAAAGCATTACAGGCAGCCATCCCATTGACAGCTTTGCACGGCATGTACCATGCTTACACAGCCACATGATTTCCTAATATACTTTTGGGAGTTTCCACTAGAAACTTGGAGGCAGCAGGTTTCTATTCATTTGGCTGCATAAACAAAATTAAAAATACAAATGTCATGATAAAAAACCAGAACGCCAAACCTGTGACAACACTCACGTCCGCCCAGAGGGAGCTGGGTTAATACTCATGCCTCTCAGAGAATCCCGAAGTGGTGCTGAGATGTTTAAGTAGGAGGCACCTTACAGATATTTAAGAGAGGATGGATGTGCAGTGGTTTGGGTGCTAGCCTGGCACTCGGGACCCTACCTTCAAAGGCCCACTCCACCATAGCCTCACGATGGAACAAGTCACATGGCCTTTGTCTATACCATCACTTTTGTCAGTAAGGGGTGTGGGAAAAAAAAAAAAAAAAAAAAAAAAAAAAACCACACACACCCCCGACTGAGAAGCTCTCCTGCTGACAGAGCTAACGCCGCTCATTGGGGATGGTTTAATTATGCTGGCGAAGAGCAGCCACACAGGAGACTTTACAGTGGTACAGCTGTGCCACTGTAAGGTCTGTAGTGTAGACATAGCCTTATGTAGTGTAGACATAGCCGCTCTGTGCCCCATCTGTAAAATGAGGATACAACACTGCCCTACCTCCCAGGGAGGCCGCGAGGATAAATACATTAAAGGGCTTAGATATGGTGGTAAGCAGGGGCCAGATAAAGTGCCTGAGAGAGAGAGAACGAATGAACTAGCTCAGGCTCTGTCTAACCAACTCCAGAGGGCCCCACTCAAACTGCTGCAATTCCCACAGATGTACAGCTCTCGCACGCCACCAGATCGCCAACGTGGAAGGAAAGTACTCTTAAGAAAGGCACTCCCTTAAACACTCACTGTTCCAACCATTGAGGGTACCTCTCCAACACGGTACTGTCAGTCACGTGACCAGTACAGGTATGGAATGTAGCACAACACAGCTGAGAACAACTGGCAAGGTTGGTCTGGCTAGCCGTGCTAGTAAACGGTGCCTATCAAAGGCAGCTTTCATCACACCCCGAAGAGCATGCTCAGCCAATACTAGTTCTATGCTTGGAGATTCCTGGCCAGACTCTACCCTGGAGCTGTGCAGGTAACCTCAGGGACAAGTAAGGATTCCCATTCAAAAGTCCAGGATGGTCTGTGACCCTCAAATGCCCGTTTTTATGAAATCCAAAGAAGCTAAATCTGTTTTCCCGTTTATTCAGTACAGTGGGCAATCACGAAGATGTGTAGGACTGATGATCTTGAAGAGTCCATTTATCAGCACCCCTAAAACACGGACAAGCAGTTGGACAGCTTCCCCAACCCTACCACCCCAAACATATCTCATCCAGGATCTGGAGAACTCACCTTTAAAGGGGAGCGTAATTTTCACTCACGTGTACAGAAAGAGTTTGAGGCGTCTTGAAGCGATGGACATGACACAAATCTCCAGGGCTGAACCTGTCTGAATTTAGGAGACTTTCAAGCTCTGAACTTCATGGCTCAGGCCCAACTCTAGCACGTGGTGATGCAATGTCTACAGAGATCTAATCACCAGATCCGGTGGGGTTAGGCTGTCGGTGTATAAAAAGTTAGCCGCTGGTTTCAAGTACGCGCGCGCACACACACACACACACACACACACACACACACAGTCTATTTGTACTCTGTATTGAAGACTTGGAGCATCTGGCAAGAATGCTTTAGCACTGAGTCGTCTCGCATTAACGGCCCCACAGCAGGGTCTGGCAGGCAGAGCCAGCCCCAAGATTTAGCGAGCACTGTTTGAGTTTCAGATGGTGAAGAACAGCACATTGATCCACTTCTTGTCTGGTAGGTTGCCATGGAGACCACAAGTCATTCCCCACCACCACCACCACCTCCTCCGCCTCCAGCAGCTTTTCAATGGATAGCTGGGCACTGGGGAAGCATTTCCAGCACCATGAAAATTAAATCCACAGCAGAGGAGCACTTTATTGGGGTCTGACATGGCCAAGGCCCCTCAGCTTGAGGCCGGCCTGTCCCACCCTCCCCTCCCCAGTGGGTTCAAGCGACAAGATGCACAAAGCCCCTCACAATAGAAATATTACGGTAAGCCAATAATTGCATGGGATTTTAATGCCACTCCATGGATTTCCCAGGGCTCAGCAAAAGTAAATATTTACAAGGTAAAGGGGAAGGGAGGCTTCGCTATTCCGTGGCAGGGACCAGCGAGCCCAGATTAAATCGGTTTTAGAATGTAAGAGAGAGTCTAATCCAGAGTGGTGCAGAGCACCTGTAAACGCCAGCCTGACTTCAACAGAAGCTGCAGACCTTGGATGAAAAGTGGTCACCAGGAAGAGCAGGTGTTAAGAGTGGTCTCTTCGTGGAGATTTAATACGGTACCTTCCTGGCTTTGACTGGCTAAGGCGCATGCCTGCTGAAGACGCTACAGAGGACAATACTGGTACTGAGCGCTTAGCGTCTATGCACATTGATTACAGAGGAAGTATATGGGCTTGTGACTAAGAAACTGGACAGGGACTGAGCACATTTCAGTTCCATTCCTGGTTCTGCCACAGAGCAGATCACCGAGTGCTTTGAATGATCCCACTCTACGTTATTCCAACTCAGACAGAGCACTGCACGGTGACTCAGGAGACTTGGGTTCTATTCCTGGCTCTACCACTGGAGGTTGGGCAAAATCACTTCACCGCCCTCAGTTTCCTCATCTGTAAAAAGGGGATAAATGATGCTACCCTCCTTTGAATATAAGAGCTAGGTGTTATAATGTCTACGTGTCTCTGTTCTGTAAAATGAAGACAGAACTTTGTCTTGTTTATATTTAGATCAGACCTCTTCAAGGAGTAGTGTGTTCATGTAGCAATGTGGCATCCCAACTTCAATTAGCAGTAGTGCCTACAAACATTGCACTAGGTGTTACCGTTAACTAAATAATCACAATAATTAAGTTACACAAGAACCCTGAGAGGAAGATAAATACTGACCCCAGTTGACAAATGGAGAAACAGATAGGAGGTGTTAAGTGTCAAATTTTCAAACTTGGATGCCTTAAATTTGGGCATTTAACGCCATATATAGGCACCTAAATAAGTTGCCTGATTTGCAGAAGTACTGACATCTAATTCCCTCTGACTCCAATAGGAGCTGCAGGGCGGGTGCTGCTAGGTCTCTCTGAAAGTCAGGTAACTTGGTGTGGCTCCCAATTTAAGACACTCCAGTTTGAAAATCTGGCCCTAGGGGAAGCGTACACCTTAGCTCCGCTATCTAGCTGTGCTAATGGGCTCCAGAAAAAGGCCTCATCCGGCCTTCCGGACTGTGAGGAAAAGATGGCATGACCCTTTTTTAAACAGGGTAAGAGGAGGATCCAGAGAGTTCACCTAGACACCCCTAACAGGAGTACATCCTCTTGCACAGAGCCGCTCCCCAAGCCCTCAATTAGGACATACTGTATCTTTAATACAGGAATGATTAAGGACAAGACAGCTACTCTATGCACAGAAGCAGAGGTGGTGTTACCAGCTTCTTGGCCCACCTCTCGCTCTAAGTGTAGCGGGTTGCTGTGAGAGGAGGCCAGAAGCTAGGTAGCAACCCAAGGCAGCGGAGCAGGAGGGCAGAAGGGCAGGTGGTGGGAGGGAGGAAAAGCAGCTGCAGGCTGGAAGCCTGAAGGAAAACTCAAGAAGAATGACATGAATGCTGTGTGTGCCTGAAGCCAGCAGGCTCAGCAAGGGCTGTGTGTGGCATTTCCTGAAGGTTACCTCTAATAAGTGCTGTCAGCCTGCCAGGCTCAGACTGTCTGCTGAGTCTTTCTGTGGGAAGCGTGAAGCCGCCTGGACCTCCTCAGCATTGTCACAATCTGTGACAGCAAGAGCTTAGAAAATAAAACCCCTTCTGCGTGGCAAACACATGACAATCTGTCTTGGGTAAAAAGGGACAGCCTGGATGCATATCACAAGCAGTGATTCAAGGAGACTGGAGCTAGAGGGAACTCCCAATGCACCAGCCAAGAAAGAAGGGGAGCAGCAGGGAACTGTTAATTACCCAAGACAGGGAGAGGAGGGGAGCCCCCTTCCGTTCTGAGCCCTAATCCCCATGCCAGCTGACTGCTATCAGTAGTCTTACACCCAGGTGAGACCAATGGAGTGCAGTAAGGCATTCTATGTATTTATTTATTAGCCTAGGGGTCGGCAACGTTTGGCACGCGGCTCGCCAGGGTAAGCACCCTAGCGGGTCGGGACAGTTTATTTACCTGCTGACGTGGCAGGTTCGGCCGATCACGGCTCCCACTCGCCACGGTTCACCGTCCCGGGCCAATGGGGGCGACGGGAAGCAGCGCGGGCGAGGGATGTGCTGCCGCGGCTTCCCGCCATCCCCATTGGCCTGGGACAGTGAACCGTGGCCAGTGGGGGCTGCGATCGGCCGAACCTGCTTACCCTGGCGAGCCAAGTGCCAAACGTTGCCGACCCCTGTATTAGCCCATTAGCAAAAAGAGTTTACTGTGCACTCCTGAGGTTGTTTATTTAGTCTCTGCACTCCAATCAGCTTGGGAGGAAACCAGATTAGTCAATTTCACTCTGTTTATGGTCGTTTCTAGTTCTTGGGCACAATTTTTGTTTCACTGATGTGTACGTTCTGTTTCATGTGCTGCTTCCCTCTTTCAGCCCATCAGCCGGGCAGGGGTTATGCATGACGCTGTTGGGTTTGCATCTACAAACCCTGCAGAGGAATATTTCAATTCCTTTTTTATTCCATTAAAATTGATGACCAAGGATGCTTCTATCTGCAATAGGTATAATAAAACCGCAACTTCTACGGAACTGCTTTGTGATGGGCCATTTAAAAAAAAAAAAAAAGTATTGGAGACTAGCATTGAGTCACTAGTATCCAACAAGACCCTGGAATGTACTGGTACTCGCTCAATTTATTTTTAGTTTAAAGAAACATGAACTTTTCTTTGCCTCTTCTTCTTGCATAGGTGGCAATGAGATGCATCCATGTTCTGCATCCTTAAGTCCTTTCACAGGAAAATTAAAGGGTTAACACCATGCCCTGCCAGCTAATCAAATAATAAATGGTATTTACATACTCTTATCTGAAGGATTAATGATTTACAGAAGATTTTAAGCCGCCATCCCCATTTTACATCAGGGAAAACTTAGGCACAGAGAGGTTAGATGACATGCTCGGGGCTACACAGCAAGTCAGTAGCAGATCTAGAAGGACTAACTCCTGGTCCAGTTTCCAATCCAATGGATCACACTCCCCTTTTAAAGAATATAAAGCTGGTTGTTTTAATTGCTTATCTTGAAACAAAATATACCATCATGTGACATTTATGGTTCGGCCAGAGCAACCAACGCAGGACACAACACTTTCCAATGCAGCATACAGTATTAATGCTACCCCAGCCTTTGAATAATGTCAAGTCCAGAAGTGTTCTACCCACTACCAGCATCCACCCTCCCTACTTCCCTCCACTTTATACAGCCATGGATTAAAGTCCCAAACAGACTGGTCTCTAAACAGAGCCCTGAAAATAAATAAATGCCATCAATGCCCAGAAAGCAGGTGTCAGATAAGAGACAGACACATTACCCATGGCTACTGTTAATAGGGAACGCACTTGGGAGAACTTGAATTCCACTTGGGGAAGCCATGTTACATAAACTTCATTTCCATGTCTTTTATCTCTGATAAGATAAGCCATTGCTCAAGTTCATTCTATATCAACTAAACCATGATAATCCTCTTAGGAATTCCCCATGTCCCAGCTTGAACAGACCTGCAGATAAGAGCTTAAGGGGTTGCCTTTAGCTAAAAAAAGACAGACGCGCGCACACACGAGCATGCAGAAACACATTTATTTATAACATAGGCAAATGAGGGGCCTAATATATGGTACCAGTGGCTTACATAGGTCTGCCTAAATAAAGGGATCTACTACTGTACCCTAATGCTACTACTTGCATGAGTAATGGTTTGTATGTACTTAGGCAAATAGTCCCATTGAAACCTACTGAATCTTGAACAGGATTATTTGCACGAGTAAGGGATTGCAGGATCAGGCCTCATCAAGTAGTTTTGCAATAGGTTCAGCATATTGTATGTTTGACTTCCATTCCGAACCGTACTTAGCCTGCTGGATAATGTCAAAGTCTGCAACGTGGCTGACAAAAATCCAGGAAGCGAAATTTCACTAGCTTGGATACGTTCAGAGGATGAATGAAAGGGACCTGGTGAAGATAGCATGGCAGGAGAAGGTGGTAGGAAAGAGACCCTGAGGAAAACTGAGGAAGTGATGGACAGATTGCATCAAAGATGGTAAGCAGATGAACCTTAGTGCCAGTTGGCTTAGGAGGATTCCTAGGTTTGCAATATTCTCTTAGGAAACTGATAAGAGTACTTTGTACTTATGGCCCATGATGATGGGATCTCAAGATGCTTTACAAGCATCAAGCCAAATTCTCAACTGCAATATATGGACTAGACTAGACGACCTCTCGAAGTCCCTTCCAATCCCACGATTCTATAGGCACTGCTCCACTGATAAAAGCAAAGTTCCCTCCCCCCCCCCCATTTATGCCAGCTGAGAATTTGGTCCATCAACATCCCTGTGATGGAAGACAAGTATAATATAGATGAGTAAATGAAGGCACAGAAAAGTTAAAGACTTATCCGTCCCTACACAGCAAGTCAGTAGCAAAGCCAGGAATCCTGACTCCCATCTGACTAGATAACTTCCCATTAACCATTGTTTTAGACCCTGCCTTCACAGCTAAAAAAGGTCTGTTTTTTACCTCATAGTCACTAATGCGCGTGAACACGGTGCTTTTACTCTGGATAGAAGACAAAGGTACTTCATTATACTGTGAGGTAAACTAGGTGACGTCAACCCCAAGCAGGGGTATAGGGCTGACCTTCGGAAGTTTACCTCATGGTAAAACCCAAATGCCTTGTCTTCATTGCGTTTTTACCACAGGATCGCTCACATGCACTTTAGGTACCAGAGTTTAACAGTGAAGAGGAGACCCTAGAGTGTTGTTCCAGTGTCGCCTTTAAAGGAGAGCCTGGGCAGATTCCAAATCTGCTCCATAAAATGTTTTCTTTTCTTCTGTTCCCCAGTTTTAGTCCCCTGCCTCCAGGCCACATGCAGATGTCCGAGCTTTTTTCTGAAACCAGTGCCAAGGAGGCCACTGCATTCATTATCCAGCAGGATAATGACAGAGTGCAATTCAGTCAACAGCAAATCCTCCCCACGGGAGCGGCCTCTGACCTTTCCTGAGCTAGGGGATGAAAGTCGAGAGCCAGATCCCAGACAGGCTGCAGAGCTGAGCGAATAAGTCCTAATGAAGCCTTTCATCTCTTTTTTTGGTTTGGGAAATGGCCATGAACAGAGCACGGTTTTCTGGAGTTTGTTAATCCAAATGATTCAAACCAAATTTTTTTTGTGGATTTTGTTTACGCTGTGGGTCGCTATCCAAAACACTCAACTTGAGTGGCACCCCTGAACAGAGATTGGTCCTTGGAATGGTGTGTTCCCTGATTACAATTAAGTTCCTGATGAGAACGCCCATGGGAACGTGAACTTAAAATGCATGTTCTACAAGGATTGGAGAGCGAGTTTAACGTTCACTTTCAGTGAATGCTTGTGCCAGCAAAACTCAACTGCACAGATGTCCGTGAACACAAACAAGGGCACAAGAGAATTCAAGGGGAAAAAAAAATCCAACACAATATTCGAGGACTTCACTTCCCTGCCCGCCCCCTCCAGACTAGTTTATACCAATTCACCAAAACTGAGTGTGTCTTGTGTATAACCATTTGGCACAGGCAAACTGGTGCTTAAAAAAACAAACAAACAAAAAAAAAAAAAACAACAACACTCCCCATTTCTAGAAC
Organism: Trachemys scripta elegans; assembly: GCF_013100865.1. Classification (NCBI taxonomy): domain Eukaryota; kingdom Metazoa; phylum Chordata; order Testudines; family Emydidae; genus Trachemys; species Trachemys scripta. Next base: position 9,079,046 of record NC_048312.1, read on the forward strand.
TGAACTCTTTGGAAGTTTCTGAAATACCTGCCCTCCCCTAACCCAATCGGTTTTTGTTTTAAGCGCAACTGGGTTATTCAACCTCCTTATTGGGAGAAACAGAAAAACACCCCAAGGACCCAGAGATAAATCTACACACAATATTCCTTGGCTGACTGGAAATCTTCTCGCTGATCCCCACCACCAAATTCACAGGCTTGCAGTGTTCATTGAATTTGAGTAAAGCACCTGAGTTTGCAGGCATTTGTCCAGACTGAACCCAAAGCTTGGAACCTTTTGCAGGTTGGCTCATTACTAACATAGGAATTTCTAAGGACTAGAGATAGGAACGATACCAACATACTGCAATCACAGGGCACTTCCTGCCCTCTCCAAGGCAAATGAACTGACATGAACTCGTACTTAAATAGAGCTTGGCTTGTGTATTTATATAGATGCCAAATCCCAGGGATATCAATGACAACCTCTTCTTCAGTAAAACCCGATTACAGTGCTGGAGTCTCTAAACCCTCCCACATGTCAACCAGGCCATCACCCTCTACACCTCCAGGGAGGGGAGCGGCCAGCTATATTCAGGGTGCCCTGCCTGATAGAGGTTTGCACTGTTAATGATTTATCAGGCCTTCAAAAGCAGAAAAACAAAGAGCAAGACAATGACTGACTGACATAACAGCTTGGGATACCTCTGTCATGTCATGCAGACACACAACGGATTTGTTTGCCAGCCTGCCTAGGAGCTGCAAAGGTTTCTATGAGTCATACAGGAGAAAGGGGGCAGATGAGAGCAACTAGACATCTACGCTGTATCCCGCTATAGCCACAGAGCCAGGGTCCTTTCCTAAGAATATCCCAAAGTAATTCTGGAGAGGAAGTCGCTCTGTTTAGGAAAAAAAAATAAAAAAAGATTCCTATCCTGATGACAAGTTTCTGCAACAGGATGGGTGGGAGATTAACACTGGGTCTCTTTAGTAAGTGGTAAGCACAGTCTCTGCTCCTAAGGCACTGCCCCACACAGATAATCGGATGGGATATAAAAATGTATTTGCATCCCAGTTCAAAGCTGTAATTCAATGGACCTGCTTGTCCAAAGGAAAGATCTACGCTCAACTGGCTACACATTACCCATGTCAAGAGGTGCCTCCAAAGCAGTAGCAACAAACCCACAACACCTTCAAAGAGCCAAAGCAAGTTCCAGTCACCAGTGTTGCCAGCTCCTGCAATGTTATTCATGTAAATCCCCAGCTCTTGGAGACATGGGACTACATGAGGATCTCAGCTTCCATTTAAAACCAAAAACTTAAAAATAAAAGAGGAAGTGTCTAGGCCTTGGAGGCAGAGAAAAAGCCTGAAAATGCGAACCCCAAAAGGCTCAAAAAAAGCCCACAGAAGGCAAAATTATAAAGAAACCAAAAATTTAAAAATTACGAGATCCTCAAAAATATTAAGGTATCCTCACTATTTGGGGGTGCTTGACCCATGATTCTTGAAGGCCTGGGTTGCCAATACAGAGTAATCCACCTAAAACGTTGACCAAAAGCCACCGCTGATTGTGGCTATGGATAGAAAATCCTGTTTAAGGCTAATTTGAGAAGAAGCATGTGTAAAATTCCTCCCAGTAACAGACAGGCTTTTGTCTATTCAAGTTTCTACACTGCATTGATCACATGGGATTTGGATGGACTGCTTAAGGCACTTGGGTATAGCAAGCACTGCCTGCCACTGTGCGCCTGCCGGGGCCTGGCTTTTAATTGAGGTTGAACTGCTGAAATCCCTGCTGCAGCGTGAAGCTCCAGTCATTGACATGATAATTAAACCCAGGAGAAACAGTCCAAAGTAGCAATGCCTTTGACTGATACATTAGGAGGAAGAAACCCAAAGACACACACGAACATCTCTAGGGAGCATTGTTTTGTTACAAAATCCCCGATTAAGCTGGGTTTTAATAACAAAAAAAATCAGGAGAGGGAAAGGGAAAAGAAATCCCTGCATTATAGGGCATAAACTGAACAGAAAACATTCTTGAAATTGCTACTTGCCTTCATCTGACTGAATGGAAGGAAAGCTCAAGATGGGTTTCTCCCATCCGAATTCACGATCTCAGCTCTTTAGCCCCGGGACATCTCGAGGTACGTGTACATTGCAATAAAACACCCACAGCTGGCCCGTGACAGCTGACTTGGCCTCACAGTGTGTGTGTGTGTGTGTGTGTGTGTGTGTGTGTGTGTGTGTGACAGACACACACACACACACCCCATATTCCAGCCCAAGCCCAAATATCCACACTGCAATTTCATAGCCTCACAGCCCAAGTCCGCTGACATGGGACAGCCGTCGGTGTTTTATTGAAGTGTAGACATACCCTCAGAGGCCACTAGGATGGGAAAGGATTAATAGTTCAGAGCACGAAACTGTACTGCTGCAAAAGAGAGAAGGGAAGGGGAAAAGCATCAGCAACCTGTCATCTCAGGTGCTGCTAAGGGAGTCATCCCACAGGCCAACACTGGCTTAGGAAAGAAATGTAACAACCTGTTGTAGAAACCGTGCTGAGAACTCAGCAATCACTGTGGAGGTTTACGCCAGGCAAGACAATGGAGAAGTTTTGTTCAGAAATCCATAGGTACAGGTTTAGCCTGGAAACTGCTCTTCATTAGGTTAATTAACCAAGTTCGATGTAACTGAGGTCAGTTACCATGGCCACAGGAAGAGAACTGCACTACAGTAGAACCTCAGAGTTATGAACACCAGGGGAATGGAGGTTGTTCGTAACTCTGAAATGTTCGTAACTCAGAACAAAATGTTATGGTTGTTCTTTCAAAAATGTACAACTGGACATTGACATAATATAGCTTTGAAACTTTACTATGCAGACGAAAAATGCTGCTTTCCCGTTTTGGTTTTTTTTAGCAGTTTACATTTAACACAGTACTGTACTTGCTTTTTTTTGGGGGGGGGGGGGGGTCTGTGCTGCTGCCTGATTGTGGACTTCCAGTTCCAAACGAGGTGTGCGGTTGACTGGTCAGTTCGTAACTCTGAGGTTCTGCTGTACTTTAATACTTTTTACTGCTGTCACCAGGGAAGAGGGAGAGTATTCCAGCTCAGCACAAGGAGGATAAACACTTCAAACTCCACCTGCACCAGGAGAGGCAGCACAGACACAAAGAATCTGACAGCACAGTAACATGCCAACCTCCAAAAGATTCCCAGCTTCGGGCTTCAGTCAAGACAAACACCAACGCGCTGTACTAGTTGTCAAGTGAGTTCACTTGCCAGACATCTTACAAGCTGTAGATTATAACACTTTTAAGCAAAAGGCTCTCAAATTGCATCTGCGCAGCTGACAGCGAACAGGTTAATCACATGCACAGAGGATGCAATTGCATGTACAAATGAAAACGCCCATTTTGCTTCCACACATGTACCCATCCTGATATGCAACTAAGAAGCTCCCACCCCTGCTTAAAAAAAAGTTGCCACTTAAAATTCAAAACCTATTCCTCTGACACACTAGAGATGTTAATTTATTCACTGAGTTAACTGTGACATGAACAAGGTTTAGCAATATAAATGCAGCCCAGCCAGGCCACCACAGTAGGAACTGAATGGACGCATGCGGACTCTAAAAACCACTCAGCCCGGTTCCCTTCCCCAACACAGCAGGGTTTCCATGTAATCTACCAGCAACATGGGCAGAATTTTTTTTTAAAGTCACATTGATCAGTTTAATATCAAGTTTAATACAGCAGAACTTCATTAATCTGCACCAATGCCTGGGAAAACCATTGCATTTTGCAAACAAGCAAAACCATTTAAAAAGTGGGGGCAACACGCCACAAACCACACTCTGTTCATTTACAATCAATAGTAGTTTAGTTATTTACTACACTATGTTGCAGCATACTGAAGCCTATCAGTACAACTACTACACCCTCATTTCTAAAATCTGCTATTAAGTCTTTGCTGGGAGGTCTGGGAGAGACCAATAATTTATGTATATCAATTATAAAGGTGTGTAATTAAACAATGTTCCCCGACAGCGGTAACTTTAACGTAAGCTCTCTGGGGCAGGGACCGTCTTTTCATTCTCTATTTGTACAGCACCTAGCACAATGGGGTTCTGCTCCATGATTTGGGCTCTTATGTGCCACTGCAGTACAAACAATAAAATAACAGTGTCTGAAGGATCTTCCCATGATCAGTCCTGTCTGTCCAACAACCATAATCAACATCGAGAAGAGAATTTTCTGACGACTTCCAAGCTGAGGCAGAGGTGATGGGGAGTTTCACACCCGGAGTAAGGTTTTTGCCACAGAAATGCTCCTTGAACAAACAGGGCCTTCTGTATCTCTTTGGAAGTACCAGAAGCAGAGGTCAGAGTTTGTTTGGGTAGCTTTATGGCAGTCTAGTGCTGAGCTAATAAAGAGTTCAGTGACAGATTCAATTCTAAACCACTGGAGGAGAGCAGCATGTGTAAGAGTTAATGAGACTTGGAATATTAGCAGGACCATAGGGTCTCCTTTATGGGACAGAGACTTAATGAGTCTAAAAATCGTTAACGCCGAACAAAGATGCGCACGATGAGGGAGAAGTGACAAATGCCTGTTTGCGAAGTGTAGCCACAGCAGCATTCCTCAGCCAGCCAAAAGATTCCAGCTAAGGACAAGTCATCGTACCCTGAGCAGATGGCACAGACCCACAGCAGAAGTATGATATTACCTCTGGCAACCTTGAAAGAGGTAGACTGTGGCCTGAAGTCACTTCTGCTCTAGCAAACAAGAAATATGCTCTCTGTGCACCCACTTCCTTCAAGATGTGTATCAGAGGGCTCACTGCTCCAACGTGCCACAAACTGCTGTGGCATCAGATTACACTGCAGGTGCAAGTCAAGATGCTGGGTTTGATCTACTGCAGAAAGGTCTCCTTGGTTTGGAGACCCGTGTATCTTCACTGGTATAGTTTAAGCAATACAACCCCCTAGTAGGAACCCAGGAATGCCAATATATAAAAAAAAAAAAAGCGTTAATACTAGTAGAGCTATCCCCATGCGAGATCCCTGGCCAGACTACTTCTCCCATGATGCACCAGCATCTCCCCTCTTGGCAAAGGGAGGTGGTGCATCATATAGGTCCATCAATGGCTATTAGTCAAGATGGGCAGGGACAGTGTCCCTAACCTCTGTTTGCCAGAAGCTGGGAATGGGCGATGGGACGGATCACTAGAAGATTACCTGTTCTGTTAATTCCCTCTGGGGCACCTGGTATTGGTCACTGTCAGAAGACAGGATACTGGGCTAGATGGACCTTTGGTCTGACCCAGTATGGCCATTCCTATGTTCTTATCATGGGAGATGAAGTCCAGCTGTGGAGACTGGCCCACAGAGAAGAATGGGAACATGAGACACCCGAACGATAACTCCCATGGAGGTACTGCAGCAGCATTTCAGAACTGAAATTTTGGTTTTCTGAGAAAAACTGAAAAAGTGTTCAATGTTGGGGCATTCCAAAATCATCAAAATTTTCTGTGAAAAGACGACACTTTTCAGGAATATAAAATTTAGTAAAAACCCCAATTTTCTACTGAAAAACAACATGATGAAAGTTTTTGACCAGTTCTAGTTTTTAACCCCTGTGCTTCCTCTCTCCCCCCTTTTTTACCTTTTTGGAGCAAGTGAGTGGAGTAGGGCTCGGTGGGCTAAGCTGTTATGGGCTGAGGAGTGTTTTAAGGTTGACATTCCATTATTTTGTTAACAGATTTTCAATATTACATAGGTCTGTACGCCAGGATTTTGAGACAACTGCACTGTGGCCATTGAAAGACTAGATTAAATTAAATACAGTGAAACAGACACCCTTCTCTTAAAGAGGAAGTCACCAACTATTCCCCAAACATAGTAAGTACAATTCTTTCCCACCTCTCTCAGAAGGCTAATGTTATGCAGCCGGGTTTTGGGGTTTTTTTGTTTGTTTGTTTTTGGTGGATGCCTTAAGTGGCTGCTTTAGACAGATTTCGCTGCTACGAGACTCACTACACCTGCAACTGCCTGTGTGATGAGAATACGCAGGGACTACAGAGAGGACTCATCTAACTGCATAGCAAATTGTTCTGACTTTTCAATGCATACAAAAAAATTCCCTTGGCAAGGCAGCATGGTGAGGCCATTCCATTTCCATCTTTTCCTCCACCTCCAGAGTGGCGACCTGGAACTCATAATACAACGGGCCCGATTCTGTTCTCATGCCACTAGACGTTAACAAGTTACATAAGCATAGAACTGGTGGACGCAGGGGACAGGTTAGTAAAGGCTTTGGGCTTGCCTACACTAGACTTTACCTTTAGTTAATTAATTGCCAGTTAACTCTCAAGGTTTGTGAAGGCTGATGTGTGCGGACACTCCTCACACCTTTGCTCCAGGCTACAAACACTGTTTGCCCTAGGGATCAGCACAGCAAAGAACAAATGTTTGTAACTTCCTTGATCACACCTGTAGGGAGTGTCATCCACGCCAGCCTTTACAAACATGTCCCAGTACTTTCTAGAGAAGCCATATTTGTGAAGTCACCCTGTAATGTTGAGGGCTACCAGGTCCTCCCATGGAACCACAGCTTTCAAATCCAGCTAGGTTTCTTTTTTTTCCCCCACCTTAAATGCATCTCTGTGTAGCTCAAAAGCTTATCACTCTCACCAAGAGAAGTTGGTCCAATAAGAGATATTACCTCACCCACCTTGTCTCTGAAGTAAGACAGACACAAAATAAAAATCCTACAAAGCAAAAGTCCTATCAGCTATGGCAAAATATGTAGATGAGCAGGTGCTCTCCTTGGCTAAACACTACATGGGTGTCTAAGGATGCGTAAGGAGCATCTTTTTTGTATTTTATTCTCATGAAAGGATGGTTTGGCAACTAAAGTGAAGGTCATGGGGGGAAAATCCTGACCACCCTCATCCCCGTCAATGGTGCCAGAATTTCACTCTGGGAAATCACGAGATCTGGGTGTTATTCATAGCTCTGCAGCAGACTAACTTGGGACTCTCCATTTCTCAACTTTGGTCTACTCTTCGAATTTTTGCAGGCATAGCTATGTTAGTGAGGAGTTTGGGGGCGGAAGCAGGAAATCACACCCCAACCAACATGGCTACGCTGGCAAAAACTAAATATAGATGCAGTGATAATAGCAAAAAAAAAAAAAAAAAAAAAAGTCCTTATTCCATTTGGGGAACTGGTCTAAAACTATATTGGCGAAAGAACATTTTCCAAGTACAAGCTGAATCGTCACTGGGGGTGTTTGCTAGCAGAGCTTAGACAAGCCCTCAGCTTTCACCTATCTAACAGGGATGCCAAGAGTTTTAAACAACAACATTTGTAAAAGTGCTTTGAGATTTCCAAGAGGAAGATGCCCAGAGTATCTCTTGTAAGAATTACCATACTGGGTCATGCCAATGGACCGTTTAGCCCAGTACCCTGTCTCCAACAGTGGCCAGTACCAGAACTTCAGGGGGAACGTACAGAACAGGGCAACTCTACCGATATCCTCTCCTGGCTTCTGGCAGTCAGATCTACAGTCACCCCAAGCATAGGGTTGCGTCCCTGACCATCATGTCTAATAGCCATTGATGGACCTATCCTCCATGAACTTCCCATGGCAGAGTATAACTGGGTTAAAAAATATATATATATATATATATATATAAAAATGAGATATGGTGATGGCTATCAGTCTGGTACAGAGGCTTGATTCAGCAACAGGTTACATACTATATTTAGTAGTTCTGCAATTTCATATTTTAGATCCTTCAGAAACACTTGGGTGAATACATCTGAGCCTGGTGACATGACTGTTTAATTTATCAATTTGTTCTAAAACCTCTCCCACTGACACATCAGTCTGGGACAGTACTTCAGAGTGGTTCATCCAAAAAGACTAGCTCTGGCATGGCAGCAAACCTTGGCAGTCGTGCACCCAAAGACCCATGGATAAAACTGGGATATGGATGCACATCTTAGAGAAGAACACTTGCATCAACTGGTGGGTTTCTTCATCATTTTCTCCTATAGCGCTTGTTTAGAACGGTCTCCAAACACAGCCTTTCCTGTAGTTTAGTTGCCAAAGCCAAAAACTTCAGCCACTTCTGAGGTCAAAACAAAAACAAAAAACCACCACCACCACCACCACCACCCCCATTAACGAGACCAGCCAACACTTCCTATAAACACCATCACCACCATCATTTGCTCCAAAATAAAGACAACGCTTCTCTCCGTAGGAAGGAGGAGGCGTAACGGATGAAGTGCCATGTGCCTCACAGCCTCCACACTTGTGTTACATAAAAATCTCCACTGACTCGCAACACAATAAAAAGAAACTTTCTTTGCTCAGCGTAACAGGCAGAGTGGGCAGACGCTGCAGAGTCTTGTCACTGACAGCAGGCAAGTTTCTAGCCGGGGTATGAAGCATCCGCTTGCCCGCCTGCCTTTTGCCAGTGACACTCTGGTGTCACAAGCCACACGTAGGCAGCCAAACAAGCCCCAACACCAGCCAGACGGGGAAACTTCAGCAATGCAGATGGAACGGTCACAAGGGAGCAAAATGAGAAAGAAATTAGAGTTAAGTGCCCAGTACCCAAAGAGAGATAATAGGAACCAGGGAATCCTTCTGGGAACAGTAGAGGCACTCTGGCTCACTCATCTGCCACCAAGCAGGGCATTAAATGAAATCTATTTAAAGGTTTACCTACTTTTTTTTCCAGCATATTCAGAGTTTTCCCAACTCAAGATATAAATACTCCTAAAACAGAGGCTCTGCTTCTAAGGCAGCGTTTATCATCTCTCTTGTTGTGTTCCCCTCTCCGCCCAAAACACCAGCATGGTTTCAGGGAAACGTGAACGTGGCAGGCCTGCCTGCTTTTGTCTACAGGTACAGCTTAATGTGCTCCTGAATCAAAACAAGTCTGCAAAGTTCAGTGAGGGAGGTGGAGGGGAGGAGGTCGGTGACCTGGAAATAAAGCTGAGAATCTGTACTGACCCTACATTTATGGAAAACACAATTCTGGAGGAATTCTCGAAACACAAACACACACACACACACACACACACACAATCTGGGGACAGCTTTCCTAAGTTCCAACAGGTCCTATAGCAAACAAACAATTAACTCTGGAAGTGTCCTGAGAACACACTCCTAGGCAGCAGTATACCACTAGTTACGTGCCCACTGTTTATATACCGTATGTATAGTTTAATTACTCACTTGAGTGTGAGACAGTAACGCTTAGCTAAACCAGCTCCTCATAACATCAGGTCAAAAAGGCAGAGGAAGGCACAGGATCACTCGAGCTCGGGGGTAAACGCTTATCCAGAGCAGTGACGTATCTGCCAGCGTAGCAGCCAGATGTTGCCACCACTAAACAGTGCTCTAGCCTGTATTTGTGAGGTACCGGAGATAAATATTCTGGACGATTATAGAGGCCAGAGACAACAAGCAATTTCAAAACAAAACCAAGCATCAATGTGCCAGAGAAAAACTAGTCTCATAAAAAAAGCTGCCGGTTACAATTTTATAGACTTTTGACCAGAAAAAAAAAAAAAATAATAATAATCCATTGTTTAAAATAGCTTGTTAGAAACTTGAGTAGTTGGGTTTTTCCTCTACCTTTATTTCCCTCTTTAACCAACACTGTACTTCTATTATGCACACACAATTACAGTTTAGAATGGAGTGAAAATTAACATTTTTGTAAAAACTCCCATTCGATTTCAAAGGGGATCTGGGCATCTAACTTCCTTGAGCTACTTTGAAAATCCTAACCTTAAAAAACGCTGTTTACTCCCACTGAGATTTAGGCTCCTAAATCACTTGGGAACATTTTACTCTGGGGGTCCAGTCGCACCTTCAACAGAAGCTCAGGTGGTTGGGGCACACACAATGCTGCTACTAATATCCTAATGTGACCATAAGGTTCACATTATGATATAATATATATATTTATTTATATTCCTTCTTAACTCTGGCAGACAGTGCGTATTGTAGTATGTACAGTGGTGGAAAACTAGGGTCCTACAGAAATTATAATGATTAAGGCACTTGTATGGCTTCATTACTGTAATATCAGAGCACCTCGCAATCTTTAATATGATCTATCCCCCAGTGACAGTCCTGTGAGGTAGGACAGCATTATTACCCCATTTTACAGACAGAAAATGGAGGCACAGAGGGTATGTCTACACGGCAGTTGGGAGCAAGCCTCCCACCCCAGGCAGACACACACGCACTAGCAGGGCTTGAGCTAGCCCACTCAAAATAGCAGCGTGGATATCGCAGCACAGACTCCAAAGCCGTGTGTGCTTCGGCGCCTGGAGCTGCAGCCACAATGTCCACGCTAGCGTGAGTCTGTCTATCCAGGCTGGGAAGGCTCACTCCCAGCTGCAGTGCAGACATACCCAGAGAAACCCAGGGTCTTGCCGAAGGTCACACAGGGAGTCTGTGGCAGAGCAGGGAATAGAACCAAGTTCTCCTACATCCCAGGCTAGAGTGCTAACCACTGGACCATCCTGCCTTTCTATTAACTGCTGTGCATGTGTGCAGAGTTAACAGAGTTTGTAAAGGGTTGGAGGTTTGGTTTTTAATGCTGGCAAAAACCAGCAGGCTAGCAGAGCAGGTTACATTTTGGAGATAACGCCTTGAGTGCATCTCTTTCCATTTTTACAGCCCTTAAGAGCCAAAGACTCCTAGAAAAATCCTAAATTTCCTATTACAGCTGTTCCCTTTTCTGCCTGCCCAGAGACTGGGTTTAGAAATAAAAAGAGCATATTAACCGTTCTAGATCCCCATCACTAGACACACATGGCACTGAAGTACTGCTTCAGGTCAGACCCAGTTCACTGTGCTTTATAGAGCTATGCAGGGTGAAGAATTCCCCCATGTTACAGCCTGAGCTCTGGGGAGAAGTGCAAACCAAACCCCGCATCCAACCACCCCTCTCCCCACCCCATGCTTTAAGGATCTGCCCATACACACCAGACTCTCCACTGCTATGTCAGAGAACCAACTCTAAATAAAGCCCACGCTCCTCCGTGTTATGTAAATCACTCTCTTCCACAAGGAGAGGAGAAACCAAGGACACTTGGCTAGATATGAACTCAACAACCAGCATGACAGAAAGGAAATCCTGTGGGTCTTCCCTGCCTTGGCATATGTACTCACACACAGCTGCAGATGGGCCTGTGGCTATCAGCAAATACTAGCAACATCCTCTGCCTCCCCCATCCACCCCTGCTGGGAAATCTCCTCCTGGAAGGGTCCAGTCACTCTGGCTAACTTTGGTTGTCAAGGCTCCCCTCCTGTCTCTGGATCTCTCATGTCCTCCTCCACGCGTCCTCTCAAGGTAAACCCTCTTCAGCACATTTCTCCCCAGTAAGCCTGAACCATTTGTCCTCAGCCACATCTAACACCCCCTGCCCAGAGGGGCTCTCCTGCTCTGATCCTGCACCACTGAGGCCAACAGGAGCAGGACCAACCCCTCTAGCTTCAGTGGGGACTTGGCTGTGCATGTGGGTTCCCCCCCTCCCCTCCCAATGCCACAGCTAAGGAGGCAACTTTGATCCCCAGCCATTATAGCACCGCTCCTGGATATCAAGTCACTCTGCTTTGGCCAATGGTTTCACCTCTGTTCTCAGACCCCTCCTTTGAGGAGTCACTCAGGCTTCATTACTGCCCCCTGCACAAACTTTTCCTTGCTTGACCACTTTCTACCCTCAGCACAGACTTCTGAGTGTCTAATCAATGGCTCTGCCTCCCTAGACACCCTCCCTGGCGTCTCCATCAGGCCAACTCCCATTTTTATCTCCACATCTGTACACTTCGGTCTTCAGAGCCTGGGTTTTAGGCCTCAAACAGTCCCATCCTCCTCCATGACTCAGACCGTATTCCTCTGTACTGCCCACATTCTTGACATCATCATTTGTGACCTGAGCTCTCCTCCTCCTGCTGCTCCCTTCATCTCTAATGTCTGCCCCTTGCCAGCACCCAACTCCCATCGCTGCCGCTGCCTTCGCCTCCTCCAGCCGTTTCCTCTCTCTCTGCTGCCACTTGCCTTCTTCTACATCACAAGAAATATGGCCCCACCACACACCAAGCCCCACCACACAAACACTGGCTCCCCATTCATCTCAGACATGCCCTTCTGCAGGGATCTACTCCGGACTACTGGAATCTTCTTGCCTCCTCCTGACTTCTTACTCAGGGTATTCCAGCAACAGCCAGCCCCCTCTGACCCTTCTTCCCCCTGTAAATCCAGGGGCCTCCTCCTACAGAGCTCCACCATCTTTCTATCTCTTCTCCCTCAGACACTGGCCTCATGACTGAATGCTTTAAAAACTGTCATACAAACAACATCTTCTACAATTCACACACCTCTGCTGCCTCCTAAGTTTTTGTGCCATGAAGTGTCCTGGGATACAGTCTGCATGAAAAGTCTTATAGAAACCACAGCTGCATCGTATGTAACAGAAGCAGCTTTCGGATCATTTCTTTTAAAGGTGTCACACAGTTCTGAAGAGTTTCCCTGCACTTAACAGCAAGCACATCCAAAGAAAGAAAAGTTGCTGCCAACCCTTCTAAATCAAACATTATGGCATCAGGGTTAAGAGAAAAATCTTTTGGCGGACTAAAGAGCAACGTAGGTTCAAATCCAAGCGTAAGTTGATACTGCCTATAATTGGTTCCCGAGCCAAAAAACACAGGCGAAAAAAAAAAAAAAAAAATGGAAGACATCAAACAACCGATGCATTCAGCTACTCTTGAAAACGTCAGTGTTTTCATTTAAATTATTATTTTTTTAAATAACCTTCAGTTTCATGGATCGTAAAGTTAATTTGGAGTTACTTCCCTTCCCGGTAACGAGCCAGCGCCGCTCTCCTTTACATTAGCTAATGTTTGTTCAGCATTCTGAAAATAGAAAGTGCTTCATAGAGCTAAGTGTTATCATCGCCAGGGTCACCCAGAGGCACATCACCTTGGCACTTACTTCAACGCCCGTCTGCTCGCCCTTTTCCCCTCACAACGAGCTGGTCTATACTTACAACTTCGGCTGACCTAGCTACATCGCTCAGAGCTGTGAAAAATGTTGTGCCCTGAAGGGTTCTTCCGTCAACCTGGCAACCACCTCTCAGAGAGGTGGATCGCCTACATGGACGGAAAAACCCCTTCCGCCTACACTATGGCATTACAGTGGCACAGCTGCAGGGCTGTAGCTGTGCGGCTGTCACGTAAACGTGGCCCTTCCTCGGTATCACAGCTAAAAACAGTCCTTTTCTCTTCACCTTTACAGCTAAGACTCCAGCCCCCACCGTGGGCATCTCTCACCTTGCAATTGTGGCCTGTTTTCTGACCTTCCCATACCAAAGCGTGTCCCCACTACAGCATAGCCAGGAAAACTCAATCCTGTATCCAGTGAAGGCCAGACAACTCATTCTAGCAGGAGCAGGACTGCTCCCTATGCTGACCTCCTAACGCCTTCCCTCTCCTGCCACTCCAACTGCATCACCCCACTTCCTCAAACACCTTCACTGGCCTATCTTTTAAACATCCATAGTGGTCCAGTAGCATCCAGCGGCCCCAACCAAGATCCGCCCCCCATTGTGCTAGGTGCTGTACACGCACCTAGTAAGAGAAAATGCCTGCCCCAAAGGGCTTACAACCGAGATGAATGAGACAAAGGGTGGGAAGGGAAACAAAGGCACAGAGAGAGGGGATGTTACTCGCTCACAGTCTGGACAGAGCTGGATATGGACTCCAGGTTTTCTGACTCCCAGTTCAGCATCCCTATCCACTGGACCATGCTGCCTCTCAACCCATCCCTGCTCATTTCCTCCTGCTTGGTTTTGTTTCCTTCCATCTCCTACCAGATTCATGCCCTGTATCACAGCGTCTACTACTGCAACATGCTCACGCTGTCTGCCAAGCTCCTGTCCTTCCTCCTTCATGCCCCTCTTCACGAGCTCCCTTTTTCAGGAAGCATCATCTCTACATTCACCTCACTGAGCTGCATCTATTGTCACAGGCATATATTATTTATTATTCTCGTAGAGTCTGCCAGGTGCTATTACTGTGCTTTGTTGACAATAAACCTGGCCGGATGCCTTCGCACCTTAACGAGTTTTGTGGTCATTGGGCGGTTCACCTGAAGATGTGCCGCAGAGCTGGACCACACACGCAGCCAAACATCTAACACCACTGCTGACCCCCGACTACTGATCTGGTAAGTAAGCTACTTTATTATTTTTATTTTGTTGCAACAAAAGTCAATTTTATACCTTTTTAAAATATATACATATAAGTGGTACCACACTATTTTAATATTATGGTTGGGGTATAAACATAATATTATTAATACCTATTTTGAAAGCTCAAAAAGATGTCAGTTTATATACACATACACACACTTCTGCCTCAACAAATAATGCAATTGAAAACAAAAAGAATTCTCTTTTATTAGTCAGTTTATTTTTATTTTTTATTTAAAGAAAATAAAATGTAAGGGGAAACCTCAGCATTAAGGTAAAGGTAATGTTAACAAAATGTTAATTTCTTGTTTGGGTTTTTATGAACTTGTTTGCACTTTTAAAATAGTTATAAAAATGTCACAGCAAGAAATGTTTAAAAACAATTTATGCATAAAGCTAACCAAACAATTTCAACAGGTTTCCACCTCTGGCTCCCAAACACAACAAAGTGTCATAAAAATTTAAATACCCGCAAAGTGTTTGCATAAACTTACATCTTAAATTTATTTTGGTTTAATTGTTATACACTTTTCTTTTCCGTTATGTTAAAGGGAAGTATTGATTAGAAGCACAAATTGTAACAAAACAGTTAACACAAGCAAATTAATTTTTACCAAGCTTTTTAGAGTTATATTACTAACTCTTTTGCTAAAACAGAGTGCTGCTCAGCCGGTGAAAGCAATACACCTCCTCATAGAAGATTGTAAGCATCTATTCTAGCAGTTAAGCATTACATTTAGTATAAAATATTAGTAATGTACCTCAAGTAAAAATTAATAGCTATGCAACAATTGCAAAAAGTATAGCCTGTGTTATAAAAAATTAGGTCCCCATTACATTGTTAACAAACTAAGTTAATCTGTGCATTAAATTTGGGTTACTGAAAACAAGAAGAAATGTAAAAAATTAAAATACTTTATTATGTTAACTAACTAGCTGTTTAAGGTTGTATCGGACAGACCAAAGACATCAAAAGATATCACACAGCTAAATATCCAACACCACTCACTATATCTTCAACTGAATTACTCTGAAGCCTTGGACCTCACAGGCCTAAATTTCCAGCAGTGTCTAGTGATTTGGTCAGAACAAGACCAAGTGCTAAGTATCTACCCTCTGAAACTCAGGCCCCTTTAAGATCTCAAATTGAACGGACGGACACACACACCACTTTTGAATATGTGTTTTTCATTCCACCCCACCTGGTAAATAAACTACAATAATCTCTTCCTCTTCCTTCACAAGGGGTTTGAGGATTTGTTATTAGCTTGTAACGTATATTTTAAACGTGTAAAGTGAAATGCAAGTGCTAAGTATTATTACTTTTATTCAGATTTCTCATCTAATCTAACACAAATTATACAATTTTACAAAAGAAATTATTTACACGCGGCCTCAAACACAGCAAAGCCTTGTATGGTATAAAACGCAATGACAGTTCATAGCTACCAAAAAAATACTGATCGATAGTCTCTGTCCCAGGCAGAAGACCAAGCACATCAAAGTAACCAACTCCATAGGTGCCCCCATGAGATACCGTTGCATAGGGGTTCTCCCTATCTTAGGGGGGCCCCCCTTCTTTGTACCACAAGTATCACATTTCCTGCACCAGTTTTCTACATCCTGCCCGCATTTCCCTCAACAGAAATTTTCTCTTCGCTTGGCTAAAGTTTTGGCAGCCCCAAAATATCCAGCAGTTTTACATTTATGACAGACAGTGAAAAAGGAGGTTCTGAGGTTATCTGATACAACCAGCTGGTTTCTCCCATCTTTCATGCAATCTCTCATCTGTCAACCCCAAGATTCCCCACTGTGACCAGAAAGCTTTTACTGTGGTATTTTGAGGGGATGCTACATTGCAAAGGAGCTGCATTTGCCAAATGATTTTCTAATCACACACACTTCTAAATCAGGATCCTCTCTTTGGGAAGCTTTTAGTTGCTCTGGGGTCCATTTCTGAAACCCCACATCCTGTGCTCCAGGGCGTGAACCAGGAACCACTGAACTTCTGCAAATGAAGGGAAGAGAGGAGACAGACATTTCTTCCTGAGAACACTCATTCCTTTGAGTAACCAATCCCTTGCTCTCCCGCCTGAGGCAGTGTTTGCCATTAGCTTCCCAAGGAGGCCATCAGCATTACCATGATTGTGCCCACAGCTGTTGTGTGACTATGGAGTCACAGCAGCATGGCAGTTTTTCCAGCCACCTGGCAAGTGGCCCCTTAGGATTCCTGAATCTAAAGTGCCATTGCCAAGATGCACAGTCTATCCTGACCCAGACAGATAAGTGGTGAAAATTTTCCACTAGGAACTCCTGGCAGTGGTTAAATCTATCACATGGTGCAGTAATTTCTCTCTGGAGAATGTAGACTTCTTCTGCAATAAGCCATTACCCTCTCAATGTCTCTGTGTTCTTATGTCACGACGGTCCCCAAACCGGGAGCATTAGGGTATCTGTAGGGAGGCTACGGAGCAGTCATGAGAGCCCTTTTCAACTCTAATCACATTCTGCGTGTCCTTTGGAGGACCCTCCTCATCCCACTTTCTGGTCCTGGGTCCCTTCTCTTCTACCACTCCACCTTAACGCCAAGAAATTTCAATCACAAATTCAAACTACCAACTCACAGATCTACCTTTCTACTCCAGACCGGTCTCCTATCCGAAGGGGGGGGGAAAAAACCACTCTCCCTGGCTCTCTTACATCTCCTTGGGGATGTCTAGTCATTTAGCTCAACATGGCTGAAATAGAGTTCTTTATCTCTTCCCCTCGACTCACTCCCTACTACCTCCTTTCTCAGTCACTGTGGACAATACCACCCCACCTGCCCATCACCCTACATAGACACATACTTTCACTTCTGCGATAATTCACTGCATTTATTTGCTTTCAATAACACAGGTAAATTTTGCAAAAGCATTGGCTAGAACTGCACATGGATTTCCAGTGTAATACTGTCATATGTTGTGCTGCTCTTCTATAGTATTTCAATGATCTCAAAACTCTTTGCAAACATTAATGCTTACAGGTAGGCATTCTACCCATTATACAGCTGGGTAAGCAGAGGTAGATAGAGCTTAACTGACCTTCCCAAAGTTCCTTAATGAGTCAGCAATCAAAACGGGGGGGGGGGGAGGGTTGGAGGATCCTGGCCAATGAAGTGAGAGTTTTGCAATCAACACCGATGGACATGGGACTGCATGAGGTGATCCTGACTCTCATTCCCTTTTAATATTATACACCTATTATTATTATTCTTCAGAGCACGCTGCAAGCTAACACTAGATATATTCTCACCCACCCTTACAAATCCTAGGCTAGAAGCAAATGGGAACCGCAATCCAGCTACGCAGTGCTTAGAAGTTACATTAGCATCTATACAGATTTATCAAGGTTACCGATAATCAACAGCAGATAGCTAAACCTTAACAGCTGGTGTTTTCCTGGCTAGCAAACTAGAGTAGAGGTCACAGAAGCGTTCAAATCATAAATGCACATTCACAGCAAATGAGATTGGGGAAAATAAAAAAAGTTTAAAAAAATCAGAGCTATCACCCGCCTAAAGCATCAGCATGTTCCTTTCATACAAAATTCTTTAGCTGAACACAAAGTTAGGTCAGATCACACCTTGACTACAAACAGAATTTTTTGCAATCCTACCAAGTACCTTCCAATCACATGCAGAGTATACAGAGCTTACTGTAGTGGAAACAGGGCTGGTCTCACTGGGTCAAAATGTAACCCCTAACCCCAGGCACAAGAAGCCACAGGAGGGATAGATAGACAGTCATGCAGCTTCTGCTGCTCCAGTCAGTCTGGCGTGAGCCAATACAGTGAAGCAGTTGGCTTCACCAGAGAGTTAGTCTGCTCTTTGTGCATTGTCAGGGAACAAGAAGCGTAGGGTCAGGAGAGAGAGCAGGAAATTGCTTTTTTGTCAGTTTTCATTTTATCACTCCAGAGATTACGGTTCAAAAGTGGAATGTACACTTGTTGCCCACAGTCACCATCAGACCAGCCCTGTTTACCCATCATAAATATTTACACACAAGCCACTAAACTCAACATTTGCAGATAAGTGGGCTCAGTAGTTCTTATTTCTATACGGATGAGAGCGGCTCAGCAGTGGCCATAACCGCACTGTTTTCTCTAACACGTCTAAAAATATGTAATGTACCAGTGAGAAACTTTATTGGGTCTAGATTTCCACTTGGCTCCATGCGGGGTCTTTGACACGGATTAGTTTCGCCGGGATCTCATGTAGGCATAAAGCCATGAGCTTCAAATATACAGGACAGCCACAGTCTGAAGATAAACAGCAACAACAACAAAAGAGCTACACACAACCACAGAAATAAGAACTATGTATAAATATTAAAGGACAAAATAAAGGGCCGGCTATTTACATGCACAACGAAACGGTGCATCTTGCATCACCAGACATGCTGCCAAGTGAACTGCATTTCCCTATGTTCCGCTTCCAGTTTCAAAATCACTTCAGTATCTTTAATAGACCTTAAAAAAACCTCCCTGGGGTCCCAACAAGAATGTCACAGGCAGCCATTTGGAAGAGAAAACTGGGTGGAAAAGGGAGGGGACCAGCACTTGTTGGTTGAAGGCACAGAAGTGACACAAGATCACAAGGGTAGGAGCAGAAGAATCGATTTACCAAAGCAACTTTCTAGAGTACCATAGAGCGCAGCTCAAATTAAAGGAAAGCCTACAGCACGCCGGGTAGAGGAAGCTCCATTGTCCCCTGAAAAATGTCCTAGTTCAAAGCAGCTTTCAACTGTAATTTTGATTTTACACAACAGCCGCTCAGTTATACAGAGAGACACACACACACCTGCCTAAAATAAGCATTCCTCAGTTCATTTGCTCCCACAATTCACAATTATCTGCTCTGGATTCTGAGACTATTAATAGTTGCGTGTGGTTTCTCCTCTCTCTCAAACTCCTT
The DNA here is from genome assembly GCF_013100865.1 of Trachemys scripta elegans. Taxonomy (NCBI): domain Eukaryota; kingdom Metazoa; phylum Chordata; order Testudines; family Emydidae; genus Trachemys; species Trachemys scripta. The sequence continues at coordinate 9,098,275 of NC_048312.1, forward strand.
CCCCACCCCGCTTCCCAGCTCATATAGATTTCAGCTGGGGTGTGGAAGGGAAAGCAAAGGCCTTTTCCTCTAGGATGCTGTATGGACAAGTTCCACTCTGTGTGTGCAGATGCCAAGCCTTTCTCCCCAATTAATGCACACTGCCAATTAGCAAGGGCTACAACCAACTCCTCTAGCCTTCCCGCCCCCCCGCAGCCTTTCATTATGGAGCATTTGGGGTGGGGAGGAAGATCAATTACATCGACCTTGGGGGGGGGGGGGGAGAATAGTTCTCTCTCTCCTAGAGAGGTACTTTTTTTTCCCCAATCCTTCCTCCTTCTAAAGCAGGAGGTAGACAAGCAGTTGCTTAGCAGATCACCCCCGAGATCTAGTTGCAGGGGATCCCAGTCTAGACGAGATGGGGCTGACTGGGGGTTCTGCCACCCCGGGACAGGCATATCGTGTTTTAGAAAGAGCGGTCAGACTACAAGCCAAGATCTAGGGCAGGAAGGGCTGCCCGGGAAAAGTCTGAATTGCCCTGATCGCTTTGCAGACACACGCCAATCTTTTGGGGATTGTTTGCCTGGGTGGGTTGTTTGTTTTTTAAAGGAACGAATATATTTAAAGTGACTTTTACATTCTGGCATGCAAAGCCCCCCCCCCCAATCACACACCAGCCAAGAGGGATCCCTCCCTCCTCTTGTGCTTGTTTTGGAGAAAGTAAAAAACCTTCTCCCCCCCCCTTACCTAGTGCCTTTGCTAATCGCTTCTTCTTTCAAATCTTCCTCCTCCTCCTCTCCTTGTATAATGAGGATCCGTAAAGTAAGAAGGGGGGGGGGAGTTTGGGAAGGAAATGAGCAAGTGTGTTTGGAGGGGGGGGGGAGAGAAAAAACAATCCAAATATCCCCTGGATCAATTGCTGGAGGAGGAGCGCGCGGCTCGGTCTTGCTCCCCTTCCATCTGCTGCTGTGTTTATAAATCCAGAGCCGGGGGGGGGGGTCTGTTTTCCCCGGAAACCTCCCCTCTCCTCGCTCCCTTTCTAAGATGTCTGTCTGCGGCGGCTCTCTGCTCCGGAGCCCTTGCAAAGGAGCAAGTTTGCGAGCCGGCTCTGGCGGCGGCGGCTCCTGCAGGCTGCCTGCTCCTCCCCTGCGAGCCGGGGTGGGGAGGGACCGGGGGCAGAGATCCCCAAAGCTTCCCAGCCGCCCGGCTTGCACCAAACAAGCCGCTTGGCTTGCACCAGTCGAGTCCCCGGGCTTCTTAAAGGGGCCGGTGCCCGAGACGGCGCTGGGTCCATTCACACGCTGCCCCTTTCCCTTTCTGCAGGCGGGCGGCCGGGCTGCCTTTCCCTTTAGCGGGAGGATTTGTTTTCTCTACGACGCAATTCGTTGTTGCAGAGCGGGAGGCGACTCTGGGCATTGCAGACAGCCGGGCATGGCCCGTGCTCCCTACTGACCTGCAATATTCACCGGGCTGTTTACAGGGCTGAAATGAGACCTTGCAAGCGGTAAATCTAGGAGCCAATTCTGCTAAAAAAAAAAAAAAGAAATTAAAAAAAAAATCTGGAGGATATCATGAGAACTTCATCTGGGGCCCCAGTCCTGGGTTTTTACTCTTTATTCTGGCACCCAACCCTTAAGAGTTGGTCTCCTGTGAAAAAAGCCGATACACCAAGTCCTGATCAAAACCTAGAACTTCAAGAGCAAGTGACCAACACTGATTGATTACAAGGTGGTATAGGCAATGCTAGGGCCCTGACAAGCACGCCCCTGGTTAACGTTACTCCTGCATTGCCAACTCTTCTGATTTTATTGCATGGCTCATGATATTTGGTGTTTTTCTTAAAGGCCCAGCTCCTGGAGTCAAATGATTTCGTAAGATTCTTAACTTTCTTTTTTAAGTAAGTTTCTAGCTCTCACAGTTGCAGAGAAAAACCTTGGAAATGTGAATCCAGTGCATGCTAAAAACTGGAAGCCAGAGAACCATTTTTTTTTAGAAACCCCTTTTTATTAATCAAATAATATTGATTAATAACACCTAGCTCTTATATAGCACTTTTCATGAGTAGCTCTCAACCCTTTACAAAGGTCAGTGAAAGTCAGTCATGATTTCTGGAGGCATGACCTGACTTTTGAATGCTTGTGGTTGACAACACTGCTTTACACACGACGGGGCTACTTGCAAGCGTGTTAAACGGGTGCATGTGTCTGCAGGATTGGGATCTAACTCACAGGCATAAATATTGGCAGAATCGGGCCCATCGTTGTAATAATATTTCCAGATGGTCTGTGGTTCTGCAAGCTTTCTCCGCAAAGAAAACCCCATTTATTTCAGTGAGAATTGAGGCTTCTAATTAACATGAAAAAATCAATTCCAACATGTCCAAGTAAAACTTTCTCATGTGTTTTAAGAAACTAACAGTTCACACAAGGTGTTAAAGGAGCATTTCAAAAAGTTCTGTCTGATTGCAGTTTATTTAGTTTGACAATTTTTCCTATTTGGTCATTTCATTTTAGCAAGTACAAAACCTTTCTGTTTAAAGATTCGTCACAGATTATGCTGGGGGGAGGAGAGTGACGGGGGAATGCAAAAGAAGCCTTAACCATTGGACTGGTTACATTGCTTTATAGTATCCAAACACACCTCTGTCAGATTGTTTTACAACAGTTCAGCACATCTGCAGGGAGAACTGAAAATCACTGCAGAATTTGCAGGCAAAAAAAGAAAGTCATGCCTCTGTTTAAATAGCTGTGTAATGGGCACGGGGGCATAAACTTACCTACCCCAGGAAATTCTAAGTTATTTTCACCATCCTCGTGAAGTTGTGAGTGTGGGGGGAGGAAATTTTAGGACTTGATTTTCACAGGTGTTGAGCACCCATAACTCCATCTGAAGTCAATGGGAAACGCAGGGTCTCAGCACCACTGTACAGAATATAATGAGACAAATTCTGCCCTGGAATACATGCATTTATCGTCCATTGACTTCAGGGGTGGCTAACAATCAATAATAATAATGCCTAGCTCTTTACAGCACTTTCCGTCAGTAGATCTCAAAGCACTTTACCAAGAAGGTCAGTATCAATATCCCCATTTTATAGACAGGAAAGCTGAGGCACAAAGCGGCAAAGTGACTTCCCCAAGGTCCCTCAGAAAGGCCAGAACAGGGCCCCTGTGTCTTGAATCAGAATTTCCTGGTTTGACTGGTTTGTGCCCCAAACTGGACATTTCGGAAAATCCGGGCAGTTTAACAAAAAGAGAAATACAGAACATTCCAGAGTGAGGAAAAAAGCCCACTTCTGAATCCTCTCTTCAGCTCATTCCCACCAACTGGAATTAATCCAGTCCCTCCGCCATCTTCCAGTTTTTCCACCATTATTTCATTTGCTGGTGCTCCCCTCGCCCCCATCTTCCCTAACTTTTGGCCCCGATCCTGCAATCCACAAGGAGTTCATAGCAGGAGCAGGGCTTGCGTGTGTTCCTCTGCCGCAGGCCAGCACAATCAGACATGACCCATCATCATTTGTGCCAACATACTGTGGACCTCTAGAACTAAAAGCACGAGTCTCCATAACTTGAGTTAAACTAGGGGTGGGCAAACTTTTTGCCCCGAGGGCCACATCGGGGTTCTGAAACTATATGGAGGGCCGGGTAGGGATGGCGGTGCCTCCCCAAACAGCCTGGCCCCCTCCCCCTATCTGCCCCCTCCCACTTCTCACTCCCTGACTACCACCCTCAGAACCCCCAACCCATCCTACCCCCCTTGCTCCTTGTCCCCTGACCACCCCCTCCTGGGACCCCCTCCCCTAATCACCCCTATCCAACCCCCCCGCTCCCTGTCCCCTGACTGCCCTGACCACTATCTACACCCCCACCCCCTGACAGGCACCCCGGGACTCCCATGCCTGTCCAACCCCCTCTGTTCCCTGTCCCCTGGGACCCCCTGCCCCTTATCCAAGCCCCCCACTTCCCACCCCCTTACCATGCCGCTCAGAGCCCCAGGACTGGCAGCCACGCCGCACCGCCCAGCCGGAGCCAGCCACGCCACCGCACAGTCTAGAGCACGGGGGCAGGCCGGCGGCTCTCACAGCCGCACTGCCCTACAGGAGCTCGCAGCCCCATCGCCCTGAGCGCTGGCAGCATGGTGAGCTGAGGCTGCGGGGGCGGGGGGACAGCAGGGGAGGGGCTGGTGCTGGCCTCCCCAGCCAGGAGCTCAAGGGCCGGGCAGAACGGTTCCACGGGCTGGATGTGGCCCGCGGGCTGCAGTCTGCCCACCTCTCGGAGTCAAACAGACAAGGCTCTAGAGCTTGGGGATGTACCAGACTCACAGTCTCTGTAGACCAAGCACAGAGGAGGGTGGCTAACACACCCTGACCAGAACGCTACTTACAGCAGCTGGTGTAGCATGCGGCCTCTTAATCCCAGGCCTGTGGTTTCCTGCAATATTAGCTACCACTGAGCACACGCGGCTCTTAACAAACAAACTAAACTACTGTGCCATCATGGTCATTCATTATTTCAAATGTACATGTCTCTGCCATTTTTACGGCCCTGACCCTGCAATGATCTCCGCACGGTGCAAGCTGGGAGAGCTCACAACAAGATCTGGGCCTAAGTCTTCACTTCGGAGTTGACCGGAGTAAGGATAGGAGGATTGAACTAATCGTTAACAGACTATTGGCCAGCTCAAGCGGACTTTTGTGAACTCTTTGCCGTTCTAGCTTTAATAAACTCAAACTCCTTTGCTGAAATATTTAAAGCAGCTCTTTTCCCTTGCAAGAAATATAGGGGTTGACAGGAGTTTGGACGGGGGAGTTTTCCTACCCATTTTAATGAAAGACAGAGCAAGCCCATAATGTGTTAACTACTCTTTATATAGTTTTTCCATGCTATGCTAGCAGCATCTTCCGCTAACTTTACTTGGATCCTAATGTCAGTGAGGCCCCGATCCTCCAATGCATTTTACATGGGCATAGGAGTCTGCCTGCATAGAACTCATTACAGGATTGGGACCTCAGAGGGACTCTCTCCCTGGCTTCTTGAGTAATAATAATAATAATACCTAGCTCTTTTCATCAGTAGATCTCAAAGTGCTTTACAAGGGAGGTCAGTCTCATTACCTCCATTTTGCAGAATGGGAAACAGAGAGGCACAGGCCAGCGGCAGAGCTGAGATAAGAACCCAAGTCCCTGTCCACTAGCAATGCTGCCTCACTCGTAGAGTTGAACGGGAAGCGATCACCAGGCAGAAATGCGAGGGGTCAGCAGCCTCTCCCTTAGGACTCAAGAGTTAAACTTTGGAGCCTGCTCCCAAAGGTCAGTTGGGACCAGATTCTCAGCTGGTGTAAATTAGCATAGCTCCATTGTAGTCAATTGATTTTCACCAGCTGAGGCTCTGTGCCCCCTTACCCCCTATGTCCTATCTTCTTGTCCCATGTCTGTCTGAGGGCTGGCAGTTCGCTATTGCAATTTGTAAAGTTTAAAGCAAGGTCAGGTGGCCCTTGCAAACCACTGGTTCCTTCCATTCCACTTAGGCATGCAGCAGGCAATGCCATGTGAGTGGCTGAGATATTGGCATGCTGCATATTCAGCAGCAGTAATTGGATTTCCGCAGAAGCACCGGGGTTTATTTATCTGTGTTATTTCTGCTTCTTTCAAGTAGCTTTTGCTGCAGGAAACAAGCTGCTTGGGGGGGGGGGGGGGGAAATGAGCTACAACCTGTTTGGAGTATTCCTTCCCCCACTGCCCCGGCAGGCACCAGATAGAATTGTAACGAAGGAGGGGCACTTTCCACTCCTCAGGAGCGGTCTCCTCGCCTTTCTTTACAAGATTAGGCAACATTTTATTTGACTTGCCTCAGTAAATTCGAACCCAGAGTAAAAAGCAAAGCTGGAAAGAGGAGCTGGTCCTGGGATCTGGATCAGATCCAGATCGACATTCATTTCAAGGCATGATCTGGTGGGGATTTAGGTTTGACGGTGCTGGGATCAGGCGGAAATCTGGCAAGATCAGACATTTGAGAGATTTCATCATCTTAGACCAAAATTGAATTTAAATTCGATGGGGGTCTCTCATTGTCTGTGTGTGTGTTTATCTGGAACACTCCTGCAAATCTTATGTGACTGTCCAGCTACCAAATCCACAGTCCACCATCACAAATCGTATTTAGCTGTAATAGTGGGTCCAAAAGCACCATGGGATAAACTCCGCTGTTCTCACTTACACCAACTAAGAAGATTTGGCCTGTGCTAACTTGCATAGCTGTGTAAAGAACAAAGTTCAAGGGCTTCCCCTTGCCACAATCTCCGTGTGTGTGTGTGTGTGTGTGTGTGTGTGTGTATATATATCATATACACACACACACACACACACATATGTGTATAAAATCTGGTAGTCTATGCGTGCCTTCTTTGGAGTCCTTGTTTGTAAGTGTTAGCCTTGCAGAATTAATATCTTGTGAAGCAAAGTGGCAGATCAAATCCTCCTCTCACAGATGCAATTATCTTTGAAGATAAAGGACTCAATTTATCAGCGTTGCATTCTGGGGGGCTTATGCTCTAGCCGTTTAGCATCCATTGTGCTGTAGCTGTTTTTGCATCTATGGCATTTCTCAGGGACTTTTTTGTGTGTGGCTTAAATGAAAGTCGCCCCTCATGTAAAGGTTTCATGTATTATTTTACAACTGCGGGGAGTCAGCATCTGAGTTCTTGGTGATGTTGGAAAGAACAATAAAATAAAACTAACTTTAGAAAGAATTAGAAGTGTGTCTCAGTGTAGTTCACCTAATCCTGCAGAGACTGTTGCTGTTCTGTGTTTGTACAGCACCCAGCGCCACTGTCCCATACCATAATATAAACATTTGCTAATGTAAGAATAATAGCACCTCCCAAAACAATAGGGCACTTTCTTTACAGAAATTCTACACCTTTTAAAAACCCAAACATCTGACTGTCTAGAAACAAAGGGGATCAAGCCAGTTCCCCACTACCATATAATCCTTTATCACTGCACACAATTTACACTCTCCACCCAAACTTTACGTTGCCCCCCCGTTACCAGGGCCGGCTCTGGCTTTTTGGCCGCCCCAAGCAAAAAAAAAATGGGGCGGCCAGAACAGCAAAGCAAAAAAAAAAAAAAAAAAACCCGCGGCGGGGCCGGGGCGCGGGGGGGGGGGGGCCGGGCGGGGGGGGGAGCAGGCGGGAGAGAGAGAGAAGGGGGCGGCCAGGGCTACAGCAGGGGCGCTGCCACGCGGCCCCTCCCGCTATGTCGCCTCCTGCCGCCTGCCGCGAGGGCTCCGCTCCAGTCGGCGGGGAGGGAAGGAAGAGGACTGCGGAGTGGAACAAGAACAAACAAAAAAGCGGCCGTGCTGCCCTAGGATTGGGCAGAATGCCGCCTCCAACAATCTGCCGCCCCAAGCACCAGCTTGCTCAGCTGGTGCCTGGAGCCGGCCCTGACATTACTAGGCTAGAATTCCCTGGATGAAATCCTATGGCTATGCTATGCATATGTTAGAATGGTCCCTTTCTGGCCTTAGAAATCTATTATGTTACATGCTTCTTAAATGTATTCTCTTTGGGGAAAGATACTGCACCTCTCAATGAGTTTGTAAAACACCCTCAGTATTGCCAACCACAACATCCAAACATAATGAGTTAACCCCCCCCCCCCCAAAAATAATAATAACAATTAATGTTGGTTTCTTTTTAATTTGTGTTCTTGTTTTTTAAGCCTTTAGGCTTCATGTTGTCAGGCTTTTCCCCACACCCATGAGAGTTAGAGCATCCTTTTTCTTTTCAATGAAAGCTGAAGCTCTGATAGAATGACAAGACTCCAGGAGCTGGAACTTTAAGAATAACACAGAATATCATGAGACTAGTGACAAAGTCGCAAGGGTTGGCAGCACTGGGACCTAACAAAAGGTCCCAGTCTTGGGTAGGGTCTTTGGGGGCTACAGAAATGTAAATGATAAATATAACTTGCATGAATATGGTTGTAGCAACTCATCAAAAGTATATTCGCAGTGCAAACCTATAGATAGCTTGCACCAATTTCCCATAGCATTTCATTTCTCAGCTCAAGTTGATAGCTATTCCATCAGATAAAATGGTAATTGACATGCTTCTGAAATATGGCACAGAAGGGGATTTCACAGACTGACTAAGAGCTGGAGACCTGCCTTGTATTCCCATATTGGAATGTTTTCCACATTCAACTGCCCTAACAGCAGACAAAATACAAGGAACTGGGGCGTTTTCTTGGATGCACCTAACTCCCACAGGAAAACTAAGTTAAATGCAAAATAGAAGTCACCCTTGCTTTGAAACCACTCTCCTATTTAAAGCTTAAGGGGGAAAGTAATTAAATTTAATAAAACTGCAGCTTCTAAACTAAGACACACTGTAATGGACTTTATCTGAGCATCAGCCCCCTAGAAAGAATGTGAATAAAACCATTACAAATTGGTTCACAGCAACCCTTTGTTAACACATAGGACTTTTCTTAGCTGGGGAATTCTTCAGCTGTTTAATATATTCATCATGGCCATGGCCCAAATCCTGCAGTCCTTACTCTGGATCTCTATTGGAATAAGAACTTCAGCATTTGGCCTGTTAAAGGACTAGAAAGTGGCAAAGCAAAACGTTACAAGGGCTTCCACAATGGAAAATGGCGTAACGCGCTTGCAAGTAGCTCTTGAGGCCTTATTGACGTCTCCACTTAATGGTCTTCAATTTGATTTCACATCACTGAAGCTCATTCTGTGTTTAGGGCAGACACACCCAACCATGTACCGTACCTACAGCTAGAAGCAAGTCAAACAACTCTTGGGTGTTCCAGCATAAACATATGCTAATTGCTAAAAGCTGTGCCTTTTTTTTCTCCAGCTATGCAGTGCATGTGCAATGACTCTTACATGGACTCTTGCATGTCAATGAGTCTTGCCTTGCTGAGATGGAGGCAGGATTCCATCACTGCCATAGGTATCTCTACAGGTGCCTGTGACTTTTGTATCATGGTGCACGGCTCGATGTGGTGGGCACAATTGGACTTACACAATGGCTGATGCAGTGGAGTTTGGTTTGAGAGATCCTTCTAATTTTGTGCTGTTGACCTATTTTCATATGTTTCTATGCACATGAGTAAAAAGGGTTTAAGTGGGACTGAAGTGGTCTATAGCACTGGGGCTGAATTTCACCCACAGAGAAACACTGAAAGGCATAATATAGAGATCTTTAAAGAAATAAAATAAGGACTGGTCTGCACTTAGAAGTTCTACTGCAATAGCAATGTGGGTTAGATCTGTGATTTTTTACAGACATAGATATGCCGGTATAAGCCCTAGTGTAGACAATTATACGCACCTTATTGTGCTTATAGCAGTACCGCTTATGGCAGTATTATAATACAGCATAAGCAATACTGGTATAAACAGTTATCCCGGTATAACAGTGTGTGCTAGAGGGTTTTGCCAGTTAATTATACCAGTATGACTGTATTGGCAAAGCCCTCCTAATGTAGACAAGACCCAAGTGTGTTGGTACCAAAGGGAGTCAGACTATAAACAAATTGTAGCCTGTTTACAGCATTCTTCAATCACGTTACAGACAAGGAGATGGGCTAAATGACATAACGGGCCTTTTTCCAGTCTCAGCGTCCATGGTGTATATGTTTTTAATAGGATGGAGTAGGGCGGGAGGCAGGAAAGTTGCCGGAGGATTCTGACTTCACGTTGGGCGGTCAGTCACTCCAGCGTTCCTTACCTGATCCCCATACAGCCTCTTCTATTTGACTTTTCAAAAACCGCTCACGCCTGTTTCCATGTCTGCTTTCAAGCTGGCCATGACCTATGGAAACAAATGATGCAACATGAACATAGCAGAAAAAGGAGGAATAACTAGAGCATTCAAATCTGCGCTGTGAATGAACAACCGACGAGATGCTGGCAGATTGATACTAATAAGGAAATGGTCTGAAAAGTAGCACAGCTGTCTTTGCACAGAACACACATCACAGGGGCACACTCTCCACGTATTTCATTGGGCATTTTATTAGCAACAGACAGGTCTGAGTTCAAATTTGCTAGGCTACGGTGGACAGAAAGCCAGAGTCCTAGAAGCTTGTGGCCATTAAGGGAACCATGATACCAGTCCTAAAGAGAAAGTGTTTAATCTTTTGTTTCTGAGACACATTCCAATATGACAATTAGGGCTTGTCTACACTGGCACTTTACAGCACCACAACTTTCTCGCTCACCTGAGTGCTACAAACACCCCCCTGAGCGCTGTAAGTTTCAGCGCTGTAAAGTGCCATGTAGACAGTGTACCAGCGCTGGGAGCTATGTCCCTCGTGGAGATGGTTTAACATTGCCAGTGTAGACTAGCCCTTAGATTCTGCTTTATGTATTTCCCCTGCAGTTTGAACTGTGCAAGGTGTTCTTGTGCAAAGTGTGCTGTTGAGCAGCTGTAACATTCTTCCCCAGAAGTGGCCGCATTTCTGAGGAGGAGGAAGATACACTATACAGAGAGATGTGTAACTGATTCAGAGAGGTTTGGGGTCTTTGGAAGAAAGACATTACAGAGAAATGGATCATGGTCTGGTGGCTAGGGCACTAAGGCTGGAACTCAAGAGCTCTGGGTTTCTTTCCCCCACCTCTGCCACTGACCTACCATGCGAGCATGACAGTCCTGTCATGCCTCTACTCCCCCTCCCACCTTGTCTAGTTAGATAGCAAGAGTTTTGGGGTTGTAATTGACTATCACTCTGTGTCTGTACAGCACCTAGCACAATGGGCCACCAAGTTCAGCTGAGGCCTCTCCACACAACAGTAATACAAATAACAACATCACGTATACGCACTACATACTAGTCATGATAGACAGTTGAGCAGAAGTGAAAAGTAAGTGTGAAAATCTCTTGTATTTCTACAGCACTTTTCGGCCTGAAATAAGACTCCCACAGTCTTTTCCAATATGTCTGGTTTGTAATTATTCGCCCCATGCAGAGCAGCCACCTCTATGATGCACTGAAGCAGAACAGGCCCTGCTGTATCATGCCCCAAAGTTAAAGGACTCCGTTCATTATGTTGCTTTGGCTTGGCCAGAAAAGTTACATAAATCTAAATCTTTCCAACCACAGGATGTTCTTTGTTAACATACCTGGGGTGAGTCACCCTGCCCTCAGGAGCAGAGGTTCTGAGCCAACAAAGGGCATTTCCAAAGCCCGGTTATTCTTTATTCAGAGAGCACCGTGTGCATTCCTGAGATTTTTACTCCCCCTCCTCTGCAAAGGAGTGTTGTTCAGATTCTTCATCTGGTGCTGCCTGGTATACTGATCTGTTACAGGTAATTTGCACGTTGGTAGCCAACGCTGCTTGTTGCTAGCCAATGCCCATCTTTGCATCTGTGTTTTCATTCCGTGCATGCAGTACATGGCAGGGACACACAAACTACCTAGTTGACACAGGGTGCTTAGAGGTTGCACTTAATTCATGTTCAATGGACCAAATTGAAGCTGTCCTCCATCTTGAACATAGAGGTACAAAACCCAACATACAGTGCTCCATAATTGATGGAACAATAATAATTAGCACTTTGTATCCAAAGATCTCAATCCACCCTAGAAGAGGAGGGCATCTTTACCCACAGTTTACAGATAGGGAAACTGAGGCCCAGAAACAGTAAGTGACTTGCCAAAAATCCAAATGAGTCAGCAGCGGAGCTGGCCGTAGAACCAGGTCTCCTAACTCTCAGACCTGGTCTACACCCAAAACGTAGATCAACCTAACTACCTGAAAAATGTCACACCCTGAGCACCGTACTTAGGTCAATGTAACCGTTGGTGTACATACAGCTAGGCTGATGGAAGGACTCTTCCGTCCACTTATCTACTGCCTCTCAGAGAGGTGGATTAACTCCCTGGACAGAAAAACCCCTTCAGTTGATGTAGGAAGTGTCTACACTCCGGCGTGACAGTGCATAGCTGTGCCGCAGGCCGCATTGCTATGGAGACGTATCCTCAGTCCTGTTCTTTGTCCACATGACCCTGCTGCCTCCTTCCGTTCTGGAATCAAGGTGGAGCACTGCCTCTTGGGATGTGCAGTCTGCACAGGTTGAAGTGCTGTGTTATAGGTACGGGTGGCTGCTAGTTGCCTTTTATAATTAAAGAAAAAGAAACTAAAGCCCACTGTAAATAAAGTCAACAATACATTTTCACGCCACCCATATTCGAATGGGGGGAACTTAGGTTATGTTCAGGCTCAAAGAGTCCGATGAGTAAGCAACTAACAAGTCTTTTCTCCACGTTGCTTTCTGGCGTGGCAAGATGCAGCAGATGGTAAAGGGAGCCTGCCCTCAGCAGACTCTCTGCCCACCTGCATGTTAAATGATTTCTCAGGCTGGGATTTTATTTGGTTTACCCCTGCAAACAGTGACTAGGAATAAAATATTCCCAGAGGCAGAAGCGCCTGTTTCTGAACTGCCTTGGTCTCTCCCTCTCCGTGGGCTGCAAATAACAGGTGTATAGTTAGCGGCTGGAGACTGCTATTAAGTTATTTTTGGAAACGGGACAGAAATAATAATAGCACAACGCTGGCGAATACGGTCAACTAAAAATCAGCTCGGGAAAGCAAATCGCCTTAAAAAAACGCCAATTCCTGTGCACTTCGAGGTTATGAAAACGCAGCTAGGACAAGGGATGCTAGACAACCCTAGCGCTGGCTGGTCAGCAATTGCATTGACCATGGCGACGCGACTCCACTCCCACCTCAAGGAGGCCACCCAGTGGCTATGCGGTATGGGGACGTTGTCACACACTAAACAGAGGTCAATTTCCCATAGGGATGTTCAGGGTTGAGATGGATTTAGGGTTTTGATCATGGAGGATATGGCCAAAATACCTTTCTAGTCTTTCCCTCTTCTCTGCCATCCCAAACAGGTTTCCCAGCCTCTGAGAAAACTCAAGGTGCATGCTTCCCTGCTGGGCCATACAGCTTATTATGATGAATTGATTGGTAGAGGAATCAGGATCAGGGCCCTGAGGTGATAGGCACTGTATAAATACACACATCACTGCCCCAAAGATCCGCGGGCCTGATCCAAAGCCCACTGAAGTCAACGAACAGACACCCGTTGACTCCCATGAGTTTTAGACCAAGCCCTATCTGTGACCATCTCATGGAGTTCTGGGCAGGGGTTTCTCCACTGCAGATCTGCAACTATAATCTGCTTGTTAACATGCTAAGTGCCACTCACAGGATTGCAAGAAGGAGAGTGGGAAATATTTAATCAATGCCATAAGAAGCGTCTCATCATCTCTGCTATAGGGTTAAGCCTAGTGAGTGTGAAGAAACCTCTCCTAACCACAATAGGTATCTGGACCTATTTAGAAGCAGCAAATTGCCTTAGAAGATAGAAATCTTCAAGGGAGCTGAATGTTGGAAAAGAACATTGAACCAATAGCATTTGTGCAGCATGTTAGCATCCAGGAACCCACAGTGCCCAGACACTGACTGCATTTAATGTAGCAGAATTTAACATACATACGCACACCTCAAAACCCCCACATGGAAGTTAAATCATTGAGTTATAGTTATCACTCTCCTCAGAAGTTTAGTTAACCTAATCTGCCACTGTCTCCTGATTTCAGCTGTAAAATCCAACTGCTTTGCTCTAAATTGCTCCATATCTGTGTAACTTTGGACTTTGTATGGAATTTTCCCCCCCAGTAAAACTGAAAAAAAAAAAAAAAATCCACCGAAAATTCATATGGCTATATGTTTCCCTTTTAATTCCAAATAACAATCTTCTTTACAGAGCACGTAACCAGACGTAGAGCGAGTTAATAACTAGCAGAAGTCCATGCCAATAATGAAATATTAATACATGATTAATATAAACAAGTCAGCATACATAACATCTATATGCGCGCACACACACACACACACACACACACACACACACACACACCCTAACAAAATTCTTTGTAAACGTACAGTTAATGTTGCTCCTGGACATTTCCTACCAACACAATTACCAATAATCAAGGCTCATTAAAATCTAGGTCAGTCTCAGTTCATGTCTCTAACCTAGCAAACAACAGCTTGGAGACCTCTCAGCTCCAGGACCCACTCACTTTCAGCAGCACCCACAAGGCACACATCCAGTTCTCAGTCCCATGCTCTGAACTCCCGTGTATATACGCTGGAGACATGCATGGCGTGATCAAGACTATAATGCACTTGTACAGTCCGATGCGGGCGGTAAGGTGGGGCTAGCTCATTGTCCCCTCGGGCAGAGGAGAGGAAGCTTGTCAGAGGGTGAAATGACCTCTCTGTGGGAGCTGCTAGTTCCACTCTTTGAACCCCAGAATTCAAACAATTTGGGCTGCAAGTTTCCCACTCTCCCTGCCCATCAGTCTCCATGGGCCTATTCAGTTGTCAGCTTCTCTGCCAAGGCTGTGAACAAAGGTGCTAGCTAATGCTGGCTGTGGGGCCGTTTTTGTGATGAGGACAACAGTGCTCTGGGGACGAGGCTCAGCCCCACCAGCTCACTGTACTCATTTAATACATGTGCAGAATTTCAATCTCCCCTTAGCCATTTAAAGGGGGCTGGATATAGGTATTTAAAACAGGGGAAAGGTCAGATCCTCATCTGGTGTAAATCAACATAACTTCAATTGATCTACCGTGCTTGACACCAGCTGAGATTCTAGCCTAGCAAGATGGTCTTGTTAAAATAATTTGGGGGTGGGGTGGAGGGAAGAAATCTTGTCATAGGAACATTTTATCTTTAATTTCCTATACCATTTCCCTGATGAGGCATTTTGTGAATACCATGCAGGTAGGTGACTGGAGCACACGTCAGAGTCAGCATGCAGATGTCACGGGAGATGGCAGCACATGCAGAGCTGAGGAAACCCTGAAGCATTGAGTTCCTGTGCGACAGGATATTTTGACTTGAGATAGCTACTCCCAGGGAATGCTCATCCATCAGCGCCCGGAAGCAGACAGGCAGGCAATCCCGAGCTGCTGGTTTGGTACGATACACCTCTGCAGTGGGAGAAGTCCGCAGGATAAACAGTCTCTACCATCGAAATACATTGCTACAGATTTATTAAATCAATATTAATTCATAATCTTTAACACACCACGACAGTGATATCTGACATACAAACTACTTTCTTGTCACATCTCCCAACTGTCCGGGATAGAATTAGCTTATTACTGGCTATATATCTACTAATAACGTCTCCCTTCACCCTGGGAGGTGAATTAAGGAGTGCTAATAAACCATGGACAGCTAATAATCCATTTACATGTTTTACACTTTTGTCCAGCCACCAAATGAAACGGTCCATAAAGGAGGTATTTTCCCCTTGCCTCCCACTGGCTTAATCCTATCTAGCAACCTCTGACCACAACCTGCCGATAACAAGGGCAGCTCACAGAGGTGGATTTGGGGGATACTTTTAGCGATGGCTGGAAGTGAGGTTGGGTTTTTAACAGGGGTGCTGGAACAATGTGTATAGTGGGGGTGCTGAGAGCCACTGAACCAAACAGTAAACCCTGTATCTGATGGAAACCACTTCAAGCCAAGGGGTGTGGCAGCACCCCCAGCGCCCCTAGTTCCAGCATAGAATCATAGAATATCAGGGTTGGAAGGGACCTCAGGAGGTCATCTAGTCCAGCCCCCTGCTCAAAGCAGGACCAATCCCCAACTAAATCATCCCAGCCAGGGCTTTGTCAAGCCTGACCTTAAAAACCTCTAAGGAAGGAGATTCCACCACCTCCCTCGTTAACCCATTCCAGTCCTTCACCACCCTCCTAGTGAAAAAGTTTTTCCTAATACCCAACCTATGGTTTTTAGCAACCCACACTAACCTTGAGAGGATACATTGCTCCCTCCAGGAGAAAGGAATACTCAGAGCTAGATCATTTCAAAGCTGTTGTTCAGTCAAGACAACATACCATCAATGAAGTGACGTGCACATCCTGCAGTTCTTACTTGGGGCCTGATCCTCAATGTGCTGAGCAACCTCCAGTCGCAACTGAGTGGAATGCACCCAACTAACGGGGCCAGGCCCTTCACACGTCTCCTGAGACAAAATTCACAGGGAAGCTTCTGGAAGTTTTACCTAAATAAGAGTTGGAAGGGTTGGCTCTAGCGGCAGGTAGGCCCTGTGCTCAAGAATTTTAAATGTGGCTAGGGATTATGGGGGCCCTTATTCAACACACCTGAAAGGGGCTGATGCTCAGATAGTGCCTTTTTTAAGGAGTCTCAATTGGGCATCACTTTCGGAATCCTTGGCCTGCGAGCATCTGCTGCTGAAAAACATACACTCCTTTCCCCATGAGCAAACAGGCTCCCTGTGGCGTGGGTATTATTAATGACACAATGGAGAACAACTGAGGTGCAGCTACCCCCTAGGACGTTTCTTAGCTGTTTTCCAGCAGCATTGTATCTGTGCTAGTGCCACCAGCAGTGAAAGCTCTAATGCAGATCAGGCATAGACGTTTTACCACCTTGCCATCTGAACCAGCGGCACCAGTTGTTGAAAAACCGGTACGAAGTTTCCTCAAAAAATTAGCAACAAACAAACCAGAGCCAAAGCAAAAATCTACTACAAAAAGCTGGTGCTATGAGCAGCGAGAGGCACCCTGAACAGGGTTGCAGTTTGCTTCACCATCATTCAAACTATCTGCAAATAGCTGGAGATTTTACAGCAACTGATCTGTGAGCTCTACATCCAACCAGCATTTGCCAGTGTGGCTGGAGAACTGTGTCTGCACGCTTTGACAGGTACCATCCTAGCTGTGAGCCAGAAGTGAACAAAAACGTAGCAAAGCATTTTACAACCTAAAAGGTTGATTAAAGGGTTAGAAAACATGTCTTACAGTGAAAGGCCCAAGGAGCTCAATCTATTTAGCTTAACAAAGAGAAGGTTAAGGAGTGACTTGATTATAGTCTATAAGTATCTACATGGGGAACAAATATTAAGAATGGGCTTCAATCCAGCAGAGAAAGGTATAATACAATCCAATGGCTGGAAGTTGAAGCTAGACAAATTCAGACTGGCAATAAGGGGTAAGTTTTTAACAGTGAGAGTGATTAACCATTGGAACAACTTATCAAGGGTTGAGGTGGATTCTCCATCACTGGCAGTTTTTAAATCAAGACGGGATGTTTTTCTAAAAGCATGACTCTAGGAATTATTTTGGGGAAGTTCTATGGCAGCGTTTCCCAAGCTCTGGGTTATGACCCCAAATGGGGTTGTGCCATCAACATACGGAGTCACTGGTCCAGTGGGTTGGATTTAGCCTCGCCCGCGCCGCTTCCCGCCGCCCCCATTGGCCCGGGACGGCGAACCGCGGCGAGTGGGGGCCGCGATCGTCCGAACCTGCCGCGTAAGCAGGTAAATAAACTGGCCCGGCCCGCTAGGGTGCTAACCCTGGCGAGCCACGTGCCAAACATTGCCGACCCCTGGACTAGATGATTACAATGGTCCCTTCTGCCCTGGGCATCTATAAATCTCGGAAAGTAGGATAGTTTTTATTTTTCCCTGGACTGGTTTGCTCCATCCCTAATTACAATGGTCTCTTTCATGCCTTTGTAGTAGAGATCACTTTATTGGCTTCTCTCTCTACCTTATTTTCAGGCGTTCATAATAACTTGGCTATCTCCATTTGCTTCAGGCTGGGTGCGTTTGTAATGGTGATTTGTTCCAGAGTGCTACATTCTAGATTAGAAGGACAGTGCAGTCTTGGGACATGCGGACTGCTCAAGCTATTGGGAATAGCTCCTTTACACACAGATTCAGTGCCGCTACGTTATATCCCACCGGGATGCAGTTTGCCCTGACCACTAGCTTTGACCCTGCCTTGGTGCCTTTGTCTGACATGGACTTGCCAGCGCACAGAATACTTGAGGGAGGCTCACTTGTGTTGCACAGGCTTATATAACCGGAGTGGTTTTCATGAGCTGGTGCAGCCTCCACTTCCCCCTCCTTTTGCCCCCTGCTGCACTGCAATCTGTCAAGAGGGCAGCTACACATGGAATAAAATCGGTCAGGCCCCTGGCATTTTGGGGATGGAAACATATCAGGCGGATAGCAGCACCTGGCAGGGAGAAAGGAAAGCCATTTCTTTCCTCTGGGCAGACAGAGCCTCTGCTGCATCATATGGTGGGAGGCATTTCAGTGATCTGAATGGGACTGATGCCATGAAACCGACTTTGCCCAGAGACACCAACTGTGGAGGGCTGGGAAATGCTCTGGCCTCTTCATTGAGCAAAGGACCAAAAATTAAAATGAAGTCCCGAGTAGTTTAACCATTTCCATGCTGGTCCCAGTAGTTGGCTCCAAGGCGGCTGCCTACAGTCCTGGTTTCAGTAGTCTGTTTGCTTTGATAACACTGGCTGCATTTAACTTCTGTCAGGGTCAACACAAAACCAGCAGGTGAACCCTGTTTCCTCTACTAAGGTAAAATTCACCCCTGTGCAGAGGGCCGGTGCTAGAGCTGTGTACGCCTTAAGCCTGGACAGGGTGAATTTCACCCACAGTAACAAAGCAGCCTTTTGCTTTGCCAACTTACCTAACGTACTGATAGCAAGCCATCCTCTCAATCGGCTAAGGGTCCAGAGCAGGATGTATTGTGGGGCAGAGACCCCCAAATCAAAGCTAAAGGAATAACAGGGCAGAAAGTGCACAGAGATGTGGGAATCAATTTCTTTAATGCACACCGCCCTGTCTGTTATCTGCGCTTGGTGAAGGAGCATTTCTGGTGTGTCATTCATTAGCAATAATGACAGCAAGATAAGACTTGGTTGCGGATGGAGGAAGATGTTGATCTCTTCTGTGATGGGCAGTTGAGAGATACTGTGTGATGTGAAGCGATAAAACCAGCTGGCTGTTCGGTCTTTCTAATAATAGGCACTGAGTAATGAAGAGGAAGCTGTTTAAACTGACATTGTCCTAGGACATGCTTTGATGTCAGTACCATGATATTCTGTTTGATAGCAAAGTAGCTGTCGTGAAGGAGAGGAAGGCTAACATAGCAACCCCACCACTTTGCATTTCTATAGTGCCTTCCATCAGCAGACCCCAGAGCACTTCACAGGTATCAGTTAAGCTTCAGGACACCCATGCGAGGTGGGTTTTTGAATGTGTCTCGCCCCTGGGGAGAAAATAGGCACAGCGAGGTTAAGTGAATTGCACCAAGGTCAAACAATGAGTCAGTGGCAGCGTTGGGCATAGAACTCTTTATTCTCAGTCACTTGCTTTTACCACCAGACAACACTACTGCCTCAAAGTCTGCAATGTTGTCCAAATCTCAGTCCAACTGTGCCAACCTCCTGAGTCTGCAGAGGAAGTCCCATAACTAAGCTCTGAACAGCTTCCCGGTGTTTCTAGATTAGGCTGGAACCAAAGCAAGGGCACCAGCTCTCATTTTAGCACTTCTGTCCCATCCTTTCCCACCAACTGGATAGACTCCAGGAGCCTAATTCTCCTCTCCCACCAGTGTCACTTCAGTACAGAAACCTTGGATTTACATGGAAGTGAGGGGAGCATGAGGCCCAGGAAGTGCAAAACTGAAAAACAAGGTGGAAAATAAAGGATCCAAATTCTTTGGAACATCATCAAGGGTTCTGGTCTAGTTTGGAGGGACGTTTCTGGAGTTCATAGAGGACGAAAGGGGCGTTATTTTATCCAAACTGGTTTACACATTCTTCGCCTCAATAGAATACAAGAAAAGACCGTATTTTCAAGTGTCTTAGAATAGTGGCTCTCAACCTTTCCAGTCTACTGTACCCCTTTCAGGAGTCTGATTTGTCTCGCGTACCCTCAAGTTAAAAACTACTTGCTTACAAAATCAGACATAAAAATATAAAAGTATCACAGCACATTATTACTCAAAACTTGCTTACTTTCTTATTTTTACCATATAATTATAAAATAAATCAGTTGTAATATGAATATTGTAATTACATTTCAGCATATAGTATATAGAGCAGTATGAGCAAGTCATTGTATGAAATGTCAGTTTGTTCTGACTTCGCTAGTGCTTTTTATGTAGCCTGTTGTAAAAAGAGGCAAATATCTAGATAAGTTGATGTACCCCTGGGAAGATCTCTCAATACCCCCAGGGGTATGCATACCCCTGGTTGAGAACTACTGCCTTAGAAAATTACACACACACATACACACACACAGAAAATAACAGGAACGCTTTCATTTTTGCATGTCTGAAAACAAAAGCAGGCTCCTTATGAGTAAGAAATGTGGTAATTTATGACGCTGATAGTAACAAGAAAACCCATTCACGTCTCCTTGTATCATATTTTTGGGTTATGAGTAAAACAGGAGAAAGGGATGATGGCTCCGCACAGTAATACCGAGTGTCTGACTCTGAAACTAGCTTTGAGATGCAGTGCAAATGTTAACTAGAGACTTCAGTTTCTGGGTGGCTGTGGTGGTGTTGTGGGTGGGTTTTTTTTTTTAAGAAACTCCAGCTGTATTTAGCAATGTAATTTTTATGCCTCTCTCTACACTGCTCATTTAAGGCCTTATCTGGTCATTCTCTGTGTATGGAAAAAGACACTGGACCCAATTTTGCAGTCCTTACTCAAGCAAAATTCCCATTGACCCTAATGAGAGATTGGCCTGAGTATGGACTGGAAGACCACTTCCCACTGGCTGGATCATCTCAGTTGGCGGAGTTTTTCCTTTGGAGAAGTTCAGTTTCTCTAAAGCCATGACAGACATATTTTCCTACCCCTGTAAATCTCAAGTAAAGGCCCCCATTTAAAAAAACAACAACAAGAGGCCAAAATAGACACGCTGTACATTTAAAAGACTTATTATGCACTTTAAAAACTGGGATAGACACTGCATATGTTCCACAGATGGAAGATCGATTCTGCTGCTGTGAAGCAGCTGGTACAAAGTTTGGAAAGATAGAAAAACTTGGAACACGAGAACCATGTGAGATTTTTTTTTTTTTTTAAAGCACAGCAAAAACCAAAAGGATGTTTGGAATCCATTTTCTAAAAATTCAAAAACTGTCCAATACTTGATACTTAAATTGCTTCTGACTGGAGTGAAATGATTTCAGAAAAAAACAGAAATGCCAGGGCATAAGGGGGTCAAAAGAAACTGTAATTAAAATGTTCCTAAGTGTTGCTAGAAGCAAATGGAAAGAATTGATGTTCATTCCAACCATTCCAGCAATTTAGCCATATCTGGGTTTCCAGTTGAACGGGTGGGTTCAAATCTCAGGATCCCATTCTACAGCCAGACCACCAAGGAAGGAGACAAATTGTTTAAGGTTGGTCCCAAGGCAGCATAATCGCAACGTGACGGGATGAAACTGAACACTGGAAACATTTAGGCTCAACATCTAACAATCTTTCCTAAGTGTGAGATCTAGGAGACTGTGAATAAGCACCCAAAGGAAGTGGTGGAAGGCCTATCACTGTATCAGGCCTGGACTGATAGGTATAGAACAAACCTGCATGGGCACTGGGATGGTCTAGAAGACCCAACAAGGCTCATTGTCGGTGAGACTTGCTGGCTTGGCAGTGGTAAATTGTCTGGGAAACTGGGTGGTAAAATGACCTTGAAACGACCGTCCCCTGCCTGGTGGCCTTATCCCAGAGGCAATATTTGGTTCCTGGAGGAAGAGCATAAAGGCTCAAGGAAGCAAGTTGCATTGGTGTAAGTACCCAACGAGCAACAGAAAGTGAGAGCTCCACTAGCATCATATACCGATGGGAACATAAGGGTGGTAAACTCAGCACCCAAATGACTGTGCTGGCCGTGAGGGGAGGGAACGTAAATATGGCATCAAGACCAGTCCCCAGGTTGTGATTCAGGTGCTGGGGAGAATGGATCATCATGTCCCAGTGACTGGGCCAGGCACAGCTAATGCTGGGGACACTTTAGACTTCTGAGTTATATAGGGTAGAGCATTTGATCATTCTTAGCACCCCCTATTGGTGAATATTAGAAGTTATAGCTAGACATTAACTAGGAAAAGCCCATTCATATATTAAATGTAAGAGCAATCAGCTGTTTTCTGGCTTTGAGACGTGCCCCTGTTTCATTCTTTGTAACTATGTTGATTATCTTTTGAAGGACATGCTTTTAATTTAATAAGATTCTGGATTTTATATAATCACTCTCCACATTTTCAGACAGAGACAAATTGTTCACCACAAAAAAATGCACCTCCAAAATCCCACTTTTGCTCATACACAACCCATGTTTGTCATGCAAATTACAGGCCACTTGGCAGTGAGGGCACAAGGATCCCAACTGCACACGCAAGCCAGTCTGCAGATGATCGTGCAGGATTTTGTCAGTTCAGTAAGTGTAGGCATAGTTTTGCTGACACACCTGTTATGCCTGTGTTTGAAATGTTGGCTTGTTATATTGTGCTGGAGGGTGTTGGTGGCTGTCAGCAGGCATGTCTTTGCTCTATGGGCAATCACAGATCTCGGTGAAACTGAAGGGTGTGCAAGCCACTGTTCATTCAGGCTAAATGGAAGAAGCAATTAAGATCATTAATGGAGTAAGATAGGTAAAAGGACAGAAGCTACCACTCAAGCTGCTAACCCAGGGAGAATAAGAAGGGTTTCCTTGGCACTGACTGAAAATACAGGGGCTGGGGCATTGATTGGTGGAGCTGTATGTGTTTGCGTGTATAAGAAGCAGAAAGCAACCAATAAGGCCAGGAGAAAGTAGAGCAGACAAGCTATCCTTGGCAGTGGGCTAGACTTGATGACCCTTGTGGTCCCATCTAACCTTATGATTCTATGATTTTAAGAGAACCAACAGGACCGTGGCCCTGGGAGGAAGCCCAGAGAGAGTGCTTCTTTGGGTAGATTACTGGCTGGTAGGGCAGGCTTGGAAACTGTGAGCAAGGAAACTACCGCTGTTTGTTCCTGTGTTTGAGGAAACAGGACTTTGTGTGCATTCTTTGAAAATAACATTAGATCTATTATTATTATTTATATTATTATTACATTACTATCAATATTATATTATATCTGGTAAGTAATATATAGTGAGCCAAACTCTGCCAACTTCCAAGGAGCATACTCGCACAAATATACCTTTCCCCTCCCCTTTGTCTGTCTTGTCTGTTTAGATTGGAAGCTTTTTGACCAGGAACTGTTTACTACTCTGTGTTTGTGCAATGCCTCGCACAATGGCCCCTCGCTGGTCCCTAGGCCCTACTTTCACTGAACCAACTTCTGTTGGTGAGCGAGACAAGCTTTCAAGCCAACCAAAGTTAGTCCAATAAAAGATATTACCTCATCCACCTTGTCTCTCTCTACTGTACCTAGGCACTACTGTAATAAACACGATTAAAAGAACAATGGGACCCTGGCACATACACTGGAAAGCTGAATGTGTTCCAGTAACTGAAGAGAAGCAGTACTAGATATCTACAGAAAAGGAGAGAGATCTGAATGCTTATGGCTTTGATACATGCAGCATAGTTGTAGCTGTGTTGGTCCCAGGATATTAGAGAGACAAGGTGGATGAGCTAATATCTTTTATTGGACCAGCTTCTGTTGGCTTGAAAGCTTGTCTCTCTCACCAACAGAAGTTGGTCCAATAAAAGATATTACCTCCCCCACCTTGTCCCTGTATGGCTTTGATAAACAGTAGAGCGCCTAATGACTTGGGGGTTAGAATTCTGGAAGGCTATTAGCAATCCTGTCAAACACAGTAGGTTCACCTGGAGGATTTAAACTGAAACCCATCCTAATACCCTTGAGAGATTCTTATTCAGAGGGTAGCTAGGAGTTCTGAATATTTTGTTAACAACTCTTTTAAAAAGAAGCTGTGGTTTAGGAGAAATATACTTGGAATCCCTCAAAGGCTGTTTAGTTAGACTCTGGTCATGTTTTGGGTGAGGTGGGGAAATCTCACTGGACAAAATCAGGTTTCTTTTCATGTGAAATTCACCACCATAGCACCTAATGGTGTGTCTATACTGCATGCTTGTCACATGGTTTACTCATGGCAACCCCTGCCCCCTCCACCATTCACACACAAACTCCTTGAACACATGTTGTGTGAGCATTGGGTCATGTTAGCATGNTAGGTGCTATGGTGGTGAATTTCACATGAAAAGAAACCTGATTTTGTCCAGTGAGATTTCCCCAGGTTCACCTGGAGGATTTAAACTGAAACCCATCCTAATACCCTTGAGAGATTCTTATTCAGAGGGTAGCTAGGAGTTCTGAATATTTTGTTAACAACTCTTTTAAAAAGAAGCTGTGGTTTAGGAGAAATATACTTGGAATCCCTCAAAGGCTGTTTAGTTAGACTCTGGTCATGTTTTGGGTGAGGTGGGGAAATCTCACTGGACAAAATCAGGTTTCTTTTCATGTGAAATTCACCACCATAGCACCTAATGGTGTGTCTATACTGCATGCTTGTCACATGGTTTACTCATGGCAACCCCTGCCCCCTCCACCATTCACACACAAACTCCTTGAACACATGTTGTGTGAGCATTGGGTCATGTTAGCATGCTTGGCTGGGGAAATGGGATAACACGCGTGCTC
This sequence comes from Trachemys scripta elegans, assembly GCF_013100865.1. NCBI lineage: Eukaryota > Metazoa > Chordata > Testudines > Emydidae > Trachemys > Trachemys scripta. Next base: position 9,122,821 of record NC_048312.1, read on the forward strand.
CTACCTGCCCACTTTGCACTGAGGATGCAGCTTTCGCTGGGCTGGAGTGGTGCATAAACCTTGAGCTGGTGCTCCGTACGGGGGTGAATTTTACTCTTGGGTCATACGAGCATATCTCCTTCTAACCCTGCCGATCATCTGCTCATTCAAACATCCATCCTCTTTGCTTGACTAGTGGCTTTGGGGATGACAATCTCCACTGCACTTCTATTCTCAGTCTCGTGCCTACGGAGGTAGCAGGGAATGGGAACGGGAACACTGCAGTTACAGAAGGAAGGAGTCAGGACCCAGTCCAACTCGGGTCGAGCCCTCACAGTGCAACTTAACAGAGGTTTATCTGCTGAAAAGACACAGCAGCAGAAGTCTGGGAGTAGGAGCAGAAGGCCAAGATTCCCCTGTCTAGCCTTCTGTTTGCAAAGTCTCACATCACCGTCTATTTCCAGCTTTTGCCAATCTGTTTTCACTTACATATATTAGTTCAATGGTGTGTGTGCACACGCAGACACACTGCACATATCAGCTTTCAGTGTAACTGCTCCACGCTATCTTTCGCATGCTTCTCATATGTGAGTTGCTTCATCTTAATAAAGTGCAGTGCTATGGCAGACAGGAGATTTTGCTAAATTCGCAGGAAACCCCTCACCCTGAATTTTCCCAGAAGAAGAAAATTAAACAGCCTTTTTCCCCTTCAGAGCTTGTACAAATGCATAATTGACTTTATCTATGTATGTTGTAGCCGTGTTGGTCCCAGGATATGAGAGAGACAAGGCGGGTGAGGTAATACCTTTTATGGAGCAACTTCTGTTGGTGGAAGAGGCAAGCTTTTGAGCTTCTCAGAGTTCGAAGAAGCAGCTCTGTGAAGCTTGACAGCTGGTCTCTTCCACCAACAGAAACTGATCCAATAAAAGATAAAAAGCACTTCACAATCATTCACATATTTCCCCTTACAACACCCCTGTGTCATAAGACAGTGCTATTATACCCATTTTACAGATGGGGAAACTGAGGCACAGACTAAACTTGCCCAAGGTCACCCAGGAAGTCTGTCACAAAAGCAGGGAATTGAACCCAGGTGTCCTGAGTCTCTAATTACTAGACCATCCTTCCTTTCCCAGTGACACAGGAACAACTATTGGTGTTTGACGATTACATGAAATTAGTTTTGTGATCTCAGCTAAGTTCCCCATGGACGACCATCCACGTTACCAAAACCTGCATCAAACCCAGTTCCAGATGACACCATTTCTGGACCTTTCAGCGAAGGTCAAGGAGTAAATGAGTGACAAGACTGAACTCACCTTATGTCCCTAGAGGTGGTCCCTGTGGGTCTGGCTTGAGTCACATTAGTGGGGCAACCTGCACAGAGCTGTGCGCGCTATACTGGCTCTGCGGATAGCCACCGGACCTTAGTCTAGCCCTGCTTAGGGGCACTAAGTTCCCTTTAATGAGACACGCCCTTCAGGATGAACTCTGCGATAGAGGGGGATTTTGCTTCTGCTTGGTGTGGTTTCCTATGAACGGCAGGAAAATGTTATCAAGAAGATTATCTCAGTTCAAACACAGCAATCGGGCAGTTATGCAGCTGTCTGGGTGCATATTCCCATGGACACAGGGCCAGGCGAGTGTCTGTGATTTTTCTCAAAGATGACTTTAGCAATTTAAGATCCTGCTTAGACAGGAGAGGCAGTTGCCAGGGCATCCGGCCTTTTGACATCTTCATGAGCGAGAGTTCAAAAGAATGTCACCAGGAGTCCACCATCCCCCACCCGCCTTCCCAAAGAATTCAACTTTTAATCTTCTTCCTTCCAAGGGCAAGACAGCCAGGAGCGGAGAGAACAAATGAGTTTCTCACTCCACCTGATGATGAGTTCAGGCTGCAATCATCCAGATCCTTGCAGTTCCAAATAGCCGGGAAGCCTTCATCTCGCTGCAGAGGCGGCAGCTAGGTTCAAGTTGAGAACAGCTTCCATGCGCTATTTAACAGAAGGGCCAGATTCTCAGCTGGGGTACGTCAGCATAGCACTACTGACTGCAGTGGGGTTACAGCAGCTGAGGAACCGGCCCCATGTCTTCTGTACATCAGGAGAACGCAGAGACGATTGCTGTGATGCCATAAAATAGGATTTATTTCTTCAAACTCTAACAAACGTTTACCCTTGAGAGCATCGCTGGAGCGGGAACCCTCTCATTAGGGGTCTGGTGTTTCCCCTTCCACAGGATTAAACATAGTAGTTGGGGCCAGGGGACAGAATACAATACTCTTTTTATCCTAATCTTTCCTGGCTCCAGCAGAGGGGAACTCCTGCCTGAGCACTCTCTGATCATACATATGCTATTCAATAGATGGTGACAGAGGAACCACCATGCCTTCTGCTTAGCTAAGAGAGGAAAAATAGCAGGCCTGGGATGGAGCAATGGGGTGTTATATCCATTTCCCACAAGCCATCTTGCATCAACCTACCTAAGAGGACATTAGGGCGGCGGTAGGGATGATATCCCTACCCTTGGCCAAAAAGAGGGCGGGGCCTGAGGTGGTCTTCTCAAGGGCTTTGTCCAATCAGATTTTCAAAGGACATGAGCAATGGGGCTTCCATCACTTCCCTTGGGACACGTTCGTGGTCAAATAGGAAGTATTATAATTATTTATTTGTATTATTATAGCACCTTGGGCCCCAGGCACGGAGCAGAAGCCCTTTGTGCTAGGCGCTGTACGAACACAGAACAAAGACATGGTCCCTGGGTCAAAGAGCTTACAATAGGAAACTTTCCCTGCTACCCAGTCTATACAGTCATCTAATTATTCTGAATGATACTCCCTTGTGCCAGCCTAAGCTGTTGGTCTCTCTGGCGCCGACACCCTGCTAGCGGACAGAAGTCTCCTTCTCGGTTAGCTGATCTTCGGGGATATCTTGTACAAAATCTCCAATAATTATGAGCAAGATTTTAAATACATTTAAAGATCTCAATCAATCCATCCATGAGTTTGCCTTTCCATTTCTATGTCTAGACTGTTAACCTCTCGTGTTCCTGTCTGCTCTTGCCACACCAGAGCGGGTCCCCCATGCTATAAAGTGCTGAGCTCTAAGGGCAGTCAGCACCTAGTAAGACTGGGCCCCTTGGTTTCATTAAAATCAGGGGAACCTCAGTATTCTTCTCCAATGCCCCCAATGCTGTCATACTTGGCTGGATCTCACCCACCCAGCCAATGCCTGCTGCATTTTCTAAGGCCAACTAACAAGTTTCCTCTTTCCAGGAAATCTTTGAAGAAATGAGCAGCAGGTCACCATGTAACAGGAGTTGCACCGAGATGTTTCGGGCAAAGTCACGGTAACCTCCCCAGGGCTCAGATACTAGGGGAGGAGCATGGACCCTGGGCCCGGAGGACTGAAATGTCCTGATGTATTTGACTCAGAAACTTGGACTAAAACAAAGCCTTGTGGAACAATAGCCATGTGACACGGGCCAGGAAATGAAGGCCAGTCTCTTCCCAGCATTCCTGGGGGTCACACCTTTATTACACCAAGGAGTGACTGCATGGACAACGATTGCTGATGGAGGAAAGGGCTTGTAGGATCCAAGCTGGGGAAAATAGTCGTGGGATCTCATGAGGGTGTGTGTGTGGAGGGGGGGGGGGGGGGGAGGGAAGCGTATGAATAGGTTCACAAGACACCCAGTAACATTAGCCAACCAGTGTGAATGGTGTGTGAGTGGCACATTGCTTAAGGGAGTTTGCCAAAGGGAGAGCTAGGGAGGTGGGCTGCCCACATGCGAGGGTCCCAGCAGCTAGGGGTTGTGGTCAAACCCCAGCCGGCGAGCATGTCCGAAGCCACCTGCAGCACCCATGCGCAGGAGGGCATGGTGAGTCCTTGCCAAAAGCAGCAGCAGCAGCAGGGGCTCGCCTGTGCTGTTCAGCTGTCGTCTCTGATCCATCCTGGCCTCCGTGTGGCATCCTACAGATGGGCAGGCATGAGTTCAATGGTTAATTAGTGGAGGGGATATTAACCATGTTGAAAATGTCGTTAGCTGACTGTCCGTAACGCTAGGTCGGATACTGCAGGGTGAGTAACATCCTCTTTGTGGTCTGATTGGCATCAACTTGAGTCTGGGCTGCAGAACCTGCCCCTATACGATTATTTCTGTACACACACAGCCCTGCAGTGCCCATCACTGCTGGAGCGGCAAGAAAATAGGTGATGGCAAACAGTCAATGGCAACAGCATGCCTGGGTGCAACAAGCGAAGAACTCTACCACAGACCATAGCATTAGGGCAGCCAGGAATTCATCCTCGGGCTCTGTCTTCACAGCCAAAACAGGTGTGTTTTTACCCATGGGCACTAGGGGTAACTAATGTGCTGCTGTACAAGCCGCGTGGAGCAAAGGCACTGTCGTTTTACGGTGAGGTAGACGAGGCGAGGTCAAGCACGAGCGCTGACCTCACCTAGCGACATCATGGTAAAAGCCTTGTCTCTGCTAGGATTTCACAGCGGGGTGGCTAATGCACATTCCGTATCCGGCTGTAAAAACACCGCCTTGTGCGGCGTAGTCAAAGCCTCCAACTGGCTAAGACAGGGTGCTGTGACCTGGCTGTGACCCTAGGCCCAAAGCAACAGCCAAGTCCTTTATTTGTTGTGCAGGGCGGGGAGGCGAGAACCTGGGGGAAGAAAGGAGCTGGGAGATTAGGCTCTCAAGGGCAGCCTCCTCCCACTCGCAGGGACTGGTGCCAGCCTCAGAAACGGCTTGATCCAAATCAGACTAGTCTGTCAGAAGCAGCGCATGCTTTCCCTCCGTGGGGAAGTATAAAAGGGCTATTATGGAGGTGCATACACTGCTCAGACTCATACTAGGCTCCCTGTGAGCCCAGAGTAAAGAGCTACTTATGCTAGACTATAAAAGCTCGGAGACACTGGAATGCTATAAATAGGGCATATAAACTTTCAACTGACAAGGCTCTGATTTAAAAAAAAGGAATGGAGAGCGCCCTAGATGGAGCTGACAAAGAGGGGAGAGGCAGGCAGAATGCAGGTTTGTTCTTCTCAACAACACGGTTATTCCAAGGCAGATGTAGTTAGAGCTATTACTTTAGCTTCAAATGAATGAAAGGCGAGAGAATAAATCTGCCTCGGTGCCAAGCTGCCTGCAAATGGCATCTCTCTCCAACGAACCGCAATTGTGTTTGCATGAGACGTTTGTTATAATAAATACAATTCGAAAAAGAAAAAATTTACACCTGCAATAAAACAAGGCCGAGGGTATAAACAGCAGCCAGCCGAGGAGGGGATGACACGAAGCCGGTTTTATTTACAGATGTGCGACCGTGGCAGCTGAGCTTCGGCAGAATCGTGAGAACTGGTTTTTTTAGACTCCCCCCATCCTAGCGTTAAATTCTCAGAGAGCCGTCACTGAAGCAATGGGAGCTGCGCTTCTCTAACCGAGCAGAATTTTTCTGCCTCGTGCCCCCAAAGGGTGATGCAATAAAAAATGGAAAACTTGTACCGGAAATTAGGGACAGACAAACCCGTGCTGGAGCTAGACTGGCCCAAGTGGTTATACCTTATACAACCTCTTTGGGGCACGGATCATCTTTTTGTTCTGTTTGTAGAGCACGGAGAACAATGCGTGGAGTTCTTCGCTGGCCCAGTAATACAAATTGATAAATCATAAGAGTAGATCCATTTTTTCTGGAGCAGGTTGCTGAAGGACCCAGAAACCACTTCCGTGAAAGATTTGGGAGTTAGCGTCCAGACCAATTTCAACATTTTCGAGAAATTTTTTTCTCCTGTTTTGAAACATAATTTGTGTGTGTGTTGAAAATTAACAACACGCCCCCCTTCCCTCCCCCCCAAATGAACATTTTATAGCCATGTTACTGCACCCTAGAGATCTAGGACACTTCCCTGGTCAGATTCTCTGCCCTACTTCTGTCCACTTGACACCCTCTGCATGGCATGGAAAGACCAGAATCAAGCTGTGGGCAGAGAACCTGGAGGTGGCATAAAGTGGGCAGGAGGAGTGTGTTAGGGTCACGTTGAGGAGGTGGACCCGTGCATAGCTCTGCCCTCCAATTCAAATCTGTCCCATGCTCCCCAAAGGCACAACCAGTTGTGATGAGTTATAGCCGCTTGGCGTCAGGGCTGGGGCAGGTGGAGAATCAGTGAATCACACCCAGCAACCTGATGGCACCCCCAGGTTGGATCTCAGTGCAGAAGAGAATCTGGTCGAACAACTACAAAGTCCCGTTTGAAATTTTGCCGTGGGCTACCCTTGAGTACTGAGGTGAGTTGCTAATATTGGTTTGCTTTTCTGTTGTTCTGGAAGCTACTCAAGATTCAGGCCATTGAATGGTGAAAGAGGCTGGGTACCAGAGTCAGCTTAAGAAGACTGTCGCCTTGTCATGGATGGTATCATGACCCCAGCGATCATCGCCCATTGACACCCCAGTGCTGCTAATGGAAGGCGAAGAATTTTCAGCAGCACAGCAGGTGAGTTCTAGCCGGAACCTCATGCCTAGGTAATGCAAAGTTTATGTATTGGTGTAACTCCTTGGGCTAAAAGAGTGATTTCATACCAACGTAGTTAAACTGGTACAAGCCCTAGTGTGAATATAGTTCTGTCATCATCAAGGTGCCTTATCCTAGTAGAGCTTATTCCCTTGCCCTTACAGGAAGACAGTATAAGCACTTTTATACTGGTATAACTGCACCCATACTGAGGTGTGGGGGGAACAGTAAATATAGTTACAAAAGTATAACTTGTGTATGCACACGACCTTCTGCTAATATAATGAGTCCACACTAGGGGATTGTACTACTTTAATTATACTGGTTTCTAAACCAGTATGGTCCATGGCGTACAAAAACTGTATGTAGACAAATTCTAGCATCATACCTAGGAGCATTATACCTGGAAGGAATGGTCACCCAGTAGCCTTTTGAATGCATTAGACCTTTAAAATGGACACAGTACATAAGAACAATCCTTTTAATCACTACACTAAAACTTTAAGCTCATCAACACAGTGACTCATCAAATCCACAGTATCTGTACATCTTGGGACGTAACCAGGCTTGAAGCTTTAATGAGAACAAAATTTACCACCTACTTTCACAGCTGAGATGTCCAAGTTGTACGTGCAATGAATAAACAAAAATTAAATTAAATGGAAATAATTGAAAACAATACCCAAAATTGTGCCATGGGTCCCAGTGGACAGCCAAATATCTCAATTACTTGCCAAAAAGATACCAGTTTCTCTTCACACAAGGAGAGGCCTCTGAATGTTTAACACTTGGATTTTAATCAGTATTTGAAATAACAAGCCCCGTGGAGGGGGTTTGGGTTAATGAGAACACACACAAAAAGCGTACAGGACATCTGATTCTGATCTCACTGGCGTGGCTGTAACTTCAGTGCTTGTCTACATAGAGAAATGTACCAATTCTTATTAATTATAATGATCCCGCTGTAGTTATACCAGTGTAAGATCCTGCATGGGTACTCCAATTCTGGAATAAAAGTGATTTGATCCTGGAATACTACTTCTGCTTTAGGGATGAGAGAGTGATTCAGTTGCCATGTCGGGCACAAATCTTGGCCTTTCTGCTGAGTCTGCCTGTACGGTTGCCAGGCTCCCCTAATCCTTATTACAGGAATGGCCATGGGAAACTTAGAACAGCCTGCAGGCTGCTCTGACTTACACTGGGGGCCAGAACAGTGTCAGAACAGCCCCAAGATTGAAAAAGTGCAAAGATGGTTTAAAGCCACCTTTGTGTGCCCACTCTGCACTTGCCCTGAGAGCCGCTGCAGAAGCAGTTAAGTATGGGCCAACGGACATGTATGATGTCATCACATATTTTCTACAGTTTTGACTAGACATCATCTCCCCTGTGCTGAATGGCTGTTTGCTCCAACCCTTTCTCCCTTCCCTCCTTCGCAGTTCCCTCACCTCAATCTCCCTCTTCATCTCCCCGCATACTGTCCTCCTTCCTCTCCTCTCCTGCCCTTCCCACACCCGTTACTTCAGTGTCCCCTCTCTTTCCTTAATAATCATGGCAATAATATGCCATTTCCTGCTATATCACTGTTCACTTTGCTGATGTATTATATCCTTTCTTCTGCCCTTCGTCTCTTCTGTCTATTTTCATTGTAAGCTCTTTGGGGCAGGGACTGTCTACTACTGTGTTTGTACAGTACCTAGCACAACGGAGATCTCGTCTTACTTGGTCCCTATGGACTACTATAATAAATACAATTGATAGAATAATACAGTAGAACCTCAGAGTTATGAACACCAGAGTTACGAAATGACCGGTCAGCCACACACCGCGTTTGGAACCCGAAGTACACAATCAGGCAGCAGCAGAGACCAAAAAAAAAAAAAAAGATACTATATTAAACAAACTACTAAACAAATACAGGGAACGTTTAAAAAAAAGATTTGACCAGGGAAGGAAACTTTCTGTGCTTGTTTCATTTAAATGAAGGCGGTTAAAAGCAGCATTTTTCTTCTGCATAGTAAAGTTTCAAAGCTGTGTTAAGCCAATGTTCAGTTGAAAACTTTTGAAAGAACAACCCTAACATTTTGTTCGGAATTAAGAACATTTCAGAATTACGAACAACCTCCATTCCCGAGGTGCTCATAGCTCTGAGGTTCTACTGGAAATAATACCATCAGAGAATCAGGGCCAACGCCTCCTGCTTTAAACACTTTGGAAAAAGGGGAAAGCCTCTCTTACATCCTGTTAATGCATCAGTTCTGTAGGCCGGGGGGGGGGGGGGGGGGAGGGACACAGGGCAAAAAAAACCCACAGCAGCAAGTCTCAGAGCCCTGGTCTACATACTTGGGCTTGTGCTCTGGTACTAAAAATAGCAATGCAGACATTCCCGCTCAGGCTCTGAACACCTGGAGATTGGGTTGGGTTTCAGAGCCTGAGCTCCAAGCCGAGCTGGAACAGATACACAGCGATTTTGAGCACCATCGCGCTAGCTCAGGGAGCTTGTAGACCTGGGCTCTGAGACTCGCTGTCATGGCTTATTTTTTTGCCGTGTCGACATGCCCAGAGTCACTTGTTGGGTCAGCAAAATCCTACCCCTTGTTTTCTGTAAACTGCTCCGCTTTAGAAATAGCATTTGAAAAGGGGTATGTATTCCAGGGCGGTAAGGCACAGTCTGTTAGGAGACAGCCTGAGCAAAAAAAAAAAAAAATCTCCAATGTGCCCTTCTGCTTCTCTCTTGCGCCTATAAATTTAATAGGAATAAAAAAAGAGAGAGAGAAACTGTCTGGGAAAATGACTTTACCTCGGGTTCCTTCATACATTTTTAATAGGGCAGAAATGGAACCAAAAGAGGGGGGAAATCTGGTAGCGTCAAACTCTGGCTCTATTCATAATTAATTATACTTTCCGAGGGAGGAAAAAAAAGAAAAGCGGAAACATAATTACAAGCTTCTAGTGAGAACATTCATTATCATGCTAATGTAGAAATCGGTACTGCTGCCTCTGCATGTGTGTGTGTGTGTGTGTGTGTTTTAATTACTCACGGTGATTTGTGCCATTTTCATGTTTACCTTAGCGCTGCATGGGATTTTAAAGTCAAAGTTAAACATAAGAAGATTAATGGCCATTTGCATCAGCCATGGATTGGGTCTGACCAATAGCTGGTTGATAATTCCCTCCTTGTTTCTTGGCACCTGCGCCCTGGAGACCCCAGGAAAAGGTTCCAATTACCACCTGCTTAGATTTCTGAGGTAACTTAGACTGACCTGACCCCTGAACGAGAGGGGTTCTATTATGGAGAAAGGCAGAGGATGGTCAGATAGATCGTGCTCATCACCATAGTAAGAACTATCTAGAGTACAACAGAACCACTATTCTGGCATGAAGCTGTTAGACCTACTGTTATCCAGATGAAACATAAACCCTTAAAGTCTTGAACACTTGTAATCATTAAAGATACTTGTCATCCAGGTAGGGGTGTTAGCCCTGGTGTTCTGCTTGTATTCCAGCTCAGGAAACCACATCCTGCCTTTGTAAATCACCTGCAATTTCAATGAGAGCTGCTGTGCAGAACTGGCTGGCTAGGCTGTTGCGCTGTTAATCAGCTGCTGCCTTCCATCTCAGAGCTGGCTGCACTGTGGTGGTGGGAGAAGTGATTTGTGACCTACCTCCCGGCTGTTGTATTTGCACATTCCCTTAATATCTTCCGGGTGAATGGTGCTACAGAACTGCGTCGTATTATCCTTAACACATAGGGACGCAGGTCTATTGCCATATGATGTAATCCTGCTAATAACCTACTTGGGGAGATGGCAGAGGGAAAAATCTGTGACTTCCGAGGCCAAAAGCAGCCTACAGTGGAAAGAGGGAGGGCTAGTTTACACTAGCAGCACAACGCCAACGGGAGAGAGCTACCAGCTCTTGCAGGGGTGGATTTATTATACCGACGGGAGAGCTTTGTTGGCAGGAGAGCTGCTCCCGCTGACATAACGCTGTCCACACCGGGGCTCAGGTCAGTGTATCTAACATTGCTTGGGGGGTGGCTTATTCACACCCCACAGCGACGTAAGTTATACCGAAGTAAGTGGTAGTGTAGACTTGGCTGGAGTGAAGAGGTGAACTAGATGGAGATGTGTCTTGGTGCAGTGCCGTCTCTCTGATTCAATAATCCTCTGCGCAAGGGAACAGGACAGCAATCATTCGAGTGACATCACTTTGCTCAGCTTTTGCCCTGTCTAAGTCCAGTGGGAAAAGCAATGGGCACCGGAGGAAAATCTCAGGGAGAGAAATGGAGACCAGGGATCAATGAAATCCACGGGGGAGGAGGAGCTGCTGTCTCCCTGATTCATGGGAGATCAATGCATAAAGCACTGAAGGTGAAGAAATCCTTAAATAATACAAAGTAGCAACAAAAGCCGTGCCACACCAGACGGCTGGAATCTCACTGCCTCCAATGCTTGCCCAGGATCGTTATCATTTTAGACCAAAAATCACATGAAGAACCTCTCACCAGGTCAGCGTCTTCCTCACCCGCGAGACCCCTTCCGCCAGCCCCGCCCTCCTTCCCCAGACGACCTGTTCCTCCCAGCCTGACCACTTCCCTCCCCACACACACTCACCCCTCAGTCCTTGATCTTTCTGCCAAGTGAAGCATCCCAGCCGAGCCGGGAGCTGCCTGGCACCGCTCCCTGGCGCCCAGTGCCATTTGCCTGCTGCTCTGTCTCAGAATCACAGCCGCCGCCAGTTCTCTCTGACTGCAGTGCCCACATGCGGCTCTCATTGTCCCCGGCTGGGAGAGGTCACAGCATCCCCGCTTGACAGACGGGCAAACAAGACCAAGAGAAGCCAAGCGACTTGCCCACGGCTGCACTGTAGAGTTGGGATTAGCTCGGCGGAGTCCCAGCTCCCAGTCCCAGTCCCCTCTCCTCCTATCAGAACGACAACAGGGACTGGATGTACTTTAGCTGTGAGCTGGGACTGAAGGCCTTGCAGAAAGAACCGATCCACTTTATAGCTCCCAGGGAAAGAGTTGTTTTAGAGCTGGCCACAAAAGGCATTCAGCAGGGACTGGGTAACCCTTTATCTCTAAAAGTATTTGGGGAAAATAGCCTGTGAAAGCTGCAATAAAACTGCAGATCAATACTACTATTTATGGCATAGTAGTGCCTCAATCCCCCACCTAGGCTCAGGGCCCCATGGTGCTAGGTGCTGTACAAACGTAGCGAGAGGCAGTCCTTGCCCCACAGAGCTTGCATTCTAAATAGACAAGGCAGACAAAGAGTGGGAGAGGAAACAGGCCTGGAGAGGTGAAGTGACTTCCCCAAGACCCTGCAGCAGGTCAGTGGCAGAGCCTGGGACAGAACCCAAGTGTCCCAACTCCTCAACCAGTGCCCTATCCACTAGACCATACTGCCTTCCCCTAGCAAGGGAGCAAGTTGCAAAGACTCAGTAAGTCAAAGGAAAATGATGCTCAGCAGGATAAGGCAGACGAGACATCCCATCAGCATTTTCTGCGTGTCACAGAACTACAGGCTATTTGAGACCTGAGAGCATAATTACCCTGTGGAGTCTGCCAGCTGCTTCAAAAATATCGACCACACCTCAGCATGTGGCTTCTGCAATTCAAAAAAAAAATGCATTAGGGGAGGAGGACAAGGCCTACCATTGTACGCAGCAGCAGGTTATACCATGGCTTAGCCTGTGCCTTAAAAAGAATATTAAAAAAAACATTGCATGGAAAACAGTGGAACAAAAATTTGCCATCGATGACAACCATGCGAACCGCAATGATTTCTGCCGAGGGCAGAACTTGGCCCAACCTGCCTAAACAAGCTGGTTTCTTGGTGCCATTAGACTGCCAGCAGATACAGTACTGGGGGGAGGAGGGGAGCATTGAAACAATCTCTTTGCTGAATACTCCTTTCGGGGGTGTTCTGGTATGTCTCTAAGTTGCATAAGTAAGTAATAAAGCCTACTACTTGCTATACAGGCACTTGAGAACAACGTGCACTGATGCATCACCCAAACACACCCCTCCCTCACTCAGGGAGAAAACCTGTTCCCAAACATCCCATCATTTAGCCTTTACTCCGCCGCCTCTTCTACCCCATGTCTTCTCCCAAGAAAGGCTGGATGTGGATCCCTCCAGGATTGCTCTGGGCTGGTGACCCCGAGGAGGTAAAGCACGTTGCCCCTGCCTTGCTCCCAAGTCCTTCCTGTGAGCCTGCTATGTTCCGCCGCATGATCCCCCATGGTACAGGCTGTTGGCACGAAGGGGACGTCTACATTGCAGCGGAGGGTTTGAATGGCAGCCTGTGTGTGGAGACACACCCACACTAGCTAGAAATAGAAGCGAGGATGCCGCAGCATGCGCTTCAGCATGGGTTTCACAACCCCCCCAGATCCTAGCACCACAGCGCCATCGCTTCTATTCTGAGCAAGTTAGCTAGAATACAACCAGCACGTGGACATGGATTCGGGCTGCCATTCATACACCCAGCTGCAGTGTAGACATACCCTAAACCGACAGGCTAGGCCTTCTCATCCTTTTGGGGTTTCTATTCCCATTGCTTTTTTAATTCCCAGTAGCATTCACGGAAGTTTCCTGTGCAGCTCAGACACCTACACTTTGGAGAACTGGCCTGACAAATCCCAATTTCTCCCCTAGATCTAGGCTTACCGGAAGTTCTGGAAATCTTGAGGGCAGAACTGCTCTCATGAGATTTCCGGTTGAGTTTTGCAAGTAGATCAGACATTTAGGTCGAGCAGATAAGGGCCATACATAAGCATTTGACCCAGAGATGGGTTTGGGTTGCAAAATTTAGATCTATATCCAGGTTTATCCAAAGTAGGCATTCAGATCCCAGGTTTTCACTAGCGCTAACCTAAATTAGACTTCCTGAAGTTCACCCTCAGTGGTATCTCCCTTTCATTCACAGTTCCGTAACATCCCTGTGGCAGATACTTCTACAGCAATTGCTGTCACATCAGGAGAGGGCGTAATGCATTTTTATCTTCTTTTAATGCAAGTTAGCACCTGAAGGCAAGGCAGAATCAACACCATGTAATCAACCAGCTCTCTGCAGACCACCAGCAATCACTCTCCAGACCCCAGTGACCCATGGACCATAATTTGGGGATCTTCTGCTTTAGAGAGCAAATTATCCCTTGTATTCCATGAACAATCTGCACATCAGCCTTTAGGCAACATGGCTTTTTAATGAGTAAATCCTACACAATGGGAATGTTTTTCACCGAACTGCCAGATTTGTTTGTTCCACTGTATAAGCCATGTCTACACTACCAGTTAGGTTGGCAAAACTTGTGTCACTTAGGGGTATGTGAAAAAACCCACTCCCCTGAGCGACATAAGTTTTGCCGGCATAAGCAGTGGTGAGCACAGCGCTCTGTCAGCAACAGAGCTTCTCCCACCAACATAGCTACCAATGCTCTTTCAGATGGTGGTTTTATGATTTTGTCTGGAGAGTTCTCGCCTGTCGGCACAGAACAGGTATACGAGTGATCTTACAGCAGCCCAGCTGCATCGAAACAACTACCGTATGCCATTGTAAACTTGCTTGTGTAGACATGGCCTTCATCAACTCAAGCTACTGGGTCCCAAGTTCCAGAGAAAGCAGCACAGTTGAATAAAAGAAAGAAAGAGAGAAAGAGAGAAAGAAAGAGAGAAAGAAAGAAAAAGAAAAATGTAGTTGGTTTGTGGATTCCAGTATAGCCAGAAATCTGATGTTTATTTCCAAGATCAGGGTTTAAAAAAAAAATCACAAATAATAAATCAATTATATAAGATCCATTAAAAATTACAGTTTATATATACTTTTTAAAGTGTTAAAACCAATTTTAGGCTTTTAAGTGATCATATGAAACTAGTTATCTCACAAGAAAGCCCTGCCTCTTTTCTCCTCTCGTCCCCTGGCAGACAAAAGAGTTTTACTGTTCTCCATTTAATTGATGGAATAAGAGTCAAATTCCCTGAAAGAAAACAGATGACTTTTTGTTCTGGGAATAGCTACATTCCCTCCCTTTAACTTTATCACTGATTGAACCCTGTGCAAATGAAAAGTAATACGCCATGATCATCCTTTTTGTGCTTAGTCACAGGCAATAAGAGTGAATCTCGAAGAGGAGGTTTGGTTTTAAAGAGCAGGAATGCATCTGGAGCTATCCCTTGCCAGGCACTGTTGGTAGTGATAGCGAAGTGGGTTATAAAATGCTACAGAAAGTTAGAAAGAAGGCTCTTGAGTCCCACCCTCCCCCAGTCTCCACGTTCACCCAGCAATGGAGCAAACCAGTCTCCCCCTCTTGGGCCTTCCGCCTTTTTCAGGCTGGGGTGAGAATTCACCTGTTCAATACTTGTTTTCTTTAAGTTCAGCTACAGCCTCCAGGGCACACAGCTGGATTTTCCATTTCCAGCCTCCTAAAGAATCCAGGACCTCACACAAGAGTCTATGCGCGATCTAGCCAAAGGTACTCAGTGAATTTCAAATGATTAACAACAATTTCAAAGGTTGCGCAGAAGATCTCGTCCTTATCCCAATCGGTTACAGCACACGCAAGCTTGCCATTTCAATACACTATTCCATGTAGAATGGACAGAGCCTGAGCTGTTCAAATGGTTTCCTCTGCTTTTGCATTTATAATCAACCACATCTGATGGATCTTAAAGGTGAATCACAAAAGGAGAATAAAAATGGCTTATTTGTGTCCTTTGCTGCTATTTTATGAGGAATGAAAATGGCCATAAAGCTTTCTCCAAAACAAACAAAAAAGTCTGACCTGTTTTTTTAACCTTAGTAATTGCAAGCCTGGGATTTTCTACTTTTGCTGGGGGTATCCTCAAGAGGACTAGACTGACTCTGACATCAAATTAGGCTGAACTACCAGCTTTCCCAGACTTCCAAATGAATGAGGAGGGGATGTTAAGTCTTTAGCAGAGAGAGCTTTGCTACCTACAGCTTGCTGGGCGTTTGAGTTAAATGGGTCTTAACCGAAATGGTTTTAAAGCATCTGATTAAACGCCCCTTTAGCTTCAAGTGAGGGCTGGGCAGTTCTGGTTTCAGTCTCTTGTGATCTGCTAAGACCTATGTAATCCGGAAGCCATTTGGAGTGCACAACAACAACTTTATTGTCCTACAAATTTAAGAACAATGTTACATATTCTTATATGCCAGTAGATGGCACTCTTTCTATTAACGATCTATATGCTCACAGATTTTATTATTTGTATTGTGCTAGTGCCCAGGAGCCCCAGTCCCGGACCCTACTGTGCCAGGTGCTGTACAAACACAGAACAAGACAGTTCAATTCTTTTTTGCTTGTAACTCCCATAACAACATCACTCTCCCAACAGGCTTCCGACCAAGTAGGGAGGTGTTGTTTTTAATGTAAAAACTGAGCAGTTTTGTTTTTTAATAAAGCACAAAAAGCAAACAAAAACCTCAGCGACCATATGGATGCAGCAGTGAAGGGGACAATCTCCTGCACTGCAGTTTGCTTCTGATCACTTCCTTTTCCTTGAAATGTTGGGCAGGGCTTGAAAGAACTTTACTGAAGAATGCACCTTCCTTTAAACTGCGGGGCGTGGCAATGCTGATTGCTAGCGCCAACGCTTTAGGGCTGTCCCCTTCGTCAGGTCACATGACACCTTCTAAACATGCAAATTACCTGACAGAGATGATTGGGTGGGTCAGCAGCAACCTGTTGTGCTATTTCTGCTGGGGATCCGTGTACAACCCATCTTTACTTGCTAGGAGCAAGTTTACGCTATCTAAGCATCAATCACCTGCACTGATATTTGTGGCTTTGTCCTGTTCCCATTGAAGGCAGGTACAAAAGTCCAGCTGACCAAAATGGTGCAGGGCTGGGTGCTGCTGGAGTAAGTGTGTTCTGCTGTTTGGCACAAAAAACTGAAAGGCAGGATTCTGAGGCCCCAATTCTGCAAGCTACTCTGTGCCTGTGAAGAGCCCACCTGATGTCAATGTGGAGCAAAAAGCAGGAACCTTGTTTCCATTCCTAGATCTGCCACCAATGAGCTAAGGGACCTTGGCCCACTCCCTGCAGTTCCCTCTCACAGGGCAGCGATAACAATACTCGCCCTACCTTGCAGGAGTGTTGTGAGGTTCCTTTGGTGCCTGTTAAATGCTTTGGAATCCTTGGGTGAAAGGTGCTGTTGCTAATAAACCAGCATGATTAGGAGCAAAGATATTAAAAACGTCACACCACAAACAATCCACAAACGCAACTAGACAAATTCACTTTGAAATAAACTGGGGCTCTCACCACTTTGAATGACTCATGGAATTGCTCCGAGACATTTTTAATGGGTCTGTCCTTAATCCTCATAACAGATTGGCTAGCTCACTAGCTTGTTTCTCAGACGCCCACCAGAGCTGCTCTATGGGTCATAGGAGTGGTGGAAGTGCTAGGATAAACCAAGGTGGTACAGTCCAACCATGGTCGATCTATAATAGCATGCCCACCATTGCTAACCCAATAGTGCAACAGGAGATGTTTAAGGACACAGCCACTGGCTTCCATAAAGACCAGCTTCTCAATTAAGCCCTGATCCAAATCTATTGACCATCCTACTGGCTTCACTGCGCATCGGATCAGGCACTTCACAAGAGAAGAGCTGATGAAAATAGTTAATGAAAAATATCATACCTAACACTTGTTGCTCCCAGTCATCATTCATTTCCCTAATGCAGCACTTTGTTCCTCAGATGGAGGAAAAGTTTTAACACCTGCCTCTAAACGATGCTAATGACTTAACATCTGTGAGTCATGATGAAGGTGCGACAGATGCTGCGTATGTGAGAAAGAGGTCCTCAGTTGGGTTTAACCTTTGAGTGCTGATCTCATTGTTCCAGGAGATAAAACAATTTATTAATCATTACTGCCTAGGAAGAAAGGGCATTATGTATTTGTTCAGAGTGATGTGAAGAGGACTGTAAATTTTTACTGTCGTCTTTGAAGTGATGCACAGTAGTGGATATAGTGGTGGGTTCAGATTTAGATAATGGGAAATTTAACCTGGCTGTCTGGTTAAGTACCACGGTGTACAAATCTCTCTCTCCTTGGGCAGGTGAATCTGGCATGTGCCCATACTCACTGAAAGCTGCTACCATCTGCTTTGATGGGTGCATAGTCTCAGCGACATTTCCAGGAGGAGTCACTAACATTGTCCTGAATACCTGGTCCAAAATACTTGAAGAACAAACTCAACAACCCCACCAGAGAACAATAAACCAACGTGGCCCTTTTAAGCAGTGAAAAAATTCACTAATTCTGTTTTTTTCCCCATTATTCAACCAGCCACAGCTTCAGCAAATGCCTTAAAGTGGAATGGGTTTTAAAGAACTTTTCCTGTAAAAATTACACATGGAAAGACTCCGCCCTTTTCTACTGCACTAAGCCCAGAAAATGAATAGCACTTTTTACTCTCTCTTATTTGAGCGAGTCTTCTTGGGAATGATGAAACGATAAAACAGAAGGCAGCGTCGATGAAAATTATTAACCCATTAAAACCACTAAAGGAACTTCATTAACTTGTGGGGTAACAGAGCCCCGTTTGTTCTTTCAGGCAACACATCTTAAAGTAATTGAATCACCCCTTGAAAGAAACAGTGGATGATTGAGCTCTGAGGTACAGTCATTGCCTATCCCTAATAAATCTCTCTTTATAAAGGAGTAGTATGCTTTTCTCATCAAAAACTGTTAAAAGAAATTAAGTAATTGAATATCTAGTTCAAAATTTACCGGCAGTATCCTGGAAAAAAATATCAAAGGTTTATCTTCTGTTTCATCTGAGCAAGTCCGTGATTATCACAGTTGGGTTAAATTAGCAGTTTATTAAAAAAGCCGCAGGATTTTCTATCTCCCCTCCCCCCCGCAAGAATCAAGTGCCCCAAACCCTTCAGCGCAAACAAGTACCTGAAGAACTCGGCCTTGGTCTACACTTTGCAAAAGGAGCCCGAGATTTATAGTTTGAAAGGGTTTACTTTGAAGCAAAGCTGCTGGGTTTTTCATTAGGCGGGTGTGCGGGGACATCACAGAAAGTGAACTTTAGACATGTTATCACAACCTGCCCTGTAACTGCAAAGCAGATAACGGTGTGAATAATCCCTCCGTGAACTCCTGAAAAATGAGTGACCTTCATGGCTGGGATTATTGTTTTAGCTGGAGCAGGCCAGGGCAGGAGCCCCTTTAGGGAGTCCTAGAGGGGACAGCTGGGGATCTGAGACTTGTTCGGGCAGAGCAAGTTCCTTTCTTCTATCTATTCCACCTCTTGGACAGAAACGGTGAAGCCTTATAAAAAGGTCGGAGTGGAAAAAGAATGAGAAGAGCCATCGCCTACTATGGGATCCTTTTGTTGAGGCTCATCCTGCTTTATAATATTCAAATGAGAAGACGTCCCCTCACTCCTTCAAAACCATTCTTGGCAAGTGTGATGTCAGTGTGCAGCAGGGAACTTTCAGTGCACTCCAGCAGGGCCTACACGGACCAGTTAGTGTGCAACACATTGGTGCGCTTTAGAATCCACACCCCTCTAGTGTGCATTGCCATGCCCGTGCCGTGTGGACCAGCCCATCGTCTCGCACTCCACCTTTCACTTCTGCATCACCAACAGGTGAGGGATGGGAACGTTTCCCTTGATGCATGCAAGAGGCATCAGGGGAGTTACAAGCCCAAAGGTGTGGAAATGAGGGAGGGGGGGAAGTAAAGGGGCAATTCCTGGCAATATTGGGGGAAGGGGCGGAGGGGGGAAGCAAGGGCACAACCTGGATAATGAAAGGGGGAAGGAAAGGAAACTGGTGAATAAATATAGCCTTCCTAGGGCAAGGCTGATCTGTATCCTGGCCTCCTATATTTACTGAAGGACTTGGAGAGGTTGTTTGCGTAGTTCTCAATAGAAGAGAAACACTCAGTGCCATAGTAACTTCAGTACCATATGGTACAGACTGCAGCTTCTCTTATCTGAAGTACAAAACAGAGAGACTTGAAAATGCAAACACATGCACTAGAGATGGGTTCAACTCAGGAAATGCAGATTCAGATCCAAAACTTCCCCCAAGGCTGAGGTTGTTCATAAAACCCAGTTTTCCAGCTGAGATCCTTCTTACATAGCTTAGCTAGGTCAGAACCACACTGTTCAGATCCTGACTTCACCATCGTTTGAGGGAGTTTGGGTTGGGATCTGAGCTGGGAACGCTGTTATCTAGTTGTTCGGGCCTAGAGCTGTGAATTTTGATTCCATGCCGAATTTCCCTGAAGTCTCAGGGGAATTAGATCCAGAGTTCTGCTCCATGGCTAACATGTACAGAGGGACAGCTCACCTTTGTGGGGAAAGGTTCTCTCTTACATTTTGAACGGGTTCAAAACAATTCAAACCAAACACTTTTCAGATTGTAACTCTGGGAGGTTGTTTTGGCAGACGCAAGCAGATGTATGCAATTATTCCAGAAGAGGAAGAGACCAACATCTGTATTTACAATATGCACGCGTTTAACAACACACAGTCATCCTTGACTTCCCCCTGATGAAAGGCAGAGCACGCTATCCCAGTGGCAAAGGCTAGCATTCATGCTTAACGCTGGTGAATGCTTTTACAGCCTTTCTGCCTCTGCCTGTTGGCAGTAATTGGAGAGGGAGCAGAGCATGCAGTTACACAGCCCTGCTCTCACTTAGCAGTCCAAGCAACCTGTCTTGCGGAAAACTGGGATGTATGGTGCTTGCTAATGTTTTGACATCTCTTCCACTCAATGGCTAAAAGGCAACAGGGCAAACAGCCCTGCCTCTTCTCCCACCTACACCCTAGAGCCCTAGGAAGGGTCACCATGGATGTAAGGCTCCTGACCACTGCTTTTGGGGTGGAGGAACGTAAGTTGCAACATTCGGAGGAGGTGACTGTGTTTGGCACTGATAATGGAAGGACGACATACGAGTCCAGGAGCCTATCCTCATCATTGTTTGTGTCTCCACAGTGCCTGGAAGCTCACACTGAGATCGGGGCCCAGTCGTGCTAAACACATAGGGAGAGTCCCTGCCCCAAAGAGCTTACAATCTAAATAGACCCAGGACACAACAGGTGAGAGGGGAAGTGGCTTGCTCAAAGTCACACGAAGGTCAGTGGCAGAACGAGGACTAGAACCCAATCCTCCGGGATCCCAGGCCAGTGCCCTTCCACTAGATCAGGAGTGGGCAAACTTTTTGGCCTGAGGGCCACATTTGGGTATGGAAATTGTATGGCGGGCCATGAATGCTCACGAAATTGGGGTTGGGGTGTGAGAGAGGGTGAGGGCTCTGGCTGGGGGTGCAGGCTCTGGGGTGGGGCCAAAAATGAGGAGTTCAGGGTGCAGGAGGAGGCTCTGGTCTGGGACAGAGAGTTGGGCTGGGGGGGCTGAGGGCTCTGGCTGGGGGTGCAGGCTCTGGGGTGGTGCTGGAGATGAGAGGTTGGAGGTGCAAGAGGGTGCTCTGGGCTGGGACTGAGGGGTTTGGAGGGTGGGAGAGTGATCAGGGCTGGGAAAGGGGGTTGGAGCCCGGGAGAGGGACTGGGGTGCAGGCTCTGGACAGCGCTTACCTCAAGCAGCTCCCGGAAGCAGCAGCATATCCCCCCTCTGGCTCCTACGCGGAGGCATGGCCAGGCTGCTCTGTGTGCTGCCCCATCCGCAGGTGCCGCCCCTGCAGCTCCCGTTGGCTGCGGTTCCTGACCAACAGGAGCTGCGGGGGCTGCACTTGGGGTGTGGGCAGCGTGCGGAGCTCCCTGGCTGCCCCTACACATAGGAGCTGGAGGGGGGACATGCTGCTGCTTCTGGGAGCCGGCCAGAGCCGTGGCATGCATGGAGCGGGGCAACCCCCGCTCCCGCTCCCCAGCTGGAGCGGGGCAAGCCCCAGACCTTGCTTCCCAGCGGGAGCTTGAGGGCCGGATGTGGCCCCCGGGTCATAGTTTGCTCACCCCTGCACTAGATCAAGTCTAATGGAAAATATTTTTATTTCCTTTTTCAGCTTTTCCTTAAAAGACATTGGAGGGCTAAAGCTTTTGCCAGGCCCCTTCCTGGTCCTTGAGCACAGAGGGCCAGATCCGTGCTGACTTCAACGGGCTTTGGATCAGATCCAGAAATCCTGGGAATTGATGGCCAACATATAGGCTGCTCCACCCGGATTAGCCGCACGGAGCAACAATGAACGTGTGTCTGCCAGATCATTTCTGAGCTGCTTGAAAACAGTGGTGCAGTGGTAAAAAAAAAAAAAAAGAAGAAGTGGGTAAACTAACCTGAACTCCATTTCCCCCAAATGAGAAGTGGGTAAACCCTCTTACCAGTGTTTACCCTTGACTACACCGTTGCTTGAAAACCAGGTGGCACATGGGAGGAGCTAGTGCTATAATTACAAGGGTGCAATTAAAAAGGGGAACTTTGCACAGACAGCTTCCAGGCAACTTTTGATGCACAAAAGCCACCGCTCAGAAAGCAGGATTTCCTTGAATTAAAGAGCATGGCAGGAGACAGTCCAAGCTGTGATGAGAATAACATATTAGAAAACAATGATTATGCCCAGAAGACAGAGCGTGAGGGAATGCTTGACATTCTCCTACAATGAGTTTGACGCTTCAAACTCAAGTATATATCTAATCAGCATTTTGCTTCAGATTTTACCCATTCAACTAAATCCACTAATTCTAGGGAATTACAGAAATAATTGCTATTTTCCAATAGATACAGGCTCGCCTCTCAAAAAAAAAAAAAAAAAAAAAAATCAATGAAGTACTGTTTAAAGGAAGTCAAAATAAGCTATTTGCAGCTACTCATTTGCAATTAACTTTAGAGCATAACACAGTGGGAGGTGGTTTGTGGGAAAAATAAGACTTCATTGTGCTCTCCCTCCTTTTAAATGGAAAGATCACTTAGGCAGCTGCTTATTCCCGCAAGCTCTGCTCTGTTCCTCAACACCACCTCCGACTGGCTGCTGCCATGGCATGTGTAAGGGCAGACTTAGGAGCCTGCTTCACTGCTGGTGCCCCTCATGCGCCGATCCTGACAGGACTCTAACAGAACTGCCTGTCACCAAGGCTCGTGATTGTTCACCAGCCCAGGCCCAGGATCTGACGTGCAGCAATTCCCCCAACTGTCACGCCTACGGCTGGCTGAAAGTTTTCTGTCAAAACTGTTCTTTAATGAAAAATGGGGGTTTTCAATTAAATGAAATGGCCTGAGGAAAGTCTTCTTTCCGCTGAAATTTCCATTTTTTTGAGTCGGAAAGACTGCTGAGGTGCCTCATGGGAGTAGTAGTTCAATTGCCTCATGTCCTCATTCTCTTCTGTGAAGCAGGCTCCCAGCTAGATTACATCTCCCATAATGCACCATTGCCAGGGACTCCCAGGATGCACCACTTCCCTTCTACGAGAGAGGAGCCTAAGGTTTACCATAGGAGATGTAGTCTGACCAGGGAGACTGGTCTATACAGAAGAATTGGGGCACAGGACACCCGAACTACAACTCCCATGAGGCACCACAGCAAACTTCCCAAATTTAAATGTTCAGTTTTTGAATTTTTGCCAAAAATTTCCATAGAACCTCCTGCCCCTCCAATTTTTTTAAATTATTATTACTTCTATTACTACTAGCTGTAGCTATGCCACCAACAGAAGAGAAAGCCATGTCAAATTACTAACCGATCTACTTTGGTTTGTAGGTAAAGCTAGGTAAAGCCAGAAAACCTGGGCCAACTCATGGTTTCAGGTGGGACCCAAAACACATGTTTTTTCACAGATTTTACCAGAGAAGGGCCTGCCCCCAAACTCCACGTTGAAACACCCCTATGAAGTTTGGAGCCAGTTCCCAACTTCACAGCTGGGACCCCTCTCCAGTTTCCACCTAGAACTGGGTGAAAGTTTCATCTGCGTTTTGCTTTGTGTTTTGGGGATCAAAGAAACAAGACAGAATAAAATTCAGAAGCTGCCAATCCAGGCAAATTGAACCTGCAAAAGCCCTGCAAATCCAAGCTGCCAGGTTTCTCAGTGTCATATATAGGAGACGGTAAATTACTGACAGCTGCAGGATCTCTACTGTGAGGTACCCAAGCACCTTCAATTTCTAATGACCTCTACAGCATTGGAGGATGCCCAGCCCTCCAACCAGATGTTTCTCAGCCTGTGGCCCTTTTCTATTGAAAACTCCTCCAGTATAGCTACCTGTCAATGTACATCAAATAGTCACCTATGTACGTCATGTTTTCATGCTCCCTTTCTGTGTAATATTCCGTACTCCGCTTAAGCATCATCTCCTGGTTTTGGTCCCAGTTAATATTTCTATGGCAACTGCATTTAATTCTGAAGTTTCAGCACTCAAGCAGTCTGTTCACTGGCTGAACTTCCCTTCTCCCTCCCCTCAATAAAATGGAAAAGCCTCAGCAGAACACAGTTCCCCTGCTATTATTTAATATTCTAGCTCATCAGTTCTTTGAAAAATGGAGATAATGTAAGAAACTAGAATATTGATATAGCTAGAAACGCTACAATTATGCATTGGATTTTGGCTCCTGGAATTGGGAAGGTCAGATACTACGTTTGCGCCACAGCTCTTTACCAGTTTAACGCTGCGTTGATGCAAAAAAAATCACCTGCACCTATGGTGAGCTCTGACTGAGGAGTTCTGCTGCCTTAGGCTGGTACTGGGAGCGATTGCCAGTTTTGCTGAGTCACCCACAGAAATAGCAACTGTTTTGCTGCCTGTTGCTCACTCTGGGTCAAAAGACCCAGTCACAATCTCAGAGTAACTGAATATTTTTGGTAAAATGATCATCGCAGGCCCTTACACCACCAGCGTTAGATTTCAGAATAAATGTTCCATTATAACAATTAGAGGAGTTCACATCTTTCTCAGGGCTATTTCTTATCCTCCCTGTCTGCAGACTCAGGAAGACACATTAGGTTTGTCTTTGCTAAACTTTTTACTCTTGAGTTAACAGATTGCCAATTAATGTTAAGTTAACTCAGGATAAAATATTAATCGATTGCGCTTTGCACCCTGGGGCTCAACAAAACAGCTGTAGCCTGGAACAAAATATCTGGGGAGTGTCCACACAAACATGTCAACTACCGCAAATTAACTGGCAATTAACAAGACTTAAAAACGTTGGTGTAAACATAGCACTGAGTCAAATCTGGAAAGTGTTTTTCACAAGCAAAAAAGGACATGGCATAGATATCTCCAACTACTGATCCCCGGCAATGACCTAAGGGCCCTGATTTACTCTTTACATCTGAGAGAGCTGCTCCCAAGACCAATACACTGAAACTCCATGGAGAAGTAGAATGAACTGTCCTCATTAGGCTCTGCACATCATAGTGCGCAAACTGTAATGCCATTACTGCTACAAGAGACACGTACTCTTTGTCCACTGGAATGGAAAATACTTTTCCAAAACAGAAATGCAACTCCCTTGCTACTCAAAAATATTCTATAATGCACAAAGACAGTTATTGGATACATGAACACATGGTATAATTTTGTCATTAGATCAAGAATTTACAATGAGGTACCAAAATGTATTAAGCACCAGTATTGTGTATCAAGACTCTATCCAAATCCTCAGTCTCCTCAGACTCTGAATTCTGTTTGTTTCCCACTGAGCTTCGAGTCTTTTCGGAGACAGAATGGTTTTGATCAGTTTTCTTCCTCTAATTTTAGTCAAAATCCCAAGACCGAAAGGTTTTGCATATGCAACAGACAATATCTGAAATAGCTAGATATTATTATCATCAAAACCACCTAGCTCTTCTACAGTGCTTTTCATCCGCAGCTCAAAAGAGATCAGTATAATGATTCCCATTTTACAGAGGGGGGAAACGGAGGCACACAGAATTAAAGGGACTTGCCCAAGGTTATTCAGCAGCAGAGCCAGGAGTAGAACCCATCTCTCCTGAGTACCAGTCCAGTGTTCTGTGCACTAGGCAACACTGTCCAGCAGATGTTTCCTACCATAGCACCAGACTATAATAGTGTATTGAGGACAGAATAAGGCAATTGCCATATATGGAAATACCATCTAGTCCCGTATCCAGTTTCTGACAATAGTCAGCGCTGAATGTAAAACTCTCCTATAATGCCCTACATTATGCACTACAATATGCCTCCCTGGCTCCAGCTAGTGATCAGCTATTCCCTGAGGGAGAACTGATAGCCCCTGTGTTATTATTCTAGCTAGTGTAACTGTAGATGCTCTTCTGATTCACATCAATGTCTATTCCTTTAAAAAAAAATATAGTAAGCTATTTGATGGCTAGTATGGACTTCAAGATGCATAGCAGCCAACTGTCTGACTTGTTTTCTTTGTTGATTTAAGAATCAGGTGAGGCGCAGTAGTTGGGCGTGTAAAAGGGTTAGATTTTTTCCCCCCAGCAGATCCTTCCCTAATTTTCAGTTTACAACACCCAGAAGATTACCTGCATCATATGCATCACACTGCAGCAATCATAGCAAATAAAGCATGAGTTAGTTGGTCAAACACCTGTCGAAGATGGTAGGTTTATTTGGTTCTGCCTCAGCACAAGGGCCTGGACTTGAAGACCACTTAAGGTCCCTTCCAGCCATACCTTTCTATGACTCGATGAGCATAAGTGCAGCAGGAAATATATGAATTAGAAAAGGTGGTCATTGGCATTGTATAGGGATTTGCAGGAAGAGGAGAAGCCAATAGCTGGTGGGCTCACAGTCGTAGATCAGAAGGTGTGATGGGGCAAGGCCAGATGGCTACAGTAAAGTAGTGAGGAACAGGTATGTTAGCCCCAGGCTAAACAAATCCCTGGTACCATGGTAACCAAATGTTAGTTGCTCCAGGTTAATCAAGACACCTGGGGCCAATTAAGATCCTTCTAGAAGGCAGTGGAGATAGCTAGATTGATTGGGACACCTGAAGCCAATCAAGGACTGGCAGGAACTAGTTAAAAGCGTCCCAGTTAGTCAGTGTGGTGTGGGTGTCAGGAGCTATAGGAGGGAGCCGTGCTGTTGGAGGAATGAAGTAGTATGAATCCATATCAGGTGCAAGGAAGAAGACCCTGAGGTAATTGTGAAGAAGATATTGAGTGGGGGCTGCTGTGGGGAAGTAGCCCAGGGAATTGTACACATCCTATTTCCAAAAAGTCAGCTTCCATAGCTGCTAATTTTAGGGTCCCTGGGCTGGAGCCTGGAGTAGAGGGCGGGCCTGGGCTCCCCCCTCCCCTTCCTGATTGATCACTGATACTGGGAGACAACCGAGACTGTGCGAGGGAGGGTTGTTTCTCCTCACCTCCCTTGCTGGCTTATGATGAAAATGGCTCAGTAGACTGTGACCCTTGCCTCTAAAGAGAGAAGGGCTATGTGGAGGGTCACAGTGAGCCTCTGAGGTTAGCAAAATCCGTCAGGAAACGCAGGACCCACGGAGTCAAGGACAGAACTTTGTCAAAGGATAAAGTAATATTGCTTAAGAGTATTTTTTGTAATATATTTTTGGTCCGATTCTACATAAGCCAAAATGATCCAATCAGTCATTAACTACACGATGGGACGAGACAGGAGACCTGGGTTCTAGCCTGGTGATTTGTTAGAACATCTTGGACAGGTCACCACTTCAGATGCCTCATTTCCCCCTCCCCCTGCTATAAAATGGGGATAATGACATAGCTACCTTTTGCTGTGAAGTGCTCTGATTTCTAGAGCTAGAAAGTGCCACCTGAGAGCTGAACATTATTTTAAACGTAAGTGAAGTTAGTGGTGATGAAAGGTGCTAGATCAGAAGAGAATCAAGCTCCATGTACAACACAGGCGATGGCACTACAAGCTTCCCCACATGACCTTAGCAATGTCTCTCCTCCTGGGCATGACCACCTCTAGAAATTAAAACCAGAGGTCAGTATCCAGGCGCATTCAGTCCTTGGTCTGTGGGGCCAGTTAGGATGACTTTGATGGTGATGCTTGAGGTGACCACGTCCCACACATCCCCCTTCGACCATCCCGTCCCTTAATGGAATCTCCTAAGTTTCTAATAACTAATCATCAGCGTGGCACAAATAATCGATTTTTCAATTTGGTGACCCAACCAAAAAAAAATTTTTTTCTTAAATTATTTAGATTGGAATGGAAAGAGAATTTTTTTTGATTTGTCTTGTTGAAATAAAAGCCTGAAACTATTTCACTTTGGGTCAAACACATTTTTTTTTTCTTTTTGTTTTATTTTGACTGTTTTTAAACCCTTTTTTGTTTGCTTTAAAAGAAATCTAGCTAAATTTCAAAACGAAACATTTTGAAACAAAAAAAATCAAAACATTTCATTATGAAAATGTCAAAATGAAATATTTTGACATTTTCAAAAATTTCCATATTTTTTTTTCCAGCCAAAACCACTAGTCAAATTTGATCTGAATTCACCACTGGTTTCAGTCGACCCCAACTGCATTTTTTGGTGAATCAACTGAAAAATTTCATAGAGCTTTGCTAATAATCCTCTTGTGAAAATGCACCTCTTACTAGTACTGATTACACTGTACATTGTCTGGCAACCTCATTACAGCTCATTGCATTGTTATGGGAGACACACTGGCTTGGATCCCCATGCTGAACTCTTCTGGCTTGGCCAGCAGAGCTTCTGAAAGCACAATGAAGACATCTTGCTCTGTCTTGGGACAGGGCACACTGCCCTGTGCAAGTGACAGCAATCCCCGAGCTGATTAAGGGGCCATGTGGCTGGGCTCCTAATAAATTCCCATCCATCCTCTCTCCACTGGAAGTATGATGGGGTGGGGAATGGGGTGGCCCGACCGTCCATAAAGGTCTTGAAGGAGCCATTGAGGAGGTTAAGGAAGGAGGGGGAATGTGAATAAGGAAACCGTTTAATACTGATACAAATCCAGGGGTAGCTAGGCAGGTCTTCCCTGAAGAGGGAGGTGTTTATGTGTTTCCCTGAAATAGTCCCCCTTTGGTCCTGGTTGAGCTCTCACAGGCATCTCCGGAATGATAGGAATGCTGAGCATCCTGATAATCGAGTTTTGCATCTGTCAGCTTGTTTACGTAAAAGAATCTGCACAGACCCTGGCCTGCAGGAATGGAAAGCCAACCGATTTAAAGCTGGGATATTGCATGTTTAAACACAAGAGTTCAAAGTTTAAGCTGTGTAAACTCTTGCCTTCAAAATAATTCTGTTCTGCACCAACAGCCTTACAGTCTCCCTGGGAACCGGACCCCGTGCAGAAATACAATGACCTAACGTGGAGTTCACACCCATAGCTGCTACATGATTTCCTCATTCAAAATACGGATAATCTTGTGTATGCATTTGCAATGGCGTCGTCGACCATTGTGTTACTGCAGAGGGAGACTTCAGGAATGTTAGAGGAGAACAGTTATGAGCCAGGCCCACAAGTCAGCAAAGCCCACGCTTAACTTCTATGGGACTTGAGCACATGCTTAAGTGATTTCCTGATTCAGAGCCTACGTGTGTATGCTTATAAAACTTGCAGAGGACACCACGCCGGGAGAGGTTGCAAGCACTCTGGAGTACAGGATTAGAATTCAGCACAAAGTTGACAAATTGGAGAATTGGTCTCAATTCAACAGGATGAAATTCAATAGAGATAGGCACAAAGTACTTCAACTTAGAAAGGAAAAATCAGACGCACAACTACAAAATCAGGAATATATGGCAAGGCGGCCATACTGCAAAAAAGGATCTGGGGGTATAGTGGATCACAAATTGAATGAGAATCAACAAGGCGATGCAGTTGCAAAAAAAGCTAATATTCTGGGGTGTACTAGGAGGAGGGCTGTATGTAAGACACAGGAGGTAATTGTCCCGCTTTACTTGGCACTGGTGAGGCCTCAGCTGGAGTACTGTGTCCAATTCTGGGTACCACACTTTAGGAAAGATGTGGACAAACTGGAGAAAGTCCAGAAGAGAGCAACAAAAAAGATAAAAGGTTTAGAAAACAAGGGTTAAAAACACAACAACAACTGGGCATGTTAGTCTTGAGAAAAGAAGACTGGGGGGGGACCGGATAACAGTCTTCAAATATGGGAAGGGCTGTTATGAAGAGGACAGTGATCAATTGTTCTCCATGGCCACTGAAGGGAGGACAAGAAGTAATGGGCTTAATCTGCAGCAAGGGAGATTTAGGTTAGAGATTAGGAAAAATGTTCTAACTGTAAAAGTAGCTAAACACCGGAATAGGCCTTTAAGGGAGGTTGTGAAATCCCCATCACTGGAGGTTTTTAAGAACATGTTGGACAAAACACCTGTCAGGGATGGTCTAGGTTTACTTGGTCCTGCCTCAGCGAAGGGGCCTGGACTGGACGACTTCCCAAGGTCCCTCCCAGAGTTTCTATGATTTTGGGTGTTTTATGTATCACCCAAGTGAACATTTCACCCATCCCTGAAATCTCTGAGAGAGGACATGGCAGCCGTTGTGTTCTAGCAGCACTGCAAATACAAGGTTGTAGGTGTGATTATTTTTTGTATTCAGTCTGCATTTGGCTGAGGAAGAATTTGGCTAGGAGATCAGGCTCATCCTCCTGTTTATCATGGAAGCACCATGGAATCTTTCGCAAGCGCAAGTTATTTTACATAGCATCTATCCAGGGGCTGTCCTGTGAGGGGTCAGGCAGCCAGCCTTCCTGGGACAGGCTCCACTAAGGAGAATGAGCCAACCCAGGTCCACTGGGGGATAGTTAATGGGATAAGTAGCTAGGGAGCACTCTGGCCTGATAAAGGGCTGGAGGGGATGGGGGCTCAGGCAGGAGCCCAGACACAGAGTGGAATCTCCTGGGGAGAGAGCTCCTCAGGGGAGCAAGCTACCCCCAGTGGTGTCTCCCTGGAGAGCAGAGGCTCCCGGAGAGAGGAACAGGCCTGCAACACAAACAGAGAGCCCTGGAGGAGAGAGACTACAAAGCTCTCCAGGCAGGGAAGCCTGGGAGATCTGTGCTGGCTCAGGGTGAGAGACTGCAGGGCTCAGGGTGAGAGACTGCAGAGCTCCAGCCAGTGCAGAAGCCTGGGGACTTACAGCAGAAGGATCTACCCCCAAACGTGGTATGTAAACAAACCAGAGCCCTGAAGGGGTTTTGTTCACTGCATTTAAGCCTCATTGAACTTATTAAAAGCTCACTGGGGAGACTGAGGCAGAGACATAACCACAGTTCCACACTGGGCCGCTCTGGGGCTGAGTGCCGACCACTACATGGTACCAGCAGTGGGATCCAAGACACCGTCCCATCAAGGAGGGATGACAACATAGAGTGACACTTACAACCATCTTGAGTGTGAGATGTCCGACATCCCAGGCTTGGCAGGGAGCCTGGCCACCATGTCAGCAACCAAACAGGCTCGGGTATTGTGGACATTGTGCAATGTGAATGTCAAATGGTACCATTGCTATTAGTGGAAAATCCTGATTTGATAGCAAGGGTCAATAATTACCCAGGGATTTTCCATGCAGGCCTCCCATCCAAGTATTGGCCAAGCCCAACCTTACTTAGCTCATCAGGGGTGATGAGATCACGACATATAGGAATAGAAGAATTCCCTATTGGATCAAAACTGTGACAGACAGATTTTTACCAGACAGAAATTTGGGGGAGTTTGGATTTGGTCACACACACACACACACACACACACACACACACACACACACACATACACCCTCTGTCTTGAAAACACTATCTCCCTATAATAGAGCTCCATAACGGCAAACGTGCCATGTCTAGGCTGTTTTACAAGTGCCCTATGGACATAATATATGCACTATTCCACATTGAAATGAGAGAATCACGGAAAAATGTCATGTTGGGAGCACAGTAAGTTAACTCTCTGCAGCTGCGGCTTAGGCTGGAATCCAGCTTCTGTGCTACAGTCATGACTTTTCTCCTCTCTTATAAGCATCAAGATTCTTCACTACACTTGGTTTCCAGAAAGGATGGCTCACTTAAGTGAAGCAGTAGCAACCAGTTCCAACATTTTCCTACTTAGTTTTCTTTTCTTAGGCTGGGTCTACACTACGCGCCTGAATCGGTGGGTAGAAATTGACCTCTCGGGGATCGATCGACGGGACGCGACAATCGATCCCCGAATCGACGCTCTTACTCCACCAGCGGAGGTGGGAGTAAGCGCCGTCGACGGGAAGCCGCAGAGGTCGATTTTGCAGCTGTCAAATTGGGACATACTAAGGCAGGGGAATGCAGCTACATTGGTCACCTCAGTGAAAGCTAACGCTAGGCTCCATAAAACTGTCCTTTTCTTAAGATGCCTGTGTCCAAATTAACCACATAACCGAAGAGGCAATCTCTTGAACAGCAATAGATTAATTCTCAGCATGGCTAAAGCTTTCACATTTACTTCAGGAGGTCAGCAATAAACTCTTGCACTTAGAAGAAGGGGGGGAAAGGATTCATAAGCATGAATCAAATTTGAAACTGAAGGTTCAACCCACCCATGCCCAGATTATTATTTATATTACAGTAGAAGCTAGAAGCCCCAACCAAAATCTACTGAAAGACAGACCCTGTCCCAAAGAGCCTACAACAGATGGGAAGGGAAACTGAGGCACGGAGAGTTGACATTATTTACCTGAGGCCACACTGCAGTTCAGTGGCAGAGCCAATAGTAGAGCCCAGGTTTCCAGAATTACAGTCTGCTTCCCTGTCTACTAGACCACACTGCCTCAAGCTATTCAGCACTCTATACATGATCATTTTATAGCCATTTTTGATACGTACTTTGGGACTAGAAAATATGTGCAGTACACAATCAAGCAGATATAGGCCAAGTAAAGGGGGAAGAGGTGGCAACACCAATATGATTGACCACAGAATAGCACAGGCCAGAGTCAACCCTCATGTAATTCTACTGACTGAATGATTTTGATGATTCCTCCCCTGCACAATTTCTGATCCTGTGCTAGGGTGAGCAGATGTCCCGATTTTATAGGGACAGTCCCGATATTTGGGGCTTTTTTTAAATATGGGCTCCTATTACCTCCCACTCCCTGTCCCGATTTTTCACACTTGCTGTCTGGTCACCCTATCATGTGCTCACATGTTATTTGCAAGGGAGTTCTGTTCAGAGGAGATAACTGAAAGTTTCTGTGACAGGAAAAGTAACTTACCCTGAAATAAGGACAATCACACTTCATGCCTTAAGGAGATGATCATCTTCCAGCAGCTGGAAAGGAATTTCCCCCTTATGTACAGTACTGCACAACTGGCTGGATGCCACTCGAGGATTTATAGCTCATCAGATACTGGTCGTTGCTGATGCCACACTAATGCGTGCCAGACCAGTCTCTGATCCAGAATGGCAGAACTTACATTGTCATTTGCTCTTCACCTTAAAAAGAAAAAGAGTGCGTAACTGGCTAGAATACCAAGAGTGGCAAATAAGATTAGATGGGGCCAGTTTCTAGTGTGCTAATTGCCAGGGTGTCCAGGCATCAAATACAAGTAGTAAAGCCTCACTGTCCAATTCTGATTTCACACCACGGACTGCAGTGCACTTACTCCGGACGTACACCGGCATGAGATCAGAATCTGGCTCCCTCTGCCAGCTTGGAAGAACTAAAGTCACTGCTCCACTCTCACTGTGGACTGATTCCTGACTTGGGGAGAGAGGCGTAAGGTGGAAGAACGCCTGCTTTGCCGAAAAGCCACCAGCCCAGATCAAGCCCTTGGATTAGGCCTCCATGGAGCTACACCAATTCACACCCTTCGAGGAACAGGTCTGCTCTCTCTGTTGTGGGAAGGGCTACGCAAACAGATTCCTGGAAGGGGACAAGACTGAACCCCCTTTTTGCTGAGAATGCCTTGTCCTCGGGTCCCACACACATCATCAGGCCCAGCCCTGGCACCAGCACTGCTATGGGAGACCTCTGAGAAGCGTGTGAGAGCCATCCTGTGGGGGCATTAACTGATCTGCTTCCGGGCTGTTAATGTAATAAAAAAAAAAAATCTATAGCGGCACATCACCATTCCGCAACACCCATTTCCTTTCTTTAGTCCCCAGTCAGGGCTCTCTCGACAAAACGAGAGGCTGGAACACTAAGTGCCCTTTCTTATCCAATTACTCAGCTCCACAATGAGGGGTTTCTGCCCTTTAATAGCCTCTCAGAGCAACGTGCAGTCTCGAGCTCTTTAACCTTCAGAATGTTATTCATGCTTTTCTTTTCCTTCCCAGGCAGGCTGGTTTCGGTAAATGTCCTTTGGCTAGACTGACACAGATGAACAAATCGCCCATCAGAAGAGGCCAGGCATTCTGTCTGTGGCAGGAAAAGTGCTCAGGCACCCTTTCCCCGTCAGCTTCAATTAACTTGAAGTGACTGTTCGTATGGCTTGTTTGGTGGGGGGCTTGTCAGGGCTCACCCACCCACTGTCATCTGCTGGATGAAAGTGCCATTCTCCCCAGGGTCTGAACGCTGGGACGCCCTTCGTGATGTATCCGAAAGATGAGGGTAAGTGGAAACAGCTCATCACTTATGGTAAGCATTTTTGGAACGTGATCCATCCCTCCGGAATTTCTCAGCCTGTTTGCGTCCCGACATCCCTTTTGTACTCTCTGATTCATGCATGGACAGCTCGAACCTCCCATGGACGTCTGACAGCCCTAAGACAATCTAATTTCAAAATGTATTGGATTTCCATCGCCCACCTGCTTCTACAATGGTTTATAAAGTCTGAGGACATACAGGTGCCAGCTATTACAATATTCAGGCTTTGTAGACATCAGAGTAACAGCCATTTGAGATGGGGGAGGCGGGGATCAATTTCTCCAGTGAGCTTCAAACTTACCGGCTCTGAGCTGGGCACAGTGCTACTCAATACCTACATGATTGTAAACCTGGGTTAGTGGGCAGCACAAAAGATTGGACAATGGAAAGAGAAAGCCTGGGTCCTAGCTCTCCACTGCCAGGTGTTGTCATTTACACCGGTGCAGAATGGCTGTAAAATGCGACAACCAGGGGAGTGGTGGATTCTGATCTGGTTGCAATACACATGTACTTTGCCCATGTGTTAATGAGTAGGCACAGCACAAAGCACTGGAGGATCAGGCCCTGAGGGTCAAAAGTGGGGGTGGAAATGACAAGAAAGACAAAAGGGGGGTGTAAGAGAGTTGGGGGAGAATTGTTCTAGCTCGCACCTTCTCTGTGTGCTCTGCCTGAAACACAGGCCCTTCCATTCCCCCAGCCTGCAAGTTATATTCATTTTGCACAAATACACAATGGCCCACTGCTTTATCACTGGCATCCACTCTAGGGTCCATTCACAACACCCTTGTGAGGTAGGAAAGTATCCTTATCCTCATCGGATAAGCTGGTGGCAGAGCTAGAAAGTGATCCCTGATTTCCCAGGCCAATGCCTTACCCACAAGTCCATCCTTCCTCCCTCCCCCTATGCTCTTCATCCCTGGTATTAAATGTTCAGTGGAACACACATGCACACCCCTCTCCCCACTGTGCACAGTACGATCCAAGACCCTAGCCACCACTCACTGTTACAGGCCCTGCTGGCGGTCATGCTGAGCTTTGAATGATGGTCCTGGTGGCTCAGAGCAGCCTATTTGCAGATTAGCATCACAGCATGTGAATCCACAGCATCAGCCCTATCAATTCAAACAAATTTTCTCAGCCTGCATGTTGTGCCTTGGGCTTTTGTTGCTTAAGCTGATGGGGGGAGGGCGGTAGGAGAGAAGCTTTTTATTCTCGACCTCTGCAAAACCACCAGCTGCGGAGCAGAATCCAGCCCGAACATGACTAAATCCATAAATTGCAGATGTTGCTTACGAGGCAACACCCAGATTTTCTGCTCCAAAATACAAATTAACCTTAAAAATATTTACTCGTGTCATTGCAAACACGCTGGATTCTGCCAAAGTCACATTTGGCTACAGGCAAGGCTGAGACTGCAGTCGTACCATATGAACGTTCTAGGTCAGTTGACGTGAGGAGAAGCCACTGTATACTCAGATCAGCACAACTCGAAACGTGCCTTCCTTCACCAGTACCTCTCAAACAGGTGTTTAGGAGCAAAGTTCGCACTTGCTGCTCTGACAAGTGGCTGCTCCAGAACAGGGTTGGACTTTTCCCACTATCCTAAGGGATGGGGATGGCCAATTCCCGTTCTTTTAAATGGGAACTGCCCGTCCAAATCCTGCAAGCAGCTTTGGAAGGCTTTGGCCATGTTGCTTAAGGGCCCAATCCTGGCCCTATCCACCGCTCCTATTGAAGGTTCAAGTTGGAGTTGAGGGGGCTGAGACCCTCAAGAGGATTTCCATACTTTAGAGAACTGGGTGCCTGTAAGGTTTCATATAGGGCTCCATCCTGCTGCCATTGAACCCAGTGGGTGATCTAAAGTCCACTGAAGGCAATGGAAAGACGCCTGCTGACGTCAATGGGATTTGGATCGGGCCCTTATTGCACTGTCTAGAGACAAAGCATGGCACAGACAGCAAGTTTCCCCCCAGTTGTAACGGTCAGTGTCAGCCTTGCCATACCACAGCTCCGCTACAGCGAGGCCAACAGTCGCCCCCCACTCTGGGACGGCTTTGCCACGTGGACAGGTTCCTAACAAGAACCAGGCTAAGGCCAAGCTCACTTTCTTTGTGAGTTAGGTCAGACTGGAACCTGGTCTCCTGAGGAGAAAGGTTAACACACCACAGCACTCGACCCTCTGCTGCAGATGGGCCTGAGACGCACAGAACGCTGGATCTGGATTTCATACCCAGTTGCTGAAGAAAATGGTGCCAGTCTTTCAATGCCAGCTGACTCTATGGACTTCACTGCTCCCTTCCAGTCATACTCTCGATCCTGCTGAGGTGAGCTACACAGCAACGACACTCCGTGATGCTATCACCACACATCTCCCAGCACACCCAAGTTGGCCTCTGCTCATTCTTAGTTGTCCTGTGAATTACAGGACCTCTTTGATGTCTCTGCTGCTCACATCAAGCAGCAGAGAGAACAGATAATGGGATAGGAGGCTCTGAGGGCCCAGTGGTTAGTGCACCCAAATTCAGGCTCTTTGCTTCTCTGTCAGCAGGGCTGGCTCCAGGGTTTTGGCCGCCCCAAGCAGCCAAAAAAAAAAAAAAAAGCCGCGATCGCAATTGCGATCGCGATCTGTGGCAGCAATTCGGCGGGAGGTCCTTTGCTCCCAGCGGGAGTGAGGGACCGTCCACCGAATTGCCGCCGAATACCTGGACATGCCGCCCCTCTCCAGAGCAGCCGCCCCAAGCACCTGCTTGCCAGGCTGGTGCCTGGAGCCGGCCCTGTCTGTCAGGGCAGTAGAGGTGTCTCTTCCTGACTCTAAGTGGGTGATCTGTGGCTTTCCACTCACATCTGAGCCTTAAGAGGAGTGGTAAGGGGACCCAGGCCCTCCTTCTCCACTGGGTCCCAGTTCCAGGGCCCTGTGGGAAGCATCACCAGCAGGGCCCTCCCTGTAGCAAGTTTAAGTTCGCTTCCCATAGCTATTCCCTACCAATCGGTCCCTTCATTTGGGGGCATGACCCCTACAGTCCAACAGTCAGTCACACAACAAAGGGTCCAGAGGAGCTTGGCTCTGCTGGACCTGGTGGTTCTCTCAAAGGGGTGTGTGTGGGGGGGTGATTAGAGAAGACACTGCCTGTGGGCCTTACCCACTCTGTGGTCCCCTCTCAGGCTCAGCCTTCTAGCTGGCTTACTGGAGAAGGGCTCCTCTTTCCTGCAGCCTGCCTACCACCCTTTGCCTGGGCTTCAGCGCTCCTTTCAGTTTGCTCCTCAGCAGGCCCAGAGGGGCAGGGCTTCCTGGGCCTGGCTTTGCCTTTCAACCCTTTGGGCCCTGTGAGGGGTTTATCCCCTTCAGGCCCATCACAGATACATGCGGTTACAGCCACTACTTCTTGGTCCTCCTGGTTAAACCAGGGCCATCAACGCTTACATCTCCACCATGGCCCCGTACTGGGACTCTGAGACGTAGGATTAAGGAAATGATGAAGCGTGGTACAACATTCTGCTGATTCAATTTTAAATCAAGGTGAAGGGAGGGAGTATGTGCGTGGAATCAGGAAAGGACCTGGAAACCGTGAAGGGGAGAAAATGTGCCGTGTTTAGAGACAAAATACACGGCATGTGTTTGTAATTCCATCATCAGAATCAGGCGACACTGAAAAAATCACTTGAGCTTCATCTTGGGGTTTTATGCAAGAATCCTTGCACATATCTCAAAAGTGATGGGATTGAGAGAAGGCGTGATCACTTGAGCCACTTGACTCATCCTAGTTTGTCTAAAGTGGCAAAGAATATTCTGCTCACATTTGCCATGCAAAGCACAATTTGTTCTGAAAACCTTAGGAGATGCAGTCACTGCACATGTTATTTAGTTACTGCATTTTTAAAAACTTTCTCACGTGCATGAATATAGCATATTGTAGAGGAAAGATATAAGAGATATTGCAATGAAATGAAGGTACCATTAGTAAAGGAAGGCACCTCTATGGATCCCAATGAATAACCACACATCTGAAAAGTACATTAAAAATACTTACTTCAGCCCACTCTACATAATATTGACGGAACGCAGAGATGGACTGTAGACTGACTCATGACCCACTGGACAATTTTATATCGACTGATGTGCAGCCATGCTGTATAATCAGTTGCCACTCCTCTGCTCTTTGAATGGGGAGACATAAAATACCTGCCCCAGCTAGTCACCTCTCAATTTCTCCTGCTCTGGGGATCTCAGATGGGCTTCCTGAAGTAATGATACTGATGTTTGGTAGCACTTAACAGAGGCCAGAATCTGATTCCGCTTAATCGAGTTGCTGATTCCTTTGACATTAACGTACTGAGCCATCTCGGATGACATATTTGACCCCTATATTATAAAAATAAATAAATATAATCTCCAACCAGAGGGACTCCATTTCTAGTTCACATAATCAATTCCCCATCTCACTATCCCCCAAATAATAACAAATGCCATTGTACAATATGTAAGATACTGCATAGAAGTGGAGAAGAATATTCTGTCCCCTTCAAACTACAGGGGGAGTCTCAGCTAGATGGAATGGAATCGGTCCTATTGGAATTCCAGGCGATAGCATGGTTAATAGTCACAGATGATCAGAAGTCCCTGATTTGACCGACATAGCCCCTAGCACCATACTGGGAGACTTGTTCAGTTGTGAGTCAGACAGAAGAGCATCATTTACTAAATCCCCCCAAATGCTTCCTGAAGCGCTTGTGAGCCATGCAGGGCCCTGCTCTTTTTTCCCATCAGATGAGCTCATAGCTCAAGCACGGCTCCAAAATGCCGATGCTAACCAAGTACTGAGAGCTGGCAGATACTGCGCCAGTACAACTTGAAACCGGTGACTCTAGGGAGCACTGTTGGAGATATGCCAGGGACGACCCAGTCCATCTAACTCAAAGGAGGGGAGACTAGCTGAAGGTGGTACCCCTCTAGTTCTGACAGGTATGTCCTAACACAGCTTCTGGCCTTACAGCACCTCCAAGCAGCAAGACTATGGGGACATTTCTAATGGCAAGAATTCAGCTGTTTTTTCAACTGAAAATGTAACAGATGTTTTCAGTCTGTGTTAGGAACCAAGATCCTGCAGAATCTGGTGATTTTTTAGAATGTAAATTTCATCTGCAGCAAGACTGCTTCCTTTGTAAGGGGTTCCCTAGAAAGACAACTGCCAAACTGATGCCAGTCACATGTTGCAAGCATGAAAACGCTCTGTCTGAGAACTTCTTTATCCAGGTCAAGGCTTTGCACAAATCTGTCCCTACATCCCCCTCTGCTTTCACCCTCTCCTACTCCCCCATTCCTGCCCCATAGGGCTCACCCAATTCCAACACTGACAGACAACGGATCAAACAGACTAACTTTAATGTTTATTCATTCACAAGCAGATGGATGGAAAGTGCAATCGACCGCCAGGTTCTCAAAGATTACAGCTTGCCTGGAGCATTAGACCTCTGCAATTCAATCTCTTTCATTAACGAGAACGAGCTGGCCCCTCTCCATCACACTGCAACAGGTTTAGGAAAGCAGCATGCATGGCTCCTAGGGAGGAGTATTTTAAGGACAGCAGACTGGTATTTTCTCCCGAGCCTTGTCTTTCTCTCCCAAGGACCACCAGGTGCTGTAGAGACAGAGAATGAAATCCAGACCCTACTGAAGTCACTGACAAGACTTCCGTGGACATCAGTGGGGGCTAGGATATTTAGCCTCTTGGGAGGGAAATGGAATATTTCGTAGGGCTTGACAGTTCCTCTATAAGGGTGATTAAGGGACAGCGCTGAGTCTCTAGAGTAGAGGTGGGCAAACTATGGCCCGCGGGCCACATCTGGCCTGTGGGACCGTCCTGCCTGGCTCTTGAGCTCCCGGCCAGGGAGGCTAGCCCCCAGCACCTCCCCTGCTGTCCCCTCTCCCCCGCAGCCACGCCGCCATGCGGGCAGCGCTCTGGGCGGCGGAGCGGTGCGCTCCTGCCAAGCAGAGCAGCAGCGTGTCTAGCTCCAGCCGGGCGGCGCGGCTGCCAGACACGCTGCTCTGAACGGCATGGTAAGGGGGCCGGGGCGTTGGATAAGGGGCGGGGGAGTCCCTGGGGGCAGTCAGGGGACAGGAAGGGTTGGATAAGGGGCAGGGAGTAGGGGGCGGTTGGATGGGACGGAGGTTCTGGGGGGGGGTGGTCAGGGGATGGGGAATAGGGGGGTTGGATAAGCATGGGGTCCTGGGGGCCCTATCAGGGGTTGGGGGTGTGGATAGGGGTCAGGGGACTGGGAGCAGGGGGGTTGGATAGGGGGTGGGGTCCCGGGGGGGCAGTTAGGAGTGGGGGGTCCCGGGAGGGAGCGGTTAGGGGACAAGGAGCAGGGGGGGTTGGATGGGTCGGGAGTTCTGAGGGGGGCAGTCAGGGAGTTGGAAGTGGGAGGATAGGGGGTGGGGGCCAGGCTGTTTGGGCAAGCACAGCCTTCCCTACCCGGCTCTCCATACAGTTTTGCAACCCCAATGTGGCCCTCGGGCCAAAAAAAGTTTGCCCACCCCTGCTCTAGAGGGCTGCACAGAAGGGCTGTCTCGACCCTAGATTTGTTTGCAAGTCTCCAAGCATTGTTCTAGGCCTGGTGCAGCCCTGCAGGAATGACAGGAGGCTAGAGGAGCCAGGATAGCTCCCCTTTTCCTTTTATCGCCACCGTCTCATCTAAGCCTGCTCAGCGCAGGTTCTCGACGACACAGAGGTACGAACGTTGCGTGACCTGGCTACAGTAGCCCTCCCGGCGGCACAGCACTGGTGGCAGTGCCACAGTGAGAGATTTCCCAGGGAAGTCTCGTGTAGACAAGACCCTGCTGGAGATGATGTAGGTCCCTGAGGAGTAGGGTAAAGAGAGGAATCCAAAAGGGCTCCAGCAGGGGTGAAGGATGAGTGGGAGGGAAGCAAGACAATGCTATAAGCCAACACTTCATTTTTGCAAACTGGTGCATCTAGCTACTTTCAGCAGCAGCATCATTTATAAGGATAGTTTCTCTTGGCTATTGTTTGGAGGATCTATTAAAAAGCTTTCTACATGCCTAAACCGAGTTCAGGACTTGCTCCTTCTCTTGCAACAATCAATCAATGACAATACCAATATCTAAACCCAGCCCGAGAGTTCATCCCTCCCCCTGCTTTAGGTATCAGTGCTTTCATCTCCTCTGGGCAAGAAAACAGAAAAACCTGACCTTAGGTGTTAGCAGCTAAACAAAATGTCATGACATTTTTCTTGCCCAGGCACAAAAAAGCTAGTGGCCTGCTCCTTACACTGGTGATGAGAATGAAAAATCTTACAGCATTTTATGCATCTGCCAAAAAGAACCCCAAACTGCTCCCCTTGGACTAGTAGAGTATTATAAATAAATACATTTAAAAACAACGTTGCAACGTCTAAAGTTCACACGTTATCCTGATGGAAGGATTTTGGTCAACTAGCTGTAAGCATTAAGGGCAGCAGCTCTGGTGTTGGAGGCTTGTGATGGCTGAGGGGGCTGTCCGGCTGTTTGGGATTGAATCCAGAGGTAACTTGAATCCAGTCGCAGGCTGACTGGCTGAGGATAAAGAGGTCAAGTCCAAAGTCAAGAGAAACTGGTGTCATGTTTGTTTGTTTGAGTTCGCACCTGCTTCCTAAAGAGCAGGGAAGGAAAGAGCTGCATTGGTGAACTTAGGGCTCAAGTCAGAGTGGGGGAAAAATACTTTAAGATAACATGCCTTAGGATATTATGGGATAGATCCTAATGCAGCCATGCGGGGGAGAGAAATCTCCCACAATTCCCCTGGAGTCATGTTGGGTCTCCTGAGAACTGAAGTCCAGATGCAATGGGGGAGGGGGAACAAGAGCAAGGTTGCTGCCCGGAGAGGGGGCAGAGAGGAGCGGCTAGCAGAGTTGAGCCACTGAGCAGGGAGGAGTAAGCAAAGCTGGGTAAAGGGCTGTAGGAAATTACTTCATACCCCAGGAACAAGAGCAGGGCTAAGGAAGGACTTGTGACTCTGAGTCACAATGGCACCCCAAGCCTCCTCTAGCGGGAGTGAAGCCACCTGCCACCCCATGGTCAGGGCACCCAGCAAGGGCTGGATCTAGCCCTCTACCCCTAGGAAGGAACACTTGCGATTTACTCTCCATATGTTTTCTTGTGTCTCGTCACATCAAGCTGCAGAAAAGCTCTAAAAGGAGAAATCAAAGCAGATCAGACAAAGGTATCCGGCGTTGCTCTTGGGCGCAGTTGTTCGGCCCTTATAACCTGGCTTTTGCTGAAGTCCTCTTCCAGATAGCTTGGCTCCCTCTATCACTGCAATAATTGGCCATAAGCAGAGTGGCTGCTTTGAACTGCATGCTAACCAAGCAAAAGGGAGGCTGTGCCAATCCATTACTCCATCTCTCAAGGTGAAATGCTTCACCTAGAAAATAAGAAGCGCATTTATAATTGCTGCCTCGCAGAACCAAGGCTCTGCAGTCCAGATGAAAAGTTATACTCTGCTTGACTTAACATTGGCATCCAGACAGCCGGTATGCGGATGGGATATAATGAAAGAGACATTTTAAAATAACGGTGAACTTACATGAACAGCCCTCACAGGGGATCAAATTCTGCCCTTGGATGCATGGCTACCATTACTGTGGAAAGGAGTTTATTAAACAGCCTGGGCATGGGACCTATTTAAAATGCCCCTGCTGATGCCCTAATTCAGCAAAGCATGCCTAAATCCCATTAACTTCAACTGGACCCAGGTAGGTGCTTATATCGGGATGCACTTACACACTTGATGCAAGTTAAGAATGGACATAAGTGTTTTGCTGAAACCGAGCCTTAACTTGGACATGAAGCTTCTTCACTAAGCAGAACGATAAGAGCCCAATCTGGATTCCATGTTGTATCAGATCTGAGGTCATTCCTTAAAATTCACAAGGTCACCCCACAGCAGGAGACTCGGTTGTCTTCTTGACCCACCCATGTTAGGTGAGAGTTGTGAGGAGCTACAGGGAACCCTGGAGGGGAGATGGGTATCTTCGCTCTGTGAATATGCCTTTGTTTTGATTGCTCTTAAAACTGCCAGCTCGCGCAGAATTGCCCTATCATGGGATGCAAGTTTGGATATAGTTGTTGAGCACTTTCACATGAGTGTCCAATTTATAAAACCCACCAGAACAGGCATTATTCAGCATTCTGCTCCCACAAGCGCCTCTTTATGGACTGAACAGCATGTCTTTTACAAGGAGATGGATGCAACCAAGAATACCTGCTTGTGCTATCTTGACTTAACCAATGGGTTGGAATTAACAGAACAGAATGCAAACAGCACATTAATTACCGGACTGGAATGAGAGATGAAAGCTGAGAGAGCCAGAAAGATGGGCTGGTTAATTCTGATGTGCATATTTATTTTGGGCATAATAACGATGATTGTAAGGTTAGATGAAGCTCGTGTGTTTATTGGTGTTACACCAAAGGAAGAATATCGTGCA
This sequence comes from Trachemys scripta elegans, assembly GCF_013100865.1. NCBI lineage: Eukaryota > Metazoa > Chordata > Testudines > Emydidae > Trachemys > Trachemys scripta. Next base: position 9,166,310 of record NC_048312.1, read on the forward strand.
CTGTGCAGAGACGTAATGTGCTACTTACAGGAAGGGCTGTCTTGTGGATAAAACAGTGGTCTGTGACTCTGGAATTCTGGGTTCAAGGACCAACTTCTTGTTCTGTGTTTGTACAGCACCTAGCACAATGGGGTCCTGGTCCATGATTAGGGCTCTGTGAACTACGGCAATACGAGTAATAAATAACAATTCCCAGATCTCCCATAGACTTCCAGTGTGACCTTGGGCAAGTCACTTAGTCTCTTCTCAGTCGGCCTCTCTGGAGAATGGGAATAATATTTCCCTACCCGATGGTGTGGTGAGGATGAGTTTTTTAATGATGGTACGTCTCAGACACCCCATGGAGATGGGCCCATGTGAACATCTAGACAGATTTGAATCACTTCAGGAAAACATATCCTTTGACATACATGAGATTATGTAAAGTTCAACATTTTAATAGCTCTCCATTGGCCCTTATCTGCAATGGAAAACTTTTTCATGGGAACCAAACAACAGCAGTAATTTAGCCCGAAGTACCCAGGGCAATAGGAGATGGACTTCTGGTCAGTTCTCACTGTTCTTTCATACTCTGCTAGGCTTAGATTTAAGGAGAGACCTTGACATTTGTCATGGGAAAATCCCTTGGGTAAAACAGAAAGAAACAGAGAACGAAACCACGTTAATGATTTTGTAATAAATGAATAAAATGTTCCAGTGAAAAAGATGGCGAAATGCTCCTGAGAGTTTTAAATTTGAGTTAACAAAGAACACGGCCATGCTATGAAGCCTGCTGAGTGGTCACTCAACCTCTCGCATTACGGGCAGAGTTCATTTACCCCGGAATGTAACAATCAATGAATAAGAATTGGAAAGAAAACGGCATGGCCAGGAAAGAACAGACAAGATAGCAGTCCTATGCTATGAAGTTCTGTCTCTCCTCTATTCCCTAATGAGAAAAAGACTCACAGGAGATGGGTGAAAGTCTGGGTCAGATTTCCAAGAGACCTCAGTATGCTGGGTGTTGAGCTCTCTGGCAAAACTGTCCATAAGCATTACAGTGGGAACGGCACACTTTTGAATACCTGGCCCCAGCTGAGCCCTGAAAATCTGGACCTGAGCTCTTTTGAAAACTTAGCCCCACATCCCGAGTATTTCCATTTAAAAGAGGACATTGGGTACAAGCATCAAGAAAGACTAGACTGTTAAAACTGATGATAGCTTGGCCTAAAGGAGAGATTAGCATCGTCCAAACAGAACTGCTCTTTGGAGGCACCTCCAAAGAACCTGGGAAGCACATTTCACTAAGAAGCAAGGGAGCAATGAGGGAGGTATTGTATTACACAGAAGAGAATGGATGAGCGAGATCAGGCTAACCTGAGAACCGGTGTGAATGAGTGAAACTTAGTTGAACCCAACGTCGTCTCACCAGGTCTGTGCCTTTCTAAAGTAGGAAATACCAAGGGAAAGGCCTGGTTGAGTTGCAAGAAGCTCCTGTATTACTGAAATTCTTTAACAGGGTACAAATTATTCATCCTCATTTTGTTGAGACTGGGCAAGAATCCCATTTTGAAACAATGATGTTAGAATGCTGAATATCTGCACCCTGCAAACAGTAAAGGAATATTTCTTTTCTAGAAGAGCCAAGGCTGTGTCTCAGCCTCCAGTTGTGGACTTCAGCCCCTTTCACTCCAAGTCCCCTACACTGATTTGTTGTTAAAAACTTCGCATTGATTGTGCTCAGAATCATTAAACTATAAATCACACGGTAATTATGGTGCCCTTGGGCAAAAATGCAAATCTAGAGAACATAAAATTATAATGACTTACTTGACATAATTAGAACCAACAAAATAAACAGTCCAAATAGCAACTGCAAATATGGCACATTTACAGTCTCAACTAAATGTGTGTGTGTGAATTCAGGATCATACTGCGCTTGGCGCAGAAGAGCAATTGGAATCCTGATGACACTGGTGTCCTGGAGTATTCCTGATCTGGATACATCTAAAGTTCCAAACTCTCACACAGCTGGTCTTAAAGGGATTGTCTGACAGAAGGTGAATGTTGAAATAGGCAATACTTTACACAAAGGGGACAAGGCACTGGACCAGCGTCAAAGGAAAATTGAGCAGACATTTCTTTTTTTTGAATTTTAAATGAACAAGTGACATTTCCTCCTAGCTCATTAGAATGTGAAAGGTGCTAAAATGCCAATGCATACCGAAGGATAATAATGCAATGTACTAACAATCTTCTCAACTCACCGCAAATATTTATAGAAAACCAGCACATACGAAAGAAAGTCAATGTTTGTACTCATATAGGACCTGACAGCAAAGCCCCTTACTCAGACTGGTAAGGAGTTACTCATACACAAACACAAGTAGTTCCTTTGAAGTCAAAGGGCCAAATTTTTGACAGGTATTTAGATGCAGATGGGTACCTAGCGGGTTTTATGAAGTGCCTATCTATTGGAGTTAGGCATCTAACTGCCTGTGAGGATCTGGGCCCTATGCATCTTTCTGTATCTGTAGGCACCTAAAAATCTGTCTCAAAGTGACCCCTCACCAATGCAAGGAAGGTGTTCTCAATCAGGCCCTATGCTGTAGATTTCTATCAGCCAAAATCCCCTTACTCCTAGAAAAGTGCCCGACTGCAGATGGTTCCATTGACTTCAGAGGGCCTACTCACAAAGTCAGGTCCCATTCTGTGTGAATAAAGCTATCAGAATCTGGCTCAGTATATCTAGGACAATTTGTTATGTCCTTCCTCAGCTTTATTTTTAAACGGGGGGAAATTCTCACCGCCTTCAGTTTTGACTGAGGAAGAATCAAGCAAACACTTGATTCAGGCCAAGATTTTCAGAAGCAACTTGTGATTTCTGGTTGCCCAGCTGGAGGCTCCCTAAAAGGCCCTGACTTTCAGAAAGTGCCAGGCACCCCCCACCCCCATCTGAATATAAAGGCCGCTTTTAGGCATCTCAGCTTGGGCACCTCAAAAAGCTGGAGGCATCCAAAAACCACTAGTTGGTTCTGCAAATCTGGGCCTTTTCCCCACCGGTTTCAGCGAACAGGGATGACCGCTACTCATTGCAGACTGAAAAAAAGATATGCAGTTTCCAACTAGGAAAGACAAATATGAAGTGTGCAAGAGAGTCAAGAGACAAGCTATGCCAAGCAACAGAGTCTAGCAGCTCCCTATACCAGGGCTGGATTTGCCTCACTCCCACCCCATCTCATTCCGCTTTTCTCATCCCTTCTCTTCTGCTCCTTACGTACATGGTGGCCCAGCCATTTTATCTGATCTATGCCATTTCCCAGATGGCAGCAAAGCCCACAGTCCCATACTAAATAGAGAGGCACCTCACAGATTGGGCACTTCCTGGACTCAGCCACTGGTTCCATTACTCCCAAGCAGCTGGCGCGGCCTCAGGCACCTGTCAGTGATGGCAGATGGGGGAATTACACAGAACAGGGATGATCAGTCGGCAGGATGAGGATCAAAGATCTCCTGTGAGGGTGGATGCACCGTCCTGGATGCTTCACATTCTCCTTGCCCTGCAGGAGACGGCCTGCCCTGCTGGGTCACTTCCATTGAATAACTAAGTGCCGGTATTAAATACAAACCCAGATTGCAAAACTTCTATCAACTTCAATGGGGCAAAATTGGGCCCAAACCATCACCCTCAATACAGCATCTCCTGCAGAGCAGCACATTTGTTGAATATGGAATAGGCCAGCCACAGCTAATGCCAGCTTCCGTTCACCCCAGTGGTCTTCTTAGGACTATGGGCCTGGTGCAAATCCCGCTGAAGTCAAGAGGAGTATTTCCATTGGCTCCAGTGGAGGTTAGAATAGGCCCTAGGTTTCTAACCCGCTGCTTTAGCTTAATTCCTGTTTTAGCTCTTCTTTATTTTGCTGCCTGGGAAGCGCAATACAAAGGCTAATTATTCGATAAAAGCTTTTGGTGGGTTATTAATGAATCAGACGTCTCAGCAGATTTCTAACCTCTTTTCTGTCTCAGCCTGAAAAGATAAGGTCACTTGGTGTCAGAGGCTGGGTCAGGGCAGTACAGAGTCCCTTTTTATGTGTACAGTTGCATGGTTTATTCTTTGTCACAGCATGGTGTGTCAGTAAAAAGCCCTTGGGTACAGCTGCTGTTAGCTTTTACTGTAATAAGCATGGGCTACTGCACTTTTTCTCACCCTCTGCCTCTTGGAAGAAAGCTAGTTGTTTTGAGAGCTAAAGGTTTAAGGAAAAAGAGTTGGGAGAGGATAAGTACCATGGTTCAGTGGATGAAGCAGCTAAAGTGATTACCCATAATACTCCTGGAGAAGCCAATGCAATAGCCCCACTCAGATACGATGACCGCTCATGACATAACTGGTGAGGCCATGTATATTTAGCAAAAGCTGAGGTCACCCATGACAAGCTATCAAGTCAAGAAGCTACAGTGTAAAGCGAACTTCATTATCTATTAGAGGCTTAAGCTAATTAAATGAAAAGGGTAAGAGGAGGTAGCAATTGGGACTTTGCAGTGCTTTTGTAACCTACATCCTTGAGGACCTGCTTGCTAATCTTTAGACTAGAGAGAAAGAAAAGGTTTTCTTCAGCGAGATGAGTCTATGCCCCACATTTTGGATGTAGTTTTTGAACATCTCCAAGCTTAGGGGTTGTTTGGGTCAGGTCCATCAAGTTCTGAGAGAGGCACCAGCAGATCCTTTAATGTTGAACCAGCTTGGCAAGTTTAAGGCTATTTACAGACAAGTTTTCTATTAACAAGACAAGGCTTTGGTCTTAATCATGTTTGTTTCCCTGACTGTATTAGCTTAAGGCTCTGAACTCAGTTAACAAAACAAAAAAAGAAAGTCAGTTAAGTGCTTGGTTCTTGGCAGACAGGCACTTGCTCCACTCCTTGGGACAGACTGAAGCACACTCAGTTCTCACCATTTGAAACATGATGTAGAAGCACATGCAGGGTCAAGTTCATAGGTTTTAAGGCCAGAAAGGACCATTATGATGCTTCAGTCTGATGTTCTGCATCAGGTCATTAGGATTTTACCCAGTCAGGTGAGGCCATTCTCGCCTCTCTAGCCTTATCCGTCCTCTAGCATTTGTGGCCACCAGCTTATGATACGTCCCCTCAATATGGCAGTGAAGTTCAACAATACATTCTAGCAAGTCTAAAGCAGGTCGGCCTGTTGGTAATTTATGTAGCTCAAGACAACATTCTCATAGTGCATGGGATCAAATTTTGTCCTCCAGTGCATATTTGTGGCTATCAGACACAGAAAAGATCATAGAAGAAGAATGTGGATGGAACCACAAGATTGTAGACTCAAGAATTTTGGATTAGGTGGTTCACATCCACCCATCATTACCCTCTTCTTTAGCAATCTGAATGTGCCCCTTCGATGACCCTGTAAAGATAAACTGACTAGATCACCAGAGGGAAAAATAACCTGTTCTAAGCCTATGTGCCCAAGCAGCAGTAGACATGAAAGTAAGGTTCAGGAAGAGGTCATTATGTCTCCTCTGCCCCATTCTCTCTCTGGTCAATAGCATCCTGTCTCCCCACACACTTTCAGCATAAAGCAAGTGGGCTGCAAGGTCCTTGGTAAACCTTCAAATTCACATTTTCACAGAAGAAATTATCTGCTCTATTTAATTTTATTGTTTGGTTTCTCTTCTGTTTCTGAGAAATTGTGTGGAACTCAAATGAATTGGATTTGTGAGAGTCTGGAGACAGTCAGATTGGCTACAAACTCTTTGGGCATGATCTAAAGGCCACTTTTTAAAAAAGGCAGAGATTTCTTTGTGTGTGGTTTTTTGTTTTTGTTTTTTAAGAGCAGACGCAAAGTTAACCTGAGTGAACCACCATTTCCAGCTGAAAATGAATTCTGGATGCACCCCCTAAAAGCTCTATAAGTCACATGAGGCAGGAAGAAATGGACCTCAATGAGCTCTATGCAACCATTAAAATGGAATTTCTGGTTCAAACAAACAGTGCCAAAACCTTGGGACTTTGAGCTACAGGCAATAAATAACTGCTCATCTGTTAAACTGGAAGGAATGAGGAACAGAAAGTTTTTGGAAGCTTAATGCATGTGAAGAATTGAGCATATTTTGGCAAAGCTCTCTTTTTTAGCCAGCTGGTGGTGGTATCAATCAAACTTTTCAAAAATAGCTCAGTAATTGACAAACTTTGTAATAATCAAAATACAGTTTATAGCTCACAGAGTATTAGAAAGACAAATCCATTTTATATAGGGTATTGAAATACAACCTAGATCGACGGGGACGGGAGAACACGTTTAGTCAAATTTACAAATGATGCAAAAATAAAGGACTGTAGATTCAGGAAAGAGGCCAAAGTCATGGGTCCTAGATTCAGAAACAAACCTGAAACGTTTGAGGTTTTAATTTTGCACAGGACTCTGGGCGAACACAATTCCCTGGCTGCAGCATGGTTTTTAATGGTTTTACCTCTGTTAGTCCTAGGAGCAGGCCAAAAATGACTCTCAATCTGGAATCTTTATTGTTTGCATAACTTGGGTTTCCTGGTAATTAGAAATAGACTTGTTAAAATTGCCTCAAAAAACCGGTTTGAATTAAATGGGAAAAATGTTTTCATAAAAGCTAACACCCGATCAAGTTCTCCCATCACTGGAGGAAAACAAATATACATGACTGCATGTTGAGAAAGGAAGCAGTCTTCTTGTCTGTTAGCCAACTGCTTGCTCATGCGGAACAAATAGATCTTTCCAAGCTTAATTCGTGCTCCTTCCTCTGAGACGTGCTCACTAGTCTCAGTCCGGTTCCACGGCAGACTGTCCAATTCCAGAAAAACACACCAGAGACAGAAACCCTTGTTGGTGACTTTAACAGAAAGATGCCAAGCACTAAAAAAGCTTGGAGGCCTCAGCTGCCCCCTCACCTCTAGGTATGAGCAAAGCGTCATGGGGAAGCTTACATTGCCACTGTCTATGCCACACCTGGTTCTATGGCTCAACATAGGTTCATAGATTTCTATTCAGAGATTTTAAGGCCAGAAGAGCCAGTAAGATCCCCTAGTCTGGATTTCTGTATAACACAGGCCATAGCATTTCACCCGGTTGCTCCGTTACTGAGCCAAATAAACTTGGGTTTGGCTCCAGCATATCTTCCAGCAACACATCCAGTCTTGATCTGAAGGTGTTGCGATAAAAAACCCACTACTTCCCTCAGTCGTTTGCTCCAGTGGTTCCATCACCTTTACTGTTAAAAATATGTACCTTATGTCCGATTTGAATTTGTCTGGCTTTAATTTCCAGCCTTTGGTTCTTGTAAAGGGGTTCAGTTTCACACTCTCAGCCCAGTGGGCTTTCCACAGGCACTACGGTCACTTAAAGTTAAGCAACCACAAAAGGGAAAAATACAATTGGGTGAGAAAACTATAAAGGCAATAGCACACTGAAGAAAAAAGACAGAGGGCCAGATCCAGTTTGGCGGCTGGTGCAAATCAGCGTGGCTCCGTTAGTTTCAATGGAGCTAAAGCATATTTACAGCAGCCGAGGATCTGGTCCTCAGAACTCTCAGAAATGTGCAGGGTCTGAAATAAAAGAGATACTTGTTAGTAACAAGAGGTGTCTGTTCTAAACCTTCTATTCCTGGAATGCATTGCCTTTTTTAAAAGTCTAATCAGGAACTTCCCCCCTCCCCACCTTTTTTTCTTATAAAAAAAAAATGCTATGTGATGTGTACAACCTCAAAAGGAGAGTTACTAGACACCACGGTGACCAAGAAGATGTAATTAGAACAGGGGAGGAATATTTATCATTTTCTAAAGTGAATTAGGAATTTCTACTTCTCAAAAGTATTGAACACGGAGTGGGGAGAATTTTTTCTAACTTGTCCCACATCTCCAATATTATCAGGTCCAGCCAAAAAACACATGGGACAAATTTAGTCATCTGAGCTCATCTCTTTATCATTGTTACAGATTTTAAATTGACTTAGTTACATGAATGCTTCATATAGCATTTGACAGACCCGGTTGTCTAGATGCTATATTAAAAAAAAAAAAAAAAAAATCACCAACACTGCCTGAGCAGAGCTTAGCAATATTGTTGTCTTGAGCAGTGTATATATGGTGCTTTAGTTGAAATGTAGCATGCACACATGGTCTTAAGCATTATTTCAGCCATATATAAAGAGACATTATCCCTATTCTATTAATATTAATTCATATTTTCCTTTTTTTCCCCTAGGTGGAAAGGAGATCACAAAATCACACAACATATTAGGAGGCTCTGCCATGTATTTGTATACAGACAAAATATGTGCAATACGTTTTCACTGTGTATAAATACTAATTTGCAGTATGCAATAGCTGCAGTTTCTTACCTATACCTAATCCTCATTCATTTGTATGTTACACATCAACTGTAGTAAAAGAACTGCAAATACAACAGTCTGATGGAAAAACGCTGATCATGGAGTTACTCCACATGTCAATTTCTGTGGCAAAGGGTCGAGAAGTGGTACGGCTTGAGCACAACTGGCAACAACAGGGCAATATAATCCTCTAGCAGCCAAGGAGGCTGAAGCTAGATGCTTATCCCCAGTTTCTAACTATTCACTGGCTGAAGTTGGTTATTCCCAGACATAGGGACCAATCTGCATGGTGCTGAAGGCCTTTTGACAGCTGATGATCATCCTCAATTCCGCTTTAAGTTGACCGGAGTTGCAGATACCCAGCATCTCTCAGGAGGCATACCATGCTGTGTAGGTTTCTTCTTCCAGATGGTTTTCAGTGTGTTGGTGTATGTAGGAAATACAAGCCCAAAAGACGTCACTGGGCTTTGGCCTTTCTGAGGAGAAGGGAAAGCAGCCTGACCCTGGATGACATTTTCCAGGCTCAGCAGCTTTGTAAAAACCCCAAATCACGGCCAAACCACTGATGTTGGGGAGAAGTTTTGCACAGCTCTCGCTTGATCCAAATAAGGGGTCTTGCTTCCTCTCGCTCACCGCATGGCACTTCCATGCTTTTGTCTTTCCTTTCCAGGCTGCTATACTACAAACAGAAACGAACTGAAGAGAAGAGCCTGGCAGCTTTAAGAACATAAACACATCCTGAAGCTTTGGCAGTGATTTGACTCCAAGGGCACATGCACTTCCCATCCGGCTGCCAGAGACCATTTTCCATAAGGCAAACTTTTGCTTATGTTCTCTGCAGTGGGCTGGATAATTGACCTTATACAGCTCTGTTAACTACGGTGGGGACCTAAATATAACCCTAATTGACAAAGAGGGAAATGCGTGAAGATGTTCCCAGCATTCAGCCAAGAGAAGAATGGATAGTGTTGGAGATTTATGGCAGCTGTCTCTGGAGCCTGAAACCTTGATAAAACATTGGAGCCATCAAATGAATAGTATACATGGAAGCAGTAAAAGAGGGAACATACCAAAAACTGTCTCTATCGTCCACTTACATTCTCTTAATGCTTGGTAGAGGCCCTAGTAGATGCTTGGGCCAAAGGTCCCAGCCAGGGAAAAGAAGAGAGACAAAAAGTGTAGCTGTGCTATTTGCCTCGTCCCAGTAGTCAATAGCACCTGTTTCCACTGGGCTCTCACTAGGGACCTGAGATTCTCAGTTGGGGATCTCAGTTTCACTACATAGTCCATGGTCTTGCCAGGCAGTACTAGGCTCTGGAGAACTCAAGGAACTGGAGAGCTCTGGAGAACTCAAGGAACTGCACTAGCTTCCTATTAACCACTCAAGGAATTGCCTTCAATCTATTAATGCTCTACCTTGGGTACCAGACAAACCACATCTCCCTGCTAGGTCCACTCCCCAACAGGACCGAGATTTTAGTGACTAAAGCTAGTGGGAAAATAATCTCATCGGAAGGCCCTGGACTCTGGCCTGGGTCCAGATACTACGGTGCTCAGATATTACAGTCATGAGCGTGGTATAAGAACCTACAGAGACTAGAGAGTGCTCAAGTCTGTTTACCATCAGCTAGAATGAATGCCGTTAACTTTTCTCAGTCTTCAGCTGGGTGGGATGAGTAAGGAGACCTTGAGGTTTTTCTAAAGCGGGGAGACTGTGCTTGTCTTTTTGCCTCTTTGAAAATATATTGATTGTTTTAAAATGAAAAAACGTGATTGCCTTGAGACATGGCAGATGCCAGACAGGGCATACTCTATACATCCAAACCAACATGGCAGACACTATCAAATGCATACTATACATACATGAACAGAACAGAAATACAAATAAACTTGTCGGTCCAAGGCTAGTTGTCTGGTACTCAACGCACATAAACTACAGAGTTCTGATGCACCAATCCCTTCAGAAAAATATTAGTGAATGTCCTAATAGCCAGTCTTATTTGAAACTAAACCATAAAATTCTGCTCTATGTGTTCAAAGGCCTTTTCCGTATCTACTGAGGAGATGTCACCGAGTTACCTGGGCAATAAAGGCTTGTAGATAATACCATTTATTCTGGAAAGGAAGATATATTTCTTTCCATGCTCTGTTCTCTCTTCTGCCCTCCTGGGGGGTCCACCTTCCCTTCACTCTACCCAGTTGCATCAGCTCTCAGTGATCAATGTTTAACCCATAGCGACTTCCAGGAACAAGAAACAGCACACATAATATACTGCAAGGGAGAAAAGGTAAAAAAAAGCCTCTTGTAACAGCTGATAATTGTTGGTCAGCTGATCAACACTTTGCATTAAAAAAAAAAAAAGAGCGCCCAAAGATGCCACAGATGATGTATGTTTGAGACATCATGTTTTCTGCAACTTCACATGACTGATTGTGCGCTTCGTCACAAGTGTGACTGTGTTAGCAAATCATTCACAAAATTGAGAAGCAAATAAACACACTCCTCGCCAAATTTCTCCCTGTGGCTGACATTTATTCAGTTCTATTCCAGCACCAAACATTCCCCCTTACTTACAGAGTGTCTCCGAGGGCCCTGCCCCCTTACTCATTTAATAAATAAGCTTGTCAACCCCAGTTCTGCATTAGGCCACTAAGCAGTCTCCCATGGGACAATTAAATAAAGCGAGAAGAAAACAAAGGATAAATCCTGAATAAACAAGATCTCTCATCACCTTACGGTCAGGCTCATGTGGAACAATCACAAGGGGTTCCACGCACGAGGCAAAGGAGTGAGCATTGACTGTGCTGAGCCAGCTGCCCTCACCCCCGAGAAACAGCCTCACGCTAGTGATATAGTTCAAATGCACACATAGTGGTCCAGTGTGGGCCGGCTCCTGAGCAGATGTGAAGCATGCCAGCTCACAGCAATTCAGGATCTGACTCAGGCTGTTCAAAACTCCCACCGCCCCTGCTGAAAGGCTAAGGGATGAGAAAATCCATTCTACTTTATTATTAAATAGATGATGAAACCTTTGCAGGTAGGGGAAGGCTATAACAATATAGCCAAAATAGGGAAAGAACCGGTAAAAGATATTTAGATAAATTAGATGTATTCAAGTCAGCAGGGCCTAATGAAATTCACCCTTTAGGTTATGTAAGGAACTGAAGCAATCTCAGAACCATCTGTGAATGCTCACGGAGGACAGGTGAGGTCTCAGAGGACTATAAAAGGGTAAATATGGTACTTATCTTTTAAAAAAGGAAACAAAGGACCAGTCAGCCTAACTGCAATAACCTGGCAAGGTATTGGAACAAATAATTAAACAATCAATCAGTTTGTAAGCACTGGGAGGATAACACAGTCATAACTACCAACATGGATTTGTCAAGAACAAATCATGTCAAACCAACCGAATTTCCTTCTTTGACAGGGTTACTGGCCTCGTGGCTAGAGGAAGCTGTAGATGTGATGGACCTTGAATTCAGTAAGGCTTTTGACGCAGTCCCACACAACATTCTCATAAGCAAACTAGGGAAATGTGGGCTAAATGAAGTTACTATAAAGTGGGAGCACAACTGCTTGAAAGACCATACTCAAAGAATAGTTATCAACGTTATCACCATCAAACTTGGAGGAGGTATCTTGTGGGGTACTGCAGGGATCTGTCTGTCTTGGGTCTGGTACTTTTCAACATTTTCACTAATGACTTAGATAATGGAGTGGAGCATATACTTATAAAATTTGCTGATAACAGCAAGCTGGGAGGACACTTTGGAGGACAGGATTAGAATTCAAAAGGACTTTGACAAATTAGAGAATTGGTCTGAAATCAAGATGAAATTCAATAAAGACAAGTGCAAAGTACTACACTTGGGAAGGAAAAATATCAAATGCACAGCTACAGAATGGGGAATAACTGGCGAGGTGGTAGTGCTAGGTGAAAAGGCTCTGGGGCTTAGAGTGGATCACAAATTGAATATTAGTCAACAATGTGATGCAGTTGCTAAAAAGGCCAATATCATTCTGGAGTGTATTAACCGGAGGGTCCTAAATAAGACATGCACACGGGAGATAATTATCCCTACAGATAACTACTCTGTACTGGAGAAGTCTCTGCTGGAGTTCTGTGTCCAGTTCTGGGCACCACACTTCAAGAAAGATGTGGACAAACTGGAGAGAGTCCAGAGGAGAGCAACAAAAATGACAAAAGATCTAGAAAGCCTGACCTATGGGGAAAGGTTAAAAAACCAGGCATGTTTAGTCTTAGAATCATAGAAATGTAGCGGTGAAAGGGATCTTGAGAGGTCATCTAGCACAGGGCCTGGGCTAAGGCAGGACCAAGTACAGGTGACAGGTGTTTCTAACCTGTTCTTAAAAGCCGCCAATGACAGGGATCCCACAACCTCCCTTGGCTACCTAATCCAGTGCTTAACTATTCTAAATTGTTAGAAAGATTTTTCCTAACATCTAACCCACATCTCCCTTGCTGCAGATTAAGCTGATTACTTCTTGTCCTACCTTCACTGGACATGGAACAAAACCAGATTTCGAAAACTTGAAAACGTTTGTGAAACAGATTCTTGTTTTCTGGCCAGCCCTACTTCAAACAGCCCTCTCAGAAACAAACGTCAGGCAGGCAGGGCAAGTTTATCAAGGCCAGGGAATTAAGAGCTTTAAACACACAAATAGAAGCTTACATTTAATCCTCATGCCAATGGGTTTGCAGCCCTGGGTTGCAGCGTAGGTCTAGATGATAAATATAGGTGCTATCCTGTAAGACCCAGGACCATTCTCAGCTCATAGATTTCAATGGGGAGGGAGAGCTCAGTGGTTTGAGCATTGGCCTGTTAAACCCAGGGTTGTGAGTTCAATCCTTGAGGGGGCCATTTAGGAATGGGGCAAAAATTGGGGATTGGTCCTGCTTTGAGCAGCGGGTTGGACTAGATGACCTCCTGAGGTCCCTTCCAATCCTGATATTCTATGATTGGTCTATGCTTATTTACACCAGAAAAGGATCTGGGCCCATATGCTCACACTTCAGAGGATCCCAGACTGTTCCACACTTGTTCATTCCGTCTGTAATTAAACCTTCCTCCACCTAGTAAGAAGGGCCTCTGCGTTCTTTGGGATGTTGCTTTTAGTTGGCACATTCCCCGTGACGGGAAGGAAAAATGCATGCTATAAAGCAAGATGTCAAAGAGCAGCAGCAGACACATTAAAACAATCTCACTTCCAAGTCCCCATGCACAGTTTATTCTAGCAAAGCGGCTCTTCAGCTACTGTAGACTTGAGGATGAGCCTCAAGGTTTGGTTCAAATAAGCCTCAAAAGAGTTTAGACGCTGACGGTTATGCAAATCTTTGGTCTGCACGATGAGGCTGCGAATCTTAGTTGTTTTCGGTGGCGACACCATCTCTCCTGGTATTTTGGCATCTTTGCTTCCTACACCACAACCTGGAGGTACAAAAAATGAAGCACCAGATTTGCAAACCTGTCCATGAAGCTCAGCGTGCAGTTTATTTGACCCTGCTATGCAGAAGAGTCACATGTTTGCGAAGGAGGAATTCCAGGTTTGTTATATTTGACTACCTTGTCATAGCAGAGAATCAGCATATTAAATGTGCTGCAACAGACCTGATCCTCCTCTGGCATAGCCCTTAAAGGTTGAGCTCTTTCTAGTTTACGATTACAGTGAAATGCACAGATAATTGTTTCAAAGTGTTCTGCCCCTCATGGGGTTATCTTTGGAACATTTCATCCCATTAAATGGTTTTCCCTGCACACCTTTTGGAGTGTTGTTGACACACTCACTTGACAACTTTAGTCTTATAATCCTTTTGTACCCTCTTCACACCATGTTGCCATGGAAAGGGAAAGAAAAGCTTCATGAAAACATTGTCAGTTCCTCTGAGTATCTGGGACACGGATTCCATCAAAGGAAGAAAACTGACACTACAGAGCAGTGGCGGAGAAGCAAGGTCTTGGCAGAGCAACAGAGGCAAAGCCGTTCCCTGTCCCTTGCTTTTGAATTTTCCCCACTAGTTTAAACACACAGATGTCGTTTTCATTAGAATTCAAGGCTGCAAAGCAGCGTGGGCTTCTCTTGTCACTCCCAGTCATGGTCTGTGCGGTTTCATCAGGCTCTGTGCTGTTGATCACACACACACACACAACTCATAGCCTGGAGGTCTTTTGAGGTCTACATTTAGGGCATTTCTCTCAGGAGTTGAAACTCACCCTGAATGTCAAGCTTCAGAGCATTACTCTGGAAGAATAAAATGGCAATGAAACATCACAGAGCCAGCTGATGTTTGTATGAAACACATTTTAAGGTCCAAGCTAGTCATTAAGGAAAGTAATTCTGGGCAGCAGTTCATCATACACTATAAAGGTCATGCTGAGATAGGTAAGAGCTCCTTTGCTTTGGTTCAGTCATGCCAGAACTGGAAAGTGTCCGAGTTCTGAATGGGACAGTTCCTCCCACCTTACTTTATTGCTGGAAGAGGAGGAAAGTAGATAAGGAACCCTGAATCTGACCTCCTCCCCTACCTCCAAAGGGGACAGCTAGGAAGGTAGACCTGAGCCTGGACCCAAATCTGGTAACTGAGGTCTCTGAGGTCTTGGCTACACTAGGGTACTTTGGACTCATGGAAGCTGTTGTGTAGACAAGGCTAATGAACATTCAGGTGTTTTTATTGCTCTCTCTCCTAACCCTGGTCTGAGCAGATCTAGATGGCACAGTGGTTAAAATGCTAGAGGCAGTCTACACTAGATACAGCAAGGCCCACAGGATAGGGCACTGGACTGGCACTCAGGATACCTTGTACTCCCAGTTCTGCCACTGATCTCCCATGTGACCTAGGGCAAGTCACTTCACCTTGGAGGTGCCTCTCTTTTGTTTCTCACCCTTTGTCTGCCTGGTCTGTTTAGATTGCAAGCTCTCTGGTGACCATCTCTCACTGTGCACCCATGTTTACACAATGCCTAGCACAGTAGGACTTGTAGGTACTTCTGTAACACAAAAAATAACGGTGGAACTGTGTCAGTGCCAGCACAATTATGGGAAATGTGTAGAGAAATGCCAGGGTAGACAAAGTCCCTTTTAGACAAAACTGTGCAAATTCTAATGACTGTTTTTGGCTCAAGTACTCTACAGTGATGGATGTTATAGAAACATGCAAGCTAGCCTGACACAGTAGGGCCCTTGAAATGCAACCGTAGGCTTTTAAACTTTCAGTAGGAACTTTCCATATTTCTGGGTTGAAAGTTGGGGTTTTTTTTTCAAAGTGTGGTTCAATATGAAAATATTTTTGTTCTTTGTACATCTCTGGTGAGTTGGCTACCCAATAAGCAGCACATTATTCTCCTTCCGAGAATATCTAACTGTCCTGGCACATCATCATCATTAGAAAATATGGTCTTAATAGTCACCTTCTGGTGGCTGGGGGAGGAAAACAGGCCACACTTAATTTCTTAAAATGTCTCTCAACTAATTTGATTCAGAATAGATTTTTATGTTCAAATCCGATGAATTAAAACCAGTGAGGTTTAACAACAATGGAATGGATTATATATGAGCTGTTAGGTGACTGAGTTTTACCAATTACAGTAGAGGAACTTCAGTAAATATGTTCTTAATAAACTGGTGATCATCCAACATACAATTACTGTCAATTAAAGGTAACAGAAGAGTTAAGGATGCAAGACAACATTTTCTGTGCTACTCTTTAAATTATTATTATTTCTATGGCAACGATGTCCACATGCTGCAAATAAGATCAGGCCCCATGGTGCTAGCCCCTGCCCCAAACAGCTTACAACCTAAATAGGAAAACAGACAAAAGGGTCGGAAGGGAAAACAGAGGTGACGTAACGTTTCCACGCTCACATAGCCATTCAGCGGCAGAGCCGAGTGGTCTAGCCACTGGACCACACGGCCTCAAGCATTATCATATTACCTAGAGTTTCAATTTGGAGTTGGGGGTGATGCTGGGGCATGGTCCAAAGCCCATTGGAAGCTAATGGAAAAAGTTATTTGACTTCAATGGGCTTTGGCTTAGACCCTGGGTGAGGCATCAGAGTAGCCATTGTGTAGACACATCAGCAATAGCTGCTGCTTGACATTTCTGCTGCTGACTCGTCTCACGCTCTCAATCGGAGGCTCTCGGACTAAAATCGATGAAGACTTCCTGGGAGACTGGGGATGAAGTATCTGCAAAAAGGACTATATTTTTCCTTTAAGTTTTGTGTAATTAAACATAAAACAGCTGAATTTGACAGAGGTGTCAAATTCCCTCCTCCCTGCTGCACCAAGTAAGAAAAGGCCCCACCTTCGGAGAATTTAGAACCACTTTTCTAGATATTCGGGTATGGCATGGATAATAAACCTTGAATTAATGAAAGCAGTCGACAAAAGGCTGGACTAGCAATGGAAGAAAGGTAGCGAAGGAGTTAAATGCTGTTGGAAAGATCACATAGGAATATAAAGGAGGCTGTTATGCATTCCAGATATATTTCATGCCAATGTCTTTGGAAATGGGGAAAGCAATTCTAGACAGCCATTTGTTCTGGGAGAAAGGCACTCGCATTCCAGGGATAAGGGTTTACTCACTCACCGGCTGCTCTGTTCCAAAATGCAACGATGAGTCTCTGGTGTTATTCCAGAGGAAAACGCATGGCATCACATCATGAATTATTCACATGTGTGGGATTGGTATTCGCTGACATGCCAGAGAAACAGATTTATATTTCACTTAAACCCTGCCGGTTCTGTGAGGTTTCTTTGCTAGGGTTAGAACTTTGTTTGCAACAAAACTTCCTCTAGGTTGATGCTGACAAAATAGATGTTCTGACCATTGTTCTTTTACATCCCTAAAGGTGAGTACTAATAACCTTCACCTCTCCTGCTCTTTTGGGACCCTCTTTCTTTTTCCTTGCCTGTCCCCTTGTCACAACCCAGTGGCCCCCCCCCTTCATCTCCTCCCTTAACGATCTTGCGGCCTCAACCTGATCACCTGACGCCTCAGGCAGATTGGTAACAAATCTGTCACACCCTCCCACCTACCTTCAAAAGGACCTCTCTTTTGTGCCCTTCCGCCGACCATTTAGATATAGATGCCTTCAGATGCCAGAAATATTGTTCTGTTCTATTCTCACACCATGCCCTGCTCACCATTGAATCGAAGCATGAGTGCTGGACAACAAACACTCACTCCAAGGCCCGCTGTGCAGGGTCTGAACCCTCTCCATGGAGTTCCCAGCCCCGAGCAACTCAGTCCCCATCTACGGGCGCCAACTCAGGCTTCCATATGTAATGGCATTCCATTGCCACTAGGATACCAGGCACTACATTTGTATCCTGGCTTATGAAATAAGTATCAGTTCAGAGATCAGAATCTACACGACTTTTAAAAATTTATTTGTCTAATGAATGTAGCGCTCATTACGAGGTGCTGGCCTGAGACCCCTGGAGACTGAAGCCTGCCCGTTATCTCCAGAAGAGAGTAACTATAAAGCGAGGCAGTGGCACTCTACCCCCTATTGTCCGAACCACCCCTAAGGGGTCAACCTCCATGTCTGCTGATCCAGTCCTTTGTCACTCTGCTAAGTGGGTAGCATCTGCCACTTCCAATCGTGAGTTGTGGTCACTGGCCTATCGGCAACCAGAGTGAGACCACCCGTTGTTTCCAGAGACATTTGTATTGTGAACATGTTTTGGAAAGGCCGTGTTTGAAGTGCTGAGTTTCTCTTTATTTGCAGGATTGCAGCACTAAGATTTTGACCCGCAATTAACACTCCAAATGCATAAAATTCAATCCATTCACTTGTCACCTTGAGAGATAACCGCCCGAACTGTTTGCTGGGCTCTGTGACAAGCTTTTCCCTCGACTTCAGTCAGGTTCTTATCAGTCACCAAGCAGATGGGCTCCAGCGAACAAAGAAACAACCATTCTCCCTGCTCTCCACAATTGACTCTCTGGCTGCCTGTTCATTGCATGAGTCAGTGAGAACTTAACTACTTATGGTGCTTAGAAGCATTCAGGGCCTTGACCTTTCTTACTGAACTGACCTGCAGGAACCCACAAGCACCTGGTGTTAATTCGCCAGTGATTGCTGTGGGTATTTAGGGTTAGGCTAAACTGCAGGGTCTAAAATTGCCCTCAAGCCAAAGCTCTGCTCAGGGCCAGGGAGGATGTGATGCTCTGCAGGCATACTCAGGGTTGTGCGGCCTCTCACCACCAGCTGCCCTTATAATTTGCCTGTGCCTGTTGAGGATAAGCTCCCAGAAAGCACCAGCAATGCTAGCACTGCCTTCCAGGCCTCATTCTCTCTGTGATAAGCACAGAGCAACCTCCAAGTGTTTCCTGTAGCATCCAGCCCCTTATCCACTGAACACTCACAGAATTACCAGGCCTGCTGTTCCCAAAGGCACAGAACACCCCAGCTTGAAAGATTCAGCTTAGGATCACCACTTTGCTTAACACCACAGCACTTAGCTCTATTTATAGTGAAAACAAGAATACATGTATTATCAAAGATTCAAGTGATAGTGAGTAAGAATATTGGAAACAAATGGTTACTTATAAAAGGTAAAATCATAGCACGCTTTCCAGAGACTAAATTTAACAAACAGGTTAATCTCCGGTCTACCTCGAGGTTTATCTCACCCAAAGTTCTCTCCAGCATTTTCAGCTGAGCCTGGTTGAGACTCTTCCATGAAACAAACTTGCTGGCCGTTTACTTCCTAGGTGAAGGATGATAGGGTGTCGTCTTTGTCTCCCAAATATACTAGAGCAAACCTCTGAGCATGCACCTCAAGACAGGGTGTTCCCCCCCCCCGTCCGTGCTCCACCCTTTCACATTTGCTTTCTCCTGTGACTTTTCTCCCTTTGAAGTTTTCACAATCCTTCACTAGCATTCAGTTCAGACTGGGGAGAGGGGAACCATACATGCAAATTATTTATTCTAGTTCACAATGTAAACAGTCACCAAGATAAACATTCCTCGTCTGACAGACAGCCTGTTTTTCACCTTTGCTGGTGGCCAGTCCCTCGCTGCGTTGAATGAACATCATCTTCAGTGTGTATGCAGAACTGCTTACACAACATCTGTGCATTTGGTTCGCCGTAATATTGATGACCAGTGTGACCCCAGTTTTTATGAGAGACCTCACCTGACACACTTTGGTGAAGGAGAATGCGCCTACCAGACCAGGGAATCCTTGTAGCCTCTTGTACCCCCTTGCCAATTGGCATTAAGAGGTTCTTGGGTTACAGAGAGTACCTTAGGGAGCTGGTTACAGATCCTGTCCCAGCCAGCTATGGTATAACAGCTGAGGAGTGGCTCTAATTTATGCTCCTGGTGTAAGCAATCTAAGTGACCTTACACCAGCAGAGCTTCCTCTGCCACACATCCTCCACAGATCCTTCTCTTGTCCCTGCTGACGGGTGTGCATGTGGGAGGAGGTGGGTCAACTGGCTCCCAAGAGCACCTCCATCAGCTTCATGCCAGCTCCCTGGCCACTCCCAGCTGGAATGACTCCTTCGCATTGCCTGGCGCAGTCACTATTGCCGACTTGAGAACCCATCCCTAGGAACGGGGAATCAAACCGTTCCCTTCTCTAAATCTGCTCTGAAGACTTTCTAAGAACTACAGCCGTTTTTCATCATTCCATTAGAGAGGAGAAGAACGGTTCTGGCTGTATTGGGTTATTTTGTGTTTCCTGATTGTTCACATAAAGCATGTTGAGTAAACTCTGCGTACATTTCTCTCCCCATTCTCAGTATTTCTAAGGCGCTGATCACTGGGGAACATGAGTGTAGTTTTTTGGGGATTGTTACTTATACGATGAAGCTCTTTGGGGCAGGGACTGTCTTTGTTCTGTGTCTGTACAGCACCTACCTCAATGGGGTCCTGGTCTATTAATGGGGCTCCTGAATGCTACGACAATGCAAATAAATAGTAAATATATAGAAAAGCCACAAGGTCCTCATAGAATGATAGTAGCCCAAATTCTGCTCCCGCAGTTCTCATTGACTCCTTTAGCCGTTCCATGCACTTGCATGCTGGCAAATTGTACCCTGCCTGGCTGCTACCCTCCATCCTAGAGCTGGCTACATTTCAGCAATGCTACATGGATAGCAGGGTCCAATACAGAGCACGGATTTCAAGGGGAGATTCTCAGCACATGGCTTTGGCAGATAGTGTCCGATCGCACTGCTACTGAAGTTGATGGGAGTTTAGAGGGCTTTGGGATCTCCCAGATAAAAGGTGCTGTACAAATATAAAACTATTAAATCTCATGAATGCAGTATACACCTAGATTAGCATTAGCTGCTCTTGAAAAAAGTTTGCTTCCCTCTTCCATTTCCTGGCTTGTTAGCCACGTTTATTCATTCATTAGAATCTGTAAGATATGGAAAGTGCTTCAGGGTGTAGAGACTCCCTTGAAGTTTTACCGCATAGGCTAGAATTGCATTATGAAGCCTCAAGAGTGAGAAATAGGCTTAACTCAGGCCAGAGCACTGAAAAATTCTTTTAAAAGTGCACCGGGAGACTAGATGTATGTCGAATTTGTGCTGGGCTTGTACCTCTTTGGGTCTGTCTCTGAGAAGCATTCAAACGTTGAACCCAGTTGCGGAGGTTAAGAATTTAAGGCTTTGGTTAATTTGCCATGGTGTTAAATCTAATTAGCACATTATCACTGGCTTTCCCAGCCATAAAACAGCAGGGGAAATTGCCGTGAACTGCTAGAGACAAAAGTGTGTGTCACTTTGGTGGGTTTCTCCCTCTTCCTCCACTTTCCATAAAATCCCATCCCAAAGGAGCAAGCTTGGACAAACAAATGAAGGTGCTAGTGCTGTAATCTCTCTGGAGACAAGGAAATAAATAGGAAAGAACCTTTGTGTGTTATAATCCTAAAATGACATGAAAAAGGCCAGGTTGTTTTAAAAGATACTGATCAGACTGAGCCTAGGGAGGCAATGTAAATGTAGGTCAATTTCACCTTTCCAGGCCACTAGGGTAAATTCCTGGTATTAAATTAAATGGAAGTTGCACCAGATTTCCTTGACCCAAGGGACGAGAGAGATCTTTTCTCTTAAATCATCCAATCCCGGGTTTCTCAAGAATGGTGCTTTATAAATGGGATTTTCAAATGCACTGAAAGGGACTGCCACCTAATTCCCTGGGGCACATTGGATGAAAACCCCACCTTATAACCTTCCTTCTCTGCCAGGCACTTGGGGGAGGGGTTGTTTGAGACTCAGAGAGACCACTGTTCAACGTGGGGTTATTTTACCTGCTGGTAGGTAGTTCTGCTGGGGAGGGCAGCCCTCTATATTTGAAATTGTACTGTGAAGTTACATGATTGCTGGGCTGCTGGTGGCTGCCTGTTTACGTTTTATTCTTCTTTCCTATTGGCATTGCAGCAGCAGCTAGGAGTCCCCGTCCCACAGCCCAAGGGCCCCGGCTGCCAGGCACTGGACAAACACAGAACAAAGACAGTCCCTGCCTCAAAGAGCTGATCATTTAGAAATCAAATCAATGAAACCTTTTCGAGTGACTGGGTCAGCCTACATTTTTAAAGGACTCCGGTGATAGGGCTTTTATAAGCGTCTAGCAGACCTCACTCTTAAACAGCAAATAACTCTAGGCTGTGAATCAAGGAAAACATACCCCAAGAAGGGGTCAAAGTTCACATCAAATGGCTTTTGCTTTGTAAGAAAAATATTGGGCACTCTCGGGGGTTGAATCCTCAGCCTTAAAAGCAAGAGGGCAGCTGCATAGTATTTTCCATGAGGCAGCAACTCCTCTGAAGCAAACTTCCTCCCTTGGTCCCAAATAAGCTCAGACCTGTTAGCCTTCAGGGTACACTGCAAGGCACCTCTATTCTCCTGCACATTGCTGGGAGGTGCTGGGCAGGGAAGGACCTGGGGTTGTTGACTGTAGGGCATTGGTGTGGGTTTTCTATACGTGGATAGTGGATTAATGTGCTGATGACTGTAGCTTATTGCATGAGAAGCCATACACACTATTTCTCATTTCTTTCCGTGCTCCTGGATTTCAATCACAAAAGTTCTAAGCTCCTGCTCCTGCGGTGTTTCTGCCTGGCTGGACACAGGGACTAATTGGAGATCTCCAAAGGCAGCTTGTTTTCACTAGTTTTACAGCCCTGGTTTGCAGTCTCACGGGGTTTAGAAAAACATTCAAACCTTTGGTGCGTCTGCTGATGTGAACCAGTGCCAGGGTTGAAGCAGAGCCCCAGGGCTGAAGAGTTCCAGATTTTGGCAAGGCTCAGATCCAGATCCATACTATGTGTGCGGTCACGTCTGCTCCCAACCTTTTAAAGTTTACCCACTGCTAATAAATTCCCTGCCTTGCATGCACACTCTGGAACTGGACAGGCCAGGCCGTGTCAGTTTCAGAGAGATCAGGAATTCTCCCCATACACAGGCAGCTTTGTCTTAAGTGTTAGGGGCCTCATCTAGGAAAGCTCATCACCAGACCTATTTCTCCTTGGCTATAAGAGGGAGAAAAGTAAATTCAGATCTTCTCAGCAACCCTTGATTTCCTTCTGTCAGGCAGCAATATCATTACAGCAGACAGATTACGGCTGGGTCCCCTGAGTCCTTCAGCACAAGTAGCACTCATACACCATTCCCCAGGATGTTCCGAAAGACATGATTAACACTGTTTTGCTCTAATGAAGGATGGCAGCTTGAACGCTGTGTACAGACTGTGCTGAGAGCACTGGTCTAAAGAAATGGGCTGGGAAAATAAGCACCCTCCCCCCTGCCCTAACTCCCTCCCCATGACATCATCAAGCAGAAGGGCAGCCTAACGGCCTTGGCCTCTGCTTTGTAATAGAATCATTAACGATAATGCCAAGCCATCATGCTAAATTGTATCCACTGTTTGATGTTCCCCTGAGAGCTTAATCAGGTTCTCCATACCCAGAGTTATGATTAGGTAAGTATCCATTGCTTTATGCATCGCACTAAATTAACAGCCACTTCTTTTCAGCATTTGGAGGATTTATTCTTTGCAGACCTTCCTGCTGAAATTAGAGAGATGCTTGGCTGAAGTCCACATCTGCAAAGGGAATTGGCCCTGATTCCAGCAATCAATTGCTGCCTACCAGCGTAGCTGCACTATTGCACACCCCTCTCCCCCCCCCCCCCCCGTGTAAACAAGGAAAGCTGCCATTTGCTCCCGGGAAACAGGAGTAAGAGGCTAAAGTGGACAATCCTTCAGTTCTCCCGCAATCAGGAACTATGTGCGGGCAGTGTGACAATACTCACACTCACGTGGCTCCAACTGGATGCACTCCCACAGCTGAGTTTTTTCCTTCGCAACAGGGCCTCCTAGATTTGACTGACGTTAGTATCTTCAATAAACATCCAGAAAGCAGGTCAGCCCCAGGTACTGGGGTCTATGACTTGGTCCTGTGTCAAAATACAATGCTTTTGGCAGCCAGCAATTTGCATGCTGACATTAGTAAGGTGGCAATCCCCCCCCAGAATCTACAATCTGTCTTCTCAGTGAGCTGTCTTCTGTTCCCCTGACTGCACAGATGAGCACATTTTTAAATATAGCATTAGTGCTGTCTAATAGGCTAGTAGCTAGGACTTGGAAATCTGAGTCAGTCTCACTCATTTCACAGTGGCTAAATGCTCTGAGGCAATGCGTGTCTGGGGAAAACGTAGCTCCTCCAGCGTAGCCTTGCATGATTTAATGATTTCTGCCCACTAGTTTGCCAATACAATGGAAAGAGAGAGGGGACATTTGCAGTGTACAAGTCAATCAAATGTTATATTGTTCTGATGGTATGGTCTCAGTCTTTGCCGGTGCAACGTCATTGATCTTTTATACCACTGGGTATTTGGTTATATTTTTACTCTCGTAGCATACGTGTGAGATACAAGCAAATCTCCTGACCAGTTGTGGTTATTAAAGAGCCCAGTGCATTTTGCATAAATGTTAATGCCTGTGAACAGGCCAAATTCCAGTTTGGCTCATGTGTCTGTCTGTATACAGTTCTTCCTGCAGCTTCACTTTTCATGGGAGCCAGGCTTCCCTTGTGAGGGTCTTCAATCTGCTCTCTGGCTCTGTGCAAACCCTGAGGCTGGCTTTCTGTCTGACCTCAAAGGAGAGAAGCACATGTCCATAGCCCAGGAAGTAACATTAACCGGGGCTCCAGAGGCCATCTAATATTGCTCACAGCTGCTAGAGACCCCAAGCGAGATTGCAGCCCCATTGTACTAAATGCCATGAGAATACATAGTAAGAGGCGGTCCTTGCTCTGATGATCCACCAAATCAATAGACAGGACAAAGGAGTCCCTCAGCAGGTCTGCGGTAGAAATGGGAATCGAACGCGGATCTCCTGACTGCTGCACCATTGCCTCATCCACTGGGCCACACTGCTTCTGAGTCTCACCACCCACCTCACTGAGAGGACGGGGGGAGCTCACTCTTCTCATCACTCTTGTGGCAGGCTCTGGGTCGGCAGCACAGGGTTAGATTTGGTTTACATTCAAACGGTTTATTGGCAGCCATGGGGACCAGGAAGAATTTTAAACTGCTTAGATTTTGATTGACTTGAGGGGCAGGAGGAGGTTGTGGGCAAATCCACTGCTCCCTTTACCCCAGATAAACCTGATGGCTGCTCAGGAGTTTATATAAAATGAATTTGATGGTCTCCAAAATGCTCCCCAGAAGCCGAGTATCCACATCCCCAAAGACACCATGACAGTCGCCATCTTGGTCAACACTGGGGCCATCAGAGCTAAACGCAGGAGTTGCTCAGCTTGAGATACAGCACCAGGTTCCACAAATGGCCATTGTAAACAGACGCACGTTCTCTGCCGCTCAGGCACAGAGAGGGTTGTATAATACAAACTGATCGGGGTTACTCCCACAGGCGCCAACTTCCCTGGCTCTGCCCCGGGCCCCGCCCCCACTCCACTCCTTCCCCCAAGGCCCTGCCTTTTCCCGCCCTGTTCTGTCCCCTCCCCTGAGCACCCCATGTTCTTCCTCCTCTCCCCTCCCCCCAAAGCGGATTGCAGCGGGTTGGAGGTGCAGGGAGGGAGGGGGAGACGCTGATCCACGGGGCCCGCTGGTGGGTGGGAGGCACTGGGGGGGGGTAGGGGAGAGCTGATAGGGGGGCTGCTTTTTTTCCCCACAGAATCAGCACCCATTGTGACTGCCACACAACATATGACAGCCTTCCTGAAAGTTTCAGCAAAGAGGCCAAGTACTGAACAAGCCATCTAGTCTACACTTCTTCTTCCACCCTCATTACCGTTGTATCTGAATGCCTTTCTGCAGTGCATTAAGCAACGTGCCGAACATCTGTCACATGAGGTTTGCTCTCCCTCATGCTCTCCCTCAGAGGAGACTTAAACGGCATCTGAACTATTCCAACACTCTTCTTGGAGGTGGGCTCTCCAAGTCAGGTCTGACACACATGGCTAGAGCATATTCTGTGAATATAAGAAACTGAGTCTGCCATCCCGATCAATCCAGACATCTTCCAGAAACCATGAACGCACCAACATTTAAATTACAACCGCTAGGTCCCACGCTGAAAGATGTCTGTTTCAGTTGTGGGGGAAGCATTTCCTGTATGCAATGCTTCTAGTCTACAAAGCACTTTGGCTTCCTTTGTGCATTTTTTTGCTCATTTGCAAGATGTGAAAATCAGAGTGGGTTGAGTTTCAACTGAGAGGTTGGGCGAAGGGGAAACAAAACCTTTGCTTCTTTTCTAGGCTAATACCAAGACGCTGCAATATTTCGGCCAATAAATAAGGGAGGGGGTAATGTGATCTCGAATGGAGCAATTATGAAATGGAAATGTCTTTCTGGCCAGATGAATTCCTGACAGTTTTCGTTGGTTGATCTTAGATGCCCATTGCTACTCAGAAACAGATGAGGTCATCCTTGCTGGAAAGAAAATTCTGCGGTTTAAAGGCCTGTGTTCCTTACAAATAAAATAAGGGCCAGGAATTCAAACACTAAAGCAAAACTTTGTAAGTATGTCAGAAAAACACATCCAATTTTCTCTTTCCAAATGGTATGACTCAAAAGCTCAAAGAAAAGGAAGAAATATTACAACATTTTAACCATGCTGGCAAGCCAGTGTGTGTATTAATTCTTTTCCCCCTTCATTTCCCCTGCCCTGGGCTGCGGTCAGCGTCCTTGCCTCTTTCCACTTCCCAAATAGCCAGTGTGGTGGGGAGGCGGAGGGATAAGCCAAATCAAAGAGAGACTGGAAATTAAGTTAGTGAAAGTTCAACTCATTTGAGCCCTAATGGACTGAATTCTCTCCGAGCTGGTTGGTAATTGCCTCTTTCCAGAACTGGTAGGGAAAAAGCAGCTTTTAATTTATTTTTTCCTTCCCCTTTGATTCATAAGACCATGAATTTTTTTAAAGAGGGGAATTCAAGGATGCTGTGAAGCTCTTTAGTTCAGAGGTATATTACACAGGCAGGGCCGCACCAAAGACATAGTACCAGGCCCTGCCCCCTGCTTTAATCCCATGGCTGTAATGCATGGGAGCAGAAGCCATGTGCGCTGGACTTTGTGCACAAGCTCCAAGCGGAATGCCATGGAGTGGATCACACTGGGGCTATGCGGCAGGGGTAGGCTCTCCCGTATGAAGATCTAAAAGCCCAAAGAGCCAGTGAGGGGCAGTGGGTGCTAAACAAGCCCAGAGGAGGAAATAATTTTTCAGACGGGCTGCTCATGGGTGGGAAGGAAAGTACGGACCCCATCCCAGCTAAGTTTTCCAACCTGATTGTTCTGGTTTGGTGCAGACAAGGATGATTTTTGTCCCAAGTCGATTTACTGAGCAGTCAATCTGCTATGCAAACTACATAGCTGTGTCTATGTGAAACGCCTTGTGAAACTGGTTAGATACAGGTATCGCTACAAACTCAATGTGCCTTGAAACTAGAGCTGGGTAGAAAAATTCCAATGGGACGGTTTTTCATCAGAATCTGCAATTAAAACAGTGCCCAGAGATAGCTCCATTTCAACAAAATTTATCCAAAAACTCAGTGGGACCCCGCCTGCTTTCCTAACAGCTCACCTGCCCTGCTCCGCTGCAGCCCACCAGGCCGGCATGGGATTCCACAGGTCACGGCTCTGTTCCGTCTGACAGAATCATTTCAAAATTTGGAGGACGTGTTTCAGTCAGAACTAAACCAAAAAAACTGAATACCTTTCCCCTCGCTGCTCTATTTGAAAGGCTCACAAGTCTTTTGATTCAGCCAAGGGCTCGGTTCCAAGCATGCCTAGGTTGAGTGCCGATCTTTGTACTGTTATCATGCAATGCAGTACAAAGGATGGTTTTGTGGACAGGAACTCGAGACCAAGTTTAATTCCTGGCTACTTATCTGGGCCCAGTACCATAGTATCTAAGTGCCTCACAATGCCCCTGGGCGCCAGGGGCACGTTACCACCATTGTTTTACTAATGGGAAACTGAGGAACAGAGAGACTAAGTGACTTGCCCAGGGTCACAGAGAAAGTCTGTGACAGAGCTAGGGATTGAATCCAGGTTTCCCACAGCTCAGGCTAGCATCCTAACCACTAGGCCGTCCTTCATCCTGGCTCTACCACACACTTCCTCTCGGATCCTGAAGCAAGTCCTTGTGCCTCATTTCATCATCCCTCACATGGGGAAAATGCTATTCTACCTCACCAGGGTGTCATGAAGCCAAAATCCATCAATGATTGCAAGGCACGGAGACACTGTGGTGAGGAGGGCCGTTTGCGCAGGTGATGGAAGGTGCCATTTTCTTTGCCAAAAGCGAGGAGAAACCAAAGGGCTCTAACAGACCATCGCTTTGAGGTGTGCTCGGTCTAGAAACAAAGCCAGTCTCTCCAGGGGACAGGTGAGAACCTATCGCAGATGGAAACCGTGTCGCATTTCTCAGGGCTCTGCGTGCCAGATCATCTCCCTCTGCACTACCACTGTGTTTACATTCTTCCTTCTTCCAATTCTAATTAATAGCAGTTCATTAGCAGGAGGGGACCATTTATAAGATTCAATTAGAAGCCATTTATTTTAATGTTTTTGAACACAAAATGAGCTTGATTTCAGGAAACTTTTCATTAGCATAATCTTCCCATAACAAGATCATCTTCCCAGCCTGACATTTTGACAAGTTGGTGCCAGAAGCAGACGCTGCCTTTGTTGGACGGGACGTCCATTACCACCACCCTGGCCGGGAACATCCTAATGCAAATCCTGCTGCCCTCGGTCTCACTTTGGGGTTTGACCCAACCAATGAAGCATAGACATTTCCTCTATGCAGCCAGCTTTATTCCTGGCCCAAACTACTGCTAGTTTCTGCTGAATGAAGTTGTTTTATCTGAATCTTCGTCTGAGGAAAGTATGTCATTTGGTCATGATGCAAGTGCCTGACCCATTTTCGCCACTCGTACCAGCTCTCCTGTCCAGCTCTCTCAAAACCTAAGGTCTTGTAGCCGGCCAGAGATCGTACGGAGTGTCCTTCTGTCTCCATCTGCGTGTATCCAGATGGAGTAGCCTGCAAGCCTGTCCAAGCGCAATGTGTTTTGTGCAGCTCTACTGTGCACGAACACATGCCCCAGGACATGTGCTGGCCCTAGGAAAGATTCCTGTGGTACGACATTTAAAAAACAAGAGCGCAAAGCAGGACTTTCCCTGCTGTGAATCCCATTTTATTTGCTCCTTTCAATTGTCAGGATATAAACACATTTCTGCATGGCAGTGGCAGGGTATTGCACAGCTATAACAATCTCCACACGGCTGCCAGTGATCGTTCATGAGGTTTTGTTAAAAGGCAGTCAAACAGAGTAGAGACTAAAGTAGAGGCTAGAGGAAAGCCTTCTTGGTATTCCCTTACACTGACCCACAATGTTTCATGGCCATGCAAGACCCAAAGGAAGTGGAAATGATGGGTTTCCGCCTACACTTGTGGATAAGCAACAGAGGTTTATTCTCTACTATAGAGTCTCTGCACCTACTGCAGAACTGAACCATGGCACCGTGGAGAGGGAAGAAGTGGACCTGGGCGAGTATGGCCAGGAAGTCTATGCACAGCGCCGACCCGTAAGTCCAACATTCCATGTATGGACAAGCAGCAGTTCACACCCTTCACTCTCCTCCGGCCGCGACAGCGTTGGCGAGGCAAGCCGCAGCCGTTGGGAAGGAGGATTCTATTCACCAACTCCGAGACTTTACTGCACATTTCACCTATACAGCCCATTGCTTGGGCTGGGCACTAATTTTCAAATGGAGCTCCACTTTATTATCCTAATTGGGCAATGACCCCCCACCACCACAAGTGCAGGCAATAGCTAAACCCTTGACCGGGTTTCATGCCTCCTGCCTTTCAGGGCTCATTTAGTCAAGCATTTCGTTTCCAGCCTTTGTGAGACGTGATGTGCCCTGCTCTGCTGATTCATCCTTTCACCGTGCTGCTAGATCTACCGGGCCAAACCCATAAATTCACAAGCGTGAAGAGGAGAGGTGAGTTGCCGATACCTGGCTGTCTTCCAACACTCTGAACAGCGTTCTTGCAGTAGACTCCTCTTTTACTTGCAGTTCTCCTAGCCCAAATCTAGCCTTTATTTGTGTGATCTGCTGTTTTATACCTTCTACTGCATCTTCGATAGAGTTAACCCGAGTGATCTACCTTTGAGTTGCTTCCCTTACTTTAGTGTACCAGAAGGGAGCATGCCCACGCTACAGAACAACAGTCGAATTGATGTTAATGCCCTGTGTCCACACTGGCACCGTACTACCTTGTGTGTGGCACCGAGACTTCTGGGGGCACATCCCATGTTTCGTAGCACTGTAGTGAGCTGAGCCACTCTATGAGTAGAAGGCCCCCATCCTGCCAGGTGCCAAGTGCCCTTCAATCCTACTGACTTCATTGGAAACCATTTGATTAAACATAACTTCCACTGTGCTCTCTCTCAGCACTGTGTGCTCAGTACCCTTTTCCCAATCAGGATGCTGAAGACAACCTCTGCCCCCCCGCCAGTATATTGCTATTGTCATGATTTGGGGTTTGCATCCTTACAGCTTCTACTCTGTGCTTCTCTTCACCTCAAGAAGTTAGGTCATACTTCACACAGACCTATAGAATTGCAATACATTTGCCAGCCACACTGTTTAGAACTTCTGGGAAGCAAGTTTTCCTTACGGCAAACCCGGTTCATTGCACAGAGTGAGATCATTTTATTTGAATCCTCAGGTTAGGAAATTCAGTCAAGAATCAGGAATGAAAAGCTGTGTCTCCTCCAAAATACGTGTGTAGCAAGGATATTTCCTCCCTAGAATAATAATCCATGATTTGTTGCCAATATGGAAGATATGTTGGTTTTCCATATACCGTATGGGTTATGCATTTCACAAGATGTGTTGTCCATATATTCAAAGTAAAATGAAATCAGTCACTTATGTTTAAGGTATATTGTGGCCCATATTTTAGATACAAAATTATACTATACGATTATTTGTAGATGCCTAATCC
The DNA here is from genome assembly GCF_013100865.1 of Trachemys scripta elegans. NCBI lineage: Eukaryota > Metazoa > Chordata > Testudines > Emydidae > Trachemys > Trachemys scripta. The sequence goes on from NC_048312.1 coordinate 9,197,197, forward strand.
TCATTGGATTTCTGTCAGCAACGATTACATTTCAGAGAGTGATGTTCTAGGACATCCATCGCAAAATGGTCAACTGGCTGTGATCCTGCATTGTGAATTTTGCAGACCTGTCGCTGAGAGCATGCACAGCTGCAGTGGAGTCAAAGAGATCCCCTCCTCTCCTGGTACAAGGGCCTCCGTGCAGGACTGGGACCTAAGCTCCCAGTGTAGAGTGGAATACTGGCCCCAGAGAATACGAGTTTTACCACCGATTTCAGTGAGGCCAGAATTTCACCCAGACGCTCTACTCCCCACTAGCTTTCTATTTCCTAGGTTGGTATTCCTATTATTTATTGCACACTTTGTACTTACACAAACTCAAGGGGCTTAATCTCACAGCCTGCTCCTGCCTTTCACATGTTCCCCCACCGCCCTGGAGTTTTAGGTGCATAAGGATTGTAGACTGTAGCCAGACAATACAGCGGAGCCTCTCCTTAATGTCGTTCAAGCAGTGTTGTCAGTGCATCAAACCCATCTCTTGCTTCTCAGGTTAAAAAAAAAAAAAAAAAAAAAAAAGCTATTTTTCTAGATGTTGCCGTGGTCACCTCTAGGACCCATTTCTTCAGTCCTAGAATGTGTCTTGGGCTATGTGCCTGCAAAATGGAGTAAATATCTCCATGTGGGCTATCCAGACTTTGGATTCCATATCTGCTTCATCCCTCCTTGGAGTAGATGGGCAAGGAATGGACAGAGACTTAGCTACACTGGCCAATGAGTGGGGGAGGTGGAGCTGAACCGCTCCAGGGCGGTGACCGGGAAGTGTGTGACTCAGAGTCACAACGCCCCCACCAGTCTGCTCCTAGCGTGGTGCAGCTCACAGGTGACCCCTTGTTCAGGATGATGCCTAAAGCCAATTGTTCTGCATTTCTCAGGAGCATATTTTAAGGCCACATCAAGACACCAGGAAATAAATCACCTTTAGCCTCCTCCAAAGGAATCTACTCTTGCTCTGTCTGATCTGCTAACACGGAAGGCAATTGTCAAAGATATTTTTTAAACGTATGGGCTGTGCATAGTGTGAAACATAACATCCACTTGCAAAAATATATTGCTTCCCTACATGGGCTTGAAGAAGCCACGGTTTACGGAGCACTCAGCCAGATGGCCCAATAACTCAGTGAAGCTGAATAAAAGCCTCTGGGCCAAATTCATCCCTAGTGCAACTGCACTGAAATCAGTAGCGTTACAATAGCATTTAGTGTGGCTCATTGTATGTAACACAGTACCTGAAATATCTGCTCACAGCCGCAATTTTATTAAGGGGATCTGGGAATCTTGTTTCTGCAGTTCCACCCCCACTCCTTTCAGGCTTAACACAGGCTCCTCCTTGTTTACCCAACCCATGACCAGAATATTGAACCCGATGGAGCCCGCCTGCTGTTTTCCCCCACACTCATCCTTCCTCCCTGGAAAGATTCCTTCCACAAATCCCCTTTTCACCAGGGTACATGGGAGAGATAGACTAAAACCACAGCTGTAGATGTGACCATCGTCCATCTTTTTGGACTCTGTGGGCTGGATAAAATGCAACTGAAGCAGAATCATTCCTGGCTTTGCAAAACTAAATGTTGTCATTTCTGAATGCTACATGACAACACGTATGAAAACGTAGGCTGGGATTGGAAGATGCCTTTGAGGAAAACCAGAGAAGAGATTCAGAAAATCCTTATCACACCAAACCATTCCATATCCCAACAGCTGTTTGTTATAGGCTCACAATATATTGGGGAAAAGTCAACATGGCTTTTGTAAAGGGAAATCATTCCTCACCAATCTATTAGAATTCTTTGACGGGGGTCAACAAACATGTAGACATGGATGATCCAGTGGCTGTTGTGTATCTGGACTTTCAGAAAGTCTTTGGCAAGGTCCTTGAGCAAAGGCTCTTAAGCAAAGTGGGCCGTCATGGGATAAGAGGGATGGTCCTCTCGTGGATCAGTAACTGGTTAAAAGATAGGAAACAAAGGGTAGGAATAAACAGTTTTCACAGCAGAGAGGGGTAAATAGCGGGGTCCCCAAAGGATCTGTACTGGGACCTGTGCTGTTCAACGTATTTATTAGTGATCTGGAAAAGGGGGTAAACAGTGAGGTGGCAAAGTCTGCAGACAATACAAGTCTGAACCTGACTGAAGACTTACAAAAGGGATCTCACAAAACTGGGGGACTGGGCAACAAACTGGCAGATGAAATGCAATGTTGATAAATGCAAAGTAATGCACGTTGGAAAACATAATCCCAACTATACATACAAAATGATGGGGTCTAAATTAGCTGTTACCACTAAAGAAAGATCTTGGAGTCATTGTGCAGAGTTCTCTGAAAACATCTGCTCAATGTGAAGGCTAAAAGTATAACTGCGTTCAGAAAGAACTGGATAAGTTCATGAAGGATATGTCCATCAATGGCCGTTAGCTAAAATGGTCAAGGATGCAACTGCATCCTCTGACAGTGAGAAACTGGGCCTGGATGACAGGGGATGGATCGCTTGATAATTGTCCTGTTCTGCTCATTCCCTCTGAAGCATCTGGCACCAGCCGCTGTTGGAAGACAGGATACTGGGCTAGATAGACCATTGGTCTGATTCAGTATGGAAGTTAGAATTTCCTCTCGTGATATATAATCTCTCTCTTAGCTACTGCTGGAAGAGGTTATCATGCACAAAGGAGAATTATTGGACTCTAGGGGCTACGTTTTCAGGAAGGACATGCACAGATCTCTCCCTTTCTGTAGTTGAATGTTGTGTGCCTCCCTCCTTCATGAGATTTTAGAGTGTATAGGTAACTGTGGATCACGTTGAGACAGTAGATCATGTTGAGAAAGCAGCCAATTATATGCATTTGATGTCAAGCTTGGGATCCCATCCTCGGCCTTGGACGTTCTCTTTGGTTGAGCTAAGTTAGCATGAACGTTGATTCTGTGCCGGCTTTCAATTCTCAAAGATTAGCTCAATGCCTCAGAGGCTAATACCGGAGACATTTTTAGCACACTGGAAACTGCATATACCAACAATCATCTAATCTTTGAGATAGACTGGCTGTGTTGAATTTCAGTACAGCAGGTGGCAAGATACAATGAGCACTTTAAACATCACCTGCCTAAACATCTTTGGTTCATACCAAGCAAGTTTATCGCAAACCTTCTCCACCCTCCATTAAACCAAGACAAAGCCTAGAATTTTTCTTGTGCTTGAGCTACATTATAAGAAAACAAAAGCCACAAAAATCTATTGTATCAAGCCTATACTAGTCATCTAATGTTTAACTATTTTGACACCTTTATACTGTTACAACATAAATAATTACCACACTGTAACTTTAGGGACTGCATCCAAAAGGCTACAAAAGCCAATGGGCGATTATTCATTGATCAGCTCCTGCATTACCGTTTCTATAGTTAGGGTGATCAAAACTACTTCTAGAAAAAATTAGGACCAGGTGAAAATTCATTAAATTGGCAAGTCATGTTTTTCTTTAGTAGCTAATGGCCTGACCTTTACCACTGAATCCAATGAGAGTTTTGCCATTTACTTCAATAGGAGCAGGATTGGGCTATGAATTGCATTTGGAGATTTGCAAACCAAGATCTCTTATAAAAGGTGATTAAAACATCTTTTGATATTACATGGACAGATTTGTTTTTCATTGCTGTGACAATGATTAATAACTGGATCAGAGAGCAAACACGATTAAGATCAAAATCTGAAATGCCACGGTCACTTGCCTTATTTGTCGTGCAACCACCTACAGCTCAGTTGGGCGTATGCTTTAACTGGGTCAAAACCAGACACAGCAAGCTCATCTCCGTGTCCGAGACAAAGCTTGGTTCCTTCTGCTTTATAAGGCATCAGAGCTGATCTGGTAAAGTCGACAATGATGCACCAGGCACAACGGAATCTCGCTCTCTCTATGCCCCGTCCAACCGACCTGTGATGCAGACAGAAGCCACAATCCCATTTTCCCTTGATGGACAAGACTGTGGAGGACTCTACTGTGAATTACGGTGAGATGGACATGGAGGGGCACTGGACCACTGGAGCCATTTTTGCTGGAGGCTTATGTCTCGCTTTAGCAGGGGTAGCATGCACTCCCCACCAACCCCTTGCCAGCTGCAGTCCACCTGAGAGTGCAGAAATGGGTGAGGCCACACACCCCAGACTGCTCTGTTAGGGTGTCTAGCATGACTGGCAGTGCAGCCACTTCCACCTATCCCTGGGTCTTTGGACCTTTTCCCAAAAGGCACCGACAATGGGCATATACGGTGGGCCCCATTCTCCTGCACCATCAGGCAGCTCTGCAATGCTCCAGCAGCACAAAGCTGCCCCATCTGGCCCATGGAGGATTCCCTCTGCCCAGGGAGACCCTGGTCGGTGAGGAGCTACCGTAGCAGCTCCTACGCTACCCCCCTCCTGGCCCGGACAGCCGTATGTGCCAACAATCCCTGGCTGGCCACGCAGCTGCTTGGGAGCGAGGGGTACCGATCCAAGGCAGATCAGCGCAGGATCGGGGGAAGCACAGAGGTGGTTTAAAGCCACTCTTGCATGTACATCGTCCCACGAGCGCATCTTGGCTGCAACTGAGGAGCCAGGCTTTTCTACACAGTCACCGGCTGCCATTTTCCTGGCTACGACACTCTCGCTTTAAAGAACAAAAAAGCTCCAGGCCCATCTAGAGGTCGACGCACTTTCAGTGACCTGAGCACAACGACCGCGCTGCCAGCATCTTCACCTCCTTAGTACGGTTCAATCATATGCTAATGTGTGGTGAGAAATGCCTGTGTTCTGCATAGGTCAGATCGATGAAACTTCTCACTGCTTTGTAGGAGGTTTTTTTTTTTCCTTGGGAAGTCAGAACAGAGCACACTGCTTCCTGCACAGCAGTTTCCTGTGACTCATTCAGCAAGTTTCCTGGTGGGTGCAGCTCTCTACCAAATTCTGCTGTTCTCACTTTTCTCCCTGTGTGTCTGTCTGTCTGTCTGCATGTGTGTGCACACGCATGTGTGTAACATAGTTATGAATCATTGGTCATAAATAAGGGCACCAGGTGCAAATTTATATGCTTCATTTTAGGGAGGTGAAAGGAAAATGAGATTGGCCACAGATTAAAACCCAATGCAACAATAAAATGAACTTGCTCCTAGATCTGTTTGTTCTGACTAGGGAGATAAAGCTTTTCCGAGAACACGGCGAGTCTGAGAAAATGCCAAGTAAGGAGAAGGTCCTTTTACTTGGACATGCCAGCCAAAGCCTAGTCTTGACAGAGTAGCAAGAAATGCTTTTGCTCTGTAGGGGCTTGGCCTTTGAAGGCTAAATGGTCCAGTGGCTAGGGCACAAGCCTCAAACTCCGAAGACCTGGGTGCAAGTCCCTGCTCTACCGTAGAACGCCTGTATGACCTTAGACAGGTCACTTACTCACAGGTGGAGTGATGCCCACTGTCAGAACATTTAACTTTTAGGCACCTAGAAAAAAAAATCTGGAACACATTGGGATTCACAAAGGCTGAGTTAGGTGCCAAGACTCCCAATACGATGCATGGGGCCAGACGGGTGCCTTAGACTGTGAATCACAACGTGCTGGGAGCCGTCCACAAGAGGGGTGGGGGCTAAGTGTCGCCCCCTCTTGGAGATCAGCCAAGCGCCTGAATCCGGACGGTGGTGCTGAGCTCTGCTAGCAATTCACAGCTGGAAACGCTCTTTGGCATTAGGGGTCTTTGCCATTTTGTGCAAAAAGACGGGGGGTGGCAGACAACCACCACCTCTCCCACAACTTTTAGCCCAGTGGTTAAGGTGCTCAGCAGAGATATGGGAGACCCCCGGCGTAAGTCCCCCAATGAGAAGGGATTTGAATCAGGATCTGCCACCTCACTCGCTGTGGGGTATTCTGAGATGGGGCTCCGTCAAGCTCACCTGCTGAAGCTGTTCCGCTGGCTATAAATAAAGCATCACTTGAGTCAGAGAGGGAGGACGCACAAGCAACTCTTTAGCCTGGCGGTAGGTGCACTCACGCAGGAGTGGGAGACCCAGTATCCAATCCCCTGCTCCAGTTACTCTAATTATTTATTCTCAGTGGAACAGCTTCAATAGGAGGGCTTGAGGGAGCCCCAGGGGTTAGGGCACTCACCCAAGAGGTGACAGATCTCTATTCAAATCTATTCTCCACACTGCAGGGGATGATGGACTTGAACTGGGGGCCGCCCACATCCCTGGTGAGAACCCCAACCACTGGGCTAACAGTGATGAGGAAGACCTCCACCTCTTCCTCCCCCTTCCCCCATCCCCGGTCTGTTTTGTGTGAACTTGCCCATGGGGCCTGAGCCAGTAGATGGCCTCTGATCAGACCCACACATGAGTTAGACATACCCTAAATACCTGTCTGCACTTGAGACACGACAGCTGTGCAGCTGTAGCACTTCAGTGCAGACAATACCTACACTGATGGGAGGGGTTCTCCTGTTGGCATAGGTAATCCACCTCCCCAAGAGGCGGTAGTTAGGTTGACAGAAGAATTCCTCTGTCGACCTAGCGCTGCCTATACCAGGGTTTCGGTCGGCTTAACTACATCACTCAGGCCAGGTCTACACTACCCCCCTAATTCGAACTAAGGTACGCAACTTCAGCTACGTGAATAACGTAGCTGAAGTTCGAAGTACCTTAGTTCGAATTAGTTCGAACTTACCTTGGTCCACACGCGGCAGGCAGGCTCCCCCGTCGACTCCGCGGTACTCCTCTCGGCGAGCTGGAGTACCGCAGTCGACGGCGAGCACTTCCGGGTTCGACTTATCGCGTCCAGACTAGACGCGATAAGTCGAACCCAGAAGTTCGATTTCCAGCTGTCGAACTAGCGGGTAAGTGTAGCCAAGGCCTCAGGGGTGTGAATTTTTCACACCCTAAACAATGAAACGGTGAACCTAACTTTGTACCGTAGACCCTAAGGTTCCTTTTTGCCTCTCTAGCAGACTATACAAGCCATACCATGGGTGTAAATTACATGCCAGGGCAGTTTAAAGGAGTCTTAAATGAGAAACAGACCCTCGAGTTCCAGGAAGCTTCCAAGAATCCTCAATCGGACATCCTCATTGGGATCATTTGTATATTGGTAGCTTATGCTTATTTCACTGTAAGCAAAATCTGCCAAGCCAAGTGAAGAAAAGAGCTGAAGACCAAGTTAAACTCAATTTCCTCTGTTACCATGGTTGTACATAGATTACTGTCCACTGGAAAGCATGATTAGATGGGCTAAGTGTCACCATATGGAGGAGAGGGAAGATAGTGCGGGCATCATAGGAGAAATGAAAAGGAAATGCTTTAAGAGAGGAGTCGTTTCTTTTTGAGTTTTGGTTTGGTCCGTAGTACTTCTACAGAGATTCATTGCAGGGCCCCCCCAGGCATTTGCCAAATATTAATTAAGCCTAACAGGGTCCCTTGAGGAAGGTAGGCGCTCTTCTAATTGTACAGAGAGGGTGAGTGAGTTGCCCAAGGGGATTTAGCTCTTCAGTGGGAGAGACAGGAATGGATCTCGAGTCCCAATTCCCAGTCTCTGGCTCTACGCACAGTCCAAAGGAGACAGGTTTTGATGGGGTGGAGGGATGGCAGGGGGTGTGTATGGAAAGGACAGAAAACAGTACAGGAAGAGACGGGATGCTACAGAAAATGCTAATGAGGAGATAAATTCCTGCTACTTAAGTGAAATTAGCTCTTGAGTGGATGGAAGGAATCAGTAAGGAGGACAGCAATGGTAGCTCCTTATCCAGATGTGACACATAACCCTAATCCACCCAGCAGGCCTGAATCCATTAGCCCTCTTCCTCGAGGCTCCTAAACTGGCCACCTCTCCTTGCTAAAAACTGGCAACGGCAGCAGCGCCCAGTTAATCAAGAAATAGGAAATCTCACTTTGGCAGCCCCAGGGTCACTAGCTTCCTCTCTTCCTACTGGGCAAATCCATCACACAACAACAGGTAAAGAGAAGGACCCACCTGGCCTGTACGTGAAGGGCCGAGGCTGGTCTATGCTTCCCTGGAGCACAGAGTTGTCTCTGAACTCCTACATGCAGTAAGTATCAAAGGGGGAGCCGTGTTAGTCTGGATCTGTAAACGCAGCAAAGAGTCCTGTGGCACTTTATAGACTAACAGATGTATAGGAGCATGAGCTTTCGTGGGTGAATACCCACTTCTTCGGATGCAGTAAACAGCTCGGAACTCAATTAATCTCTTGAAGAAAGGGGCGGGGGGAAGAGCATAATAAATGTGCCATTTGCTGAAGCTGTTGGCAGGCCGGGAGTGGGATAATTATACAATATTTCTTGAGCTGTTGAAGCAGCTGTTGTGGGTGCATATATTCTTGCTGTCTTTCTTGCAGCGGAGGAGGGGAATGTGCCTTTCAGAGGGCGGGACAGACAGAGACAAACCCTGCGGTTTAATGTCTCCACTGCACTTAGAGATAACAAGCCGCTCGTGAGTTTCACACAGCTGTCGTAAGCCATTCTCCGTCCTACTGGGATTTTCTCAAACTGTTACCCACCCCCACTCCCCAGCAGTATTTGTGGGTCTTCCCTGCCCACAGTGCAGTGTCCCCTGCCTTGCTGACAGGCAGAAGCAGCTGAGAAAGGAGCTCTCTTCTTTCCTCTGTTGCTTTCCTAAGGGGCAGTAGCAGGGGAGGCTGTGCACAAGGAGGCACTGGAGTTTCCTCCGCAGAACCTCCCACAGAGCGTGCTGAATGCCTGGTTGGGCAGGCTGCCCATCTAGGGCCTAGACGGCGCCCTGGGCATGGTTGGACCTGCCTTAGAGGGGACACAGAGGGAAAGCTGTTCAGCAGCTGGAGGACTTCCTCAGCCCTTGGGGCTTTTCAGCAGCATGTGCATCTTCCATCCGTCTTCCCCCTTCCGTGCAGCCAGTGCCTGGAGGAGAGAATGAACCAGGCCACCCAAAGAGGAGTCTATGTAGGACATAAGGCAGGGAGAAGGGCATGATAGAAAGCTGGCTAGATTGTCGGGCTCAACGGGTAGTGATCAACGTTTCGATGTCTAATTGATTCTACCTATGATCAGCTTCCCCTGAACTGGTACACACATTCAGGGGCTGGCCAGAACCTGGCTCTAAATGAATTGTGCCTGGCACCTATGAGCGGCGGGAAGGCTATGTGATCACACGTGCATGACATATGACTGTGCATGCCCGTCGGTTATGCAGAAAAGGCTTCTCTCCGATGCCGGCATGTCTGCTGCTAAAGGAATGTGTTATCGCTCATCTGGCTCTGATGGGGAATTAAGCTGCTTCTGGGATTAAGGAAGGCAGGATGAAGTTTGGTTAGAGTTGGGTGGAGCTGAAGACATTAAGGCTCAGGCCTAGTATGGCAAGTCCAAGCCAAGCCCAGAACTGCATTGTGACATGAGTGATGTTCAAGGCTTCATGCCAACGCCAACCCAGTAGAGCCTGCGCTCCAGGAACCCATTCAGCTGTATGAATCTTCACACTCTTAGTTCCCACCCTGCCAGAGAATCATCCCCTCTCATCCAACCAGATCTATACCAGGCGAGGAAGAAGTCTTTCCCTCCAGCCAAGGGCCTCCAAGTGCTGCCTGCACAGGGCTTGCCACCTTCGCAAGGCCTGGGGCGTGAAAGCAGGAGGTAGGAATCCACCCTGGCTTCCCACCCAGTAGAGCCTAGCACCACTGGCTCTTTCCAAAATACTTAACATTCCACAGCTAAGCTCCGGTTTACACATGCTTCTGTGTGAGACAGGTTTGATAATTAGGTTTTTTTTTTCTCCCCCTCCAGACACATTCATCTGGGGATTAGAAAGTGAGTGCCAAGCACGGAGCCTACATTCTCCAGCCCTGTTATTGAGTGAATCGCAATGCTGGCTGGCTTACCGAGTGATTCCACAGACAGATTGTATTCATGCCAAGGGTCTCCAGTAGGCTTCCTAACGGGCAGCTCCCTGGATGAGAGGGGAAGCCAGAGGTGAGCTAGCTCCGCTGAATGTCTAAGTGCTGCACAGTTACTGACTATCCAGGTCAACAGAGACTAAGTGGGAATAAAGAAAGCCGGGCACACATGCCTCACACCCCTGGGAAATAAGTCTGTAAGCCGTCCCCAAGTCCAAGCGAGTCCTTTGCTGATCTGAAGTAATTAGAAGCAAGCTAGAATACCAGGCTCCAAGCCCCAGCAGCGTCTACCACATACAGACCTGCATACGCATTCCTTTCAGAACAGGGCCAGTTTTCTGGAGAGATCCTAGGTTTGACCTTCCTACAGGCCTGTGGACCTGAAGCACTGATGTCATTCTCGTGGGGCAGGGATAGTGCTGTTACCCCTTTTAGCCTGCACAGTTAGTCAATATTTGGTGTTTTGCAGGTAGTTTCTGATAGGAGAAGAAGCTGGTGGTGGAGTCAAGAATTCCTTTGATGCAATCTTGTTTATTTACCAAGAATGTACAAAGTCGTGTTTCCCTGAGCACAGCAGGATCAAAGAGGGGGCAGTTTCCTTGCTCAGAGTTCCACATCTGCCTTTACAGCCATCGCTCTGCTCAAAAAGCTCTCTCGACTCTTTCTCAGAGCCACACAAGTGCTTCTCTTGCGGCATCCGGGTTTTCTGCTGCTTTCTCTTGGCAACACTTTCATAACAGAACCAGAAGCTAAAAAGCCCGAGATTGGACGTTTTCCCAAACTCAGAGGTCTGGTTTCAAGTGGGAGCCATGCAAAGCTGTCGTTTCCAATCCAGGTCAAGCCAGTGACTTCAGAGGATTTTTTTGTTAAGCTATTTCCCACCAGAAAGAGAACAGTTAACCAGCAATCTGCTCCCTCAAAGGAACATTTTTGGTCTTGCCTTAGATGCTTCTGTGGGTTGATTGCCTCCAGTTCTTCCTACAGTCCAGAATGCCAACCGCAACAGTCACATAGTAGCTTTCACAGGTTGTTCACTTCCTCCTGATACTGGAAACCCTGATTAGGGCAAGTCATCTGTCACTCCATGCATTAGGCAGTAGCCCTGCTTAGGTGAGATACCAGTGCGGGTTATACAGAGCAAAAGTCACCTTGTTTAGCTAGTCAACTGCAACTTGCTGGCTAGCTCCATCTCAGGCAACGTACAACAGTGAACATGAGACTGGTAATGCTTTGTAACATATCGTTAACCAGCTCTCTTTCACCTGCATTATTCTTTCCCAGTATCACTCGCCCTTTTCATTTTCTGCCCATAGAAGTCCAACAACCTTCTGCTGAAGACTGCAGAAATGTGGGTCCCTGAGCTTCCCTGGGTCAGATTCTTTTGTCCTTCAGCAAAAAAAACAAACTAATCTAAACCGACATTTAATGAAGACCCTAGTCTAGGTTACAAGGGCAGGTGACGGACTGCTGCTGAGCAGCAAAGACGCTGGATCTCATTCAGTCCCCCTAACGGTTTTGCCCCGGTGTAATTTCAATGAACTCAATGGAGTAACATCAGTGTAAGTGATTCTATTCTGTGATTCTCTGAACAGTGATGAGCTGGATAGTCAGTAACTGCAGCACTTAGACATTCAGCAGAGTCCAAACCACAGTTCTCCTTCTGGTCATTTTTTTTAATCCCGCCAGACGACTCTGAGCCTGATTCTCAGTGGCACCAGGGCACTTTATGCCCCTCTGGTAGCGTTAAAGGGCCCTTTGCGTAAATGAGAACCGGGTCCATGGTTTCTATGAGCTAACAAAAGGTGCTCACCACCCCGGTGAAGGTAAATAGAGCAAGATACAGGAGGCGACTCATGGCTCTGTGATCGCTCCGTTTTTGCTCTTGGGTACCACTGTGAATCTTATGGAATGGAGTGTCACACCTATACACGTTTGTGCTTCAAAAAACAAGGAGGAGGATTAAATTTTGATTGCTAAATAATCTATTTCAAAAGGCACTCAAACACCCCAACTCTTCATGAGTGAAACCTGGAAGGAGGGGGCAGGGAAGAGCCAAATGCAACTTTCAAGCATGGTTAACACGCTTTAGTGTTATAGTTCTCGATGACAGAGGTTGTGTTTGTTTAGCCACATTACATAATGAATAATAAGCTAACCCCTACATAGCACCTTTCATGCTGGAGTACCCCAGTTCACATTACAAGCCACAACGGAACCTGCCAGCAATCTGCAGCTAAATGTCCCATTGACCTCAATGGAAACAACGGCAAGATCAGGTCTCTCTAGAATAGTGGAGTAAGACTAAATGGGTCTGGATCCAGTTCAGAGAAAGGGACAGGCACACACACACACGAAAGGGAATTCCCTCTGCAAAAGTGCTTGCAGCATTCCAGGCTTCATTTCCTGCCTTGGAAAGTGCACAGCATAGGGCAATAGAGGGGATACCAGGTCTCAAGAATCTAAGTTAGGGAACATTACGGGGAGCTGGGCTGATTCTCACTGGATAAAATGTGAGATTTTGAGGTGACCTAATCCAGACAGAATCACGAGAGGGACCGATGAAGCTGACAGACAGTTTTTAGGAAAGAAGAGGTCGATCTAAAAGTGTGGCACCTGGAAGGAAATGAAAGAATCCGCCCCAGACAGGAAGTGAAGGGGATTTTAGATAAGCAGAAGTTCATTACCTCTCTTTTCCTTTTAATTTTCTTCCTTCCTTCGAGTCATCATTTCTAGATCCTGGCCATTGTCGTCTCTATCATCATCATTGAGGAAGCACTGGGATTCAGCATAGTCCATGCTTCATAAAAAACCTGCTCAAACAAACCCTCCCTTCTTTAGCATCCTGAGGTTTCTGAAACGTTGATTCTGTGCAACAAAGCTAATTCTCCCAGGTGGCAAGCGTTCCACACGCTGATCTCCTTAAATAGGTTTGCCCAGCTGGGCCTGACAGCGACAAATTATGATAAGCCTGAAAGGTTTGGGCGAACAAACAGAGGAGAAGAAAAAAGGAAAGGGAGTCTACCTTGCTTTTATTAGGATGGCAATGGGGTCAAGATGGCCATTTGGTATTTTACTATCGAAGCCCTCATCTGTCATGGCCGTGTCAGCTCCGTGTGTGTGTGTGTGTGTGTGTGTGTGTGTGTGTGTGTACGTGCACAACTTCCTGCATTCTCAATGCTGCTAATTTGGAATCCCATTAAGCACATGTTGGACCCTGAACTCTATTCCACCGCTTGCATGTAGTCCAATGCCTACGGATTTCCCCCCCACGAAGGAACATTAATTAAAATGCTTATGACCAATGTTTAATTTAACGATGCTGCTGTAATATCGATTGGGCTTGTGGTTTTCTGAATAGGACGTTAGCGTTCTGTCAGGGAGGGAACCTCTCCTTTCACCCATTCAGCCCCCAATCCATCAAGGGCAAGATAAATATAAAGGTATAACACTGATCAGCATGATGCTTTTTCCATTTCCAGATCAAACCATGACGCTTGGGAGGATTAAAATGAAAGTTTGTTTTAAAGTCAGCTTAGTCCAGGTTTTTGGGTTTTCCAGATGGTTTGGCCATCTGGGGAAAGCCTTTTTATGCCTTTCACAGAAAGAGCCCTCCATGTGAAATGTGAACTAACATTAAAGCACAAAGACAGATTGCAGGAATATTTTCTTCCTATTTGAAGCAGCAGACTAAAAATACAGATGATGTGTCCAAAAAAAATCAAAGAGAGGCTTTTCCCTTCACCGCTACAGTTGTATTCTTTTTACAACCTGAATACAGATGTTTTACCTTGCAAGATGAGCTTCCCTAAAATGTATGATGTTGAGCAGTTCTAAAAGGTGAAATCGCTTTTTAAGTGCTGGATATTCCTCTACACACAGGAAACCAGAGGACATGGGAAATGACCAGGGAAAATATCCTTGGATGAACTATGAAAATGAAAGGGATTTGAAATATGCGTGTGTTGGTAGACATTGTTATTACGTATTAGGAGAACATAATGCTCAAGGAGGACAATGAAAAAAAAGACCACATTCTGCTCTTGGTCAGTAAACCTGGAGTAACTAATGATTTCCATACAGGTACTCCAGATTTCCCTTGGAACTGATTGTGCTCTGTCACACCTAATTCACACCTGTGTAACTGAGACCAGTACTTGGCTGTTCACCCCAAGAGTCAAGTTTGGTTCATGAGGTCTAGTGCTGGTCTGTGCAATCCTAACTCGGGATGGCAAGTGCTTACTTAGCTTTGAGGTCCCATTGATTCATGTAAGCAAGTGCCCACAACTGTGAGGCCCTGCCCCTGCTCACTCCACCCCCCCCACCCTCACTCACCCGCTCATTTTCACTAGGCTAGAGCAGGGGTGCGAGAGGGGGTGAGGGCTCCAGCTGGAAATGTGGGCTCTAGGATGGGGCCGGGGATGAGAGGTTTGGAGTGCAGGAGGAGACTCCAGTCTGGGGGCTGAGGCAGGGGGTTCAGAGTGTGGGAGGGGATTCCGAGCTGGGACAGGAGATTGGGGTGCAGAAGGGGGTTCCAGGGTGGGGTAGGAGCACGGGAGGGGGTAAGGGCTACAGCTGCAGGTGTGGGCTCTAGGATAGGGCCAGGGATGAGAGGTTTGAGGTGCAGGAGGGGACTCCAGTCTGGGGGAGGGGGGGCTGAGGGGTTTGTAGTATGGGAGGGCTCCGGGCTGAGGCGGGGGCTTTAGAGTGTGGGAGGAGGTTCTGAGCTGGGGTAGGGGCACGGGAGGGGGTGAGGGATCAGGCTGGAGGTGTGGGCTCTGGGATGGGGCCGAGGATGAGATGTTTGGGGTGCAGGAAGGGGCTCAGGTCTGGGGAGTGAGGCCGAGGACCTTGGAGTACAGAGGGGTTCCGAGCTGGGGCAGGGGTGCAGGAGAGGGCTCCGGGCTGGGGCAGGGGGTTGGGGTGTGGGCTTGGGTGAGGGTTCTGGGATGGTGCTCAGGGCTGGGGAATGGGGTGCGGGCTCCGGGAGGGAGTTTGGGTGTGGGAGGGGGCTCAGGGCTGGGACAGGAGGTTGGGGTGCAGGAGGGGGTTGGGGTGCAGGCTCCAGGCGGCACTTACGTTGGGCAGCTCCCCAGAAGCAGCAACAAGTCCCTCTGGCTCCTAGGTGGACGGGGGGCCAGGGGACTCTACGCGCTACCTCCGTCCGCAGGTGCCATCCCTGCAGCTCCCATTGGCTGTAGTTCCCAACCAGTGGGAGCTGCGGAGCCAGCGCTCGGGCAGTGTGCGGAGCCCCCGTGGCCGCCCCTACACCTAGGAGCCAATGGACTAGTTGTTGCTTCCAGGGAGGCACGTAGAGCCAGCTAGGGAACCTGCCAACTCTGCCAACTGGACTTTCAGTGGCTCTGGAGCTGCCAGGGTCCCTTCTTGACCAGTCGAAAACCAGACAGCTGGCAACCCTAAATCCAGCCATTCATAGATGCTTAGTTTAAAGGGTCGGACACATAGGGCACGTGAGCACCTAGAAATTGAGGCTCTGGGGTCTAGATCTTTTAAATAAAATTAGCACTGAAAACCCACCCAGCCTTGTACTGCTCTTGAATACACACAGGGTATGTTTACACTGCAATCAGATGCAGCAGGGTAGGGTTATCTGAGCTATCTTAGCTCAAGCTAGCTCACTACAGATAGCAGTGTAGCCACAGCGGCATGGGCTAGCTCCCTGAATACAATCCTGCCCGGGGAATCTGGATATGTACTCTGGTGGCTAGTCCAGGCCGCTGCAATTACACTGCTAATTTTAGCAAGCTAGTTCCATCAAAGATAGTTCAGGTATCCCCACAGTGCTGCAATGATGCCTCCTGATTGCAGTGTAGACACGACCTGTGTGTTCAAAGCAGTTAGGGTGACCAGATGTCCCAATTTTATAGGGACCGTCCCGATATTTGGGGCTTTTTCTTACATGGGTGCCTATTACCCCCCACCCTCTATCCTGAATTTTCACACTTGCTATCTGGTCACCCTAAAAGCAGTACAAGGCCGGGTGGGTTTGGGGAGGGGCAATGCTAATTTTATTTAAGTTCCAGAGCACTGAGATGCTCCCAGGCAACAGACCCTTTAAACTAAGCTGCTGTGGGCAAGCTGTACTCACAGTGGTGGGCGCTTGCATACACAGGTCACTGGAACCTCATAGCTAGGTAAGCGCTTGCCAACCTGAGTCAGGACTGCACAATCCCATTCCTTTCTGCTGTCACTCGCCTCTCAAATGTGGTTTTTACAACTGCAATGAAAATTCTATGCAGAGGGGAAAGCATGTTTGCTCACTGATTAAAAAACTCCATCCATGGTGGACAAGACTTAAAATACGGTCAATGGCAGACAGGGGGCCGGTATGCTATGGAAAGAGAATTTACAGTCGGGGTGAAGTGAGGGAGAAATCAATGTAAGGTGCTTGCATAATGCAAAACTACTGCTGTATAATTATAATTTTATAGTCAATCAATTGTAATTCTGATCTAGGAGTACTGTGTACTAATGTTTGCAGCCGGGAGGTAATTGATAAATTAGCAAGGATTATATACATTTGCAGGGGTTTTGATTTGGCACTAAAACCACCAAAGCTTTTGCCGCTGTGGCTGACTACACCAGTGGCTGAGGAATTTGGAGCCAGTTACGGAAGAGGGATCTATTCTGCAGTTCGGTTAGGAGTTGTCTGATCCATGACAGAAGCTTTGGGGAATGCACACATCTCCATGCTTTTATTTATTCATCTGGATTACAGCCCCATCTAAAAGCCCCAACTGCGATTGGAGCCCGGTTGTCCTTGGCACTGCACGAATAAGGCTTGATGCAAAGCCCATTGAAGTGGACTGAATGGAGTCTATTGACTTCAACCAGTTTTGGATCAGGCCCCTCACTAGAGAGTCCCTTGCCCAAAAGGCTTACCATTTAAAGAGACATTGGGTGGAAAGCAAGTCAGAGGCAGGCCTGTGATGTGAGCTGGCCAAGGTCACCCAATAGGCAAGTGGTAGAGCTAGGGAAAGAATCTAGGTCTCCCAAAGCCTAGTCCATTTAAGTGAACATACATTAACACTCAACTCCTAGCCCACTGAGTCGGGGATATATTCCAATGAGGTGTTAGTCCTCTTTTCACCAGAGAAAAAGGAAGTGTTTTGAGACTAGAACTTCATCTGCACAATGCATATAGTACAGGTGTCTGGACAGCATTACCTGTCTCGTATAGACCACAGGCCACTTGGGGCAAAGACCACACGTACTTGGCCAAGCTGAACTGGCGCCCAGCCAACGGCAAAGCATTAATACTATAGATGGGGCAAAGTTATAAACCCCAAATCTAACCTCCTTTATAGTTCTAGGGTGGGGGAGGGGAGTTGAGCTTTGAATCCTCAGACCCAACCTGCTCCTACAGTGTTGGTTCAAGATCTGATCCAAAACCAAACCCAAGCAAAGCAAGACAGGGCCTAATTTTCCAGATGCAGGTGAAATTTCATGAGAACAGATCAACATTTTTATCCCTGAAGCAGATCCCAAAGTGAAGCCTAAACCCCGATCTGGATCGGAAATTGGCCCCAGGCTTTCTCTCTCACTGGAGTACTGGACACATGAGGGTTTTTTTTTTAAAAGGAAGACACAGACCTTGAGTTGCGCTGCTAACCAATGATGCCATTCCCACTTCTTAACAAGAGATTCCCGTTACAACTTGCCCCTTCAGCCTGTGATAAAGCCTGTCCCCCACAGGTGCATGGAGTATGAGGAAATCGAGCAACCCGTTCATTCATAATCCCAATTAAATACAAATGCTTTGTCATCCTCAAGACCATTGAGAGAATCAGCACCCCCAACAGACACACTGATCAAGACACAAAGTTTATCTTAGGCTAAGGGGGGAATTGTGTGGGAATCCCTTGTTAAAATGTTGGTGTGAACAGTATGCTGAGTGGATTGATTATGGGGAGTTGTGTTCAGTGTGTAATCTGAAGCAGGGTGCAATCAGCTGGATAAAGACTTTGTAGGGAGACAAAAAGATTTTTTTTTTTTAAACGAGGCATTAAAAATCATCTACCTGGGGATGGTTAGCAGTATGCAGAAAGGGAGGATGTTAGAAGCAGAGGTAATCATTCCACTGTTCCCTTCAGTTTGGAGGGGAAAAAGTTAACAAGGGGTTCCTGGGAGCCCTCAAGCCACCATGTACACCCAACTCCCTGCTAGCACTCTGGGCATATCGTCCAACGGGCAGTTTCCTGGACTAAACCTTCCCGGCCATGATAATGCCAGCACAAGGGCAATCTGCTCACAATGTGCCACTATGCCAAGAAAGCTCAGCGGAGTGAGTGAACGTTTTTAAAATTAAGGTTTCTTCCTAGAAGACAGGCCTTGGAAAGTCCATTTTCTATGAAAAAGGAAGAATTTTTCACAAGTATTTTTTAAACTGAAAATATCATGACAAATTTCCATTGAGCAAAAACTAGATTTTCAATATACCAAAAAAAAAAAAAAAGTAAATTTCCATATAAAATTTGAAAAAAGGTCAGGGAAAAACAAAATCAATCAAGAAAAAAAAATAAGTTTGGGGGAGGAAAAGGAAAAATGAAAACCACTTCCCATTTTTGAATTTTTTTTCATGGAAATAGGTATTCTTTTTGGGGGCAACTCTGAAAGCTACTGAGATGGTAAGGGTGAGTTCTTTGGGGCAGAGACACTCTTTGTGTTCTATGTTTGTACAGCACCTTGCACAATGGGGTGCTGGTCCCTGCCTGGGGCTCCTAAGCAGCACCGCAATACAAATAAACAGCGCTCAGCTTCCACTTTGGCACCAAAGATCTGGCTTTAAAGTAGAACAGTGTGAACTGCTGGGAACTGAAGTCCTGAAAAAAATCAGGCATCAGATATGAACGCTGAGCATTTAGCATTCTGGCCCTGAGCTCCTTTGAAAGTCTAGTCCCATGTGCACAGATTAGGTTATAACCACATACTTGTTGCCTCTACAGTGGAAGTCTAAGAGGGTTTCAGTTGGCAGCCCCACCCACTTACCACTTGCGTTTCATCAACTGGTGTTCTGCAATGCACTCCACACTCTAGGTTGACAACTTTGGTTGGATGAATTCCTGGAGATTTCATCACATGGCATAATCTTTAATTAAAAGGTTAATCTTTAATTCCTGGAGAATCTAGGACAATCCTGGAGGGTTGGCAACCCTACCACACCCATGTGCCTGGACAGCGTCAGCTCTGGTGACTGCTTTGGACAAACCTTACGGCCGATGCAAATAAGAAAAGGTGGGTGGGTAGGAAGAAGAGCGCCGCCGGCCTTCCAGTGACAGGCGAATGCGAATTGCCTTCTCCAGGGCAAGGAGAGATCACTCTGTTAGAACAATGGCTGGTCAGACTAAGATGAGAAAGATGCTGCAGTTCAAGGCAAGTCTCCTGAGGTGCGCTCAGCCCAAGGCATGCCTGTCGCCTTTCATTTGGGCAATGGCGCAATTTCACAAGTGCCAGCACAAACGCCTACGTGATGGAGTTGATTAAAAAGAGCAAATCCTACAGATCATCAGAAATGCGACGGATCATCGTAATACCCAAGCCAGAGATGGGTGGCCATGATATCTCGCACTCTGAGTTTGCTTGCCAATTGCTAGGAGGTGACTAATCATTAACCTGATAATTTGAAAGAAGTCTGAACAAGTCTGGCTATTCTGATGCTTTGAAAGGGGTGCAGAAGGGGAGCAAATTCAGAAACTCAACCCAGGTCTGCATTTTGGAAATATCTCTAGTTGCAACCGGAAAGTTGTTCCTTTTTATTATTCCTGTTTCCATTATGTCTCTGAGCCCCAGGCATGAACCAGGACCCCACCATGCTAGGCGCTGTACAAAACACAGAAGAGAAAGACAGTTTTGTACCAGGATATCAGCTCAACGACTGACCAGTGCAATCACGTGCATTTCCTAAAGTAGCTCTTTTACGTGTAATTAACAGTGAGGCAGAAAAATGCATGAACAACAATTTGGTACAGAAACCTGGCTGATGTCTCCTATCCACCCACAAAGACATTAGACTATTCACTTACTGTATTGAAGCAAAACTGCTTTGTATGCATAACTCACACCTAATTTGTGCCGGCATTATCATGTTGATACCAGGAACCCAGTCTGGTGGCAATAATCTCCTCATTCTCTGCCATTTCCTCAAGGGGGTAAAGATCATGGAGCATTAACACAGCGGATGTGCACTTTGACCCAGAAGCTGTTCCTTGGGCTATAAATCAGACGCCTGCCACAGCAGCACAATGGCCCTGAAATTAATTACCCTGTAGGTTTTTCTAAGCAGAAAGCACAATGAACGCGCACACACACACACACACACACACAAAAGGGGAACATCAGCAAAACTGGTCAGCATTATTCCTCTCGTGTGGAGGACTCAACGTGATTACAATGTTATCTTGGGGAAAGAAACATAACGGGCCTCAGACTGGGCAGCGCTATGGTTGATTTGCAGCTTTCCGAGTCAGACAGAAACCTAAACGACACCTGGTTCAAGGAAGTTATCTGACACATGGCTGCTGCCATGACAACACCATTTCCTCCGTCTGCACATGGACATCTCTATGGGGCACTGTTCTTTTGAAACGCCTTTGAAAGCGTGACTGAGCTTAGAAAAAAAGTTCATTCTGCAACCTCTCCCCTTCCTAGAATGCTGTCAGGAGCTTTCTTAAGAGGGGAAAAGAAATGCAAGGTGGGGTTGTCAGGCCCAGTTGCTTAGGGGCTAATCCTGAAATTCTCAGTCCTTGCTCTGGTGAAATTCCCACTGACATTTCAGTGGCTGGTTTTTGCACATGGACTGTACACAGTCCTCAGCTGCCTGTGGACTTGAGCTGGGACTGCACGCTTTGGACTCAAATGAGGCAGCCATCAAGGTGCTAAAGGCTATAACAAGGCCAGGCCAACGTAGGAGGAGAGTGTGGCAAAAAGCAAGATGTGTGTGTTTGTGTGTGTGTGTGTGTGTGTGTGTGTGGTGGACATTGGAGGGAATTCAATTTACAAAATTAAAAGACAAATTTTGAAATTTCAGTTTTGAGGAGAGAAAAAATTCTTCATTTCCTCCCCTCCCCCTTCCATGCCTTTTCAATGACAAAACGAGAAGAAGAAGAAGGAGAGGGGGGAAAAGGAAGGAAAAGGAGGCAGGGCCCCCAAAACTGAATTTTTAGGTTCTTATTGAAAAAAAAAATGTTGCGGGGAGTGGGAAATAAACATTTTCACAAACATTTAAATTTTGGGGACAAAAAGGCTATTTTTCATTTTAAAAAAGGCTTTAATAAAACATTTCAATGGGCTCTAGTTCGAGATACAGGAGAGGTGGCAGTAGTCACATGGGTCTGCTCGTTAGCCCTTCCACAGATGTACCAGAAAAGTCTCTCAGCAATGTACTTACATGTGAGGATGACGGTAGGGAGGGAGAGACTTATGAACGAGAAGAAGCTTCAGAGAGATGACAGCTGCCAGAGACATCACGGCTCCCCATGAACGGAACATCTGTACCAGTCTCTCACACACATGGGCATAACCCACTGGAGGGAAGGAGGCAGGGAGAGAGAGAGTCTGTGTGTGTCTCTCAGGATCCTGGGCAAAGGTAGGCAGGACTAGTGGCAGGTGACTAGTACGCAGGAACAACCGCTGGGGTTCAGAGTCAGCTTCAGGTTCAACAGGCCAAGGGTCAAAGCCGGAGACAGGTCAGGGATCAACCTGAAGTTCAATACTGGGTATCAGGGTCCATGTCGGTGTTCTGGGCTTCAAGTGGGAGTCAATGTCAAAGTCGGAGCGGAGGTCAATACTGGGAGCACAGGAACAGAGAATACAGGGTGGTCATGGCAGCTAACTAGCGATCCACATTGACTGCCTCCTTGGTTTCTATAGGGCGGGAACCGATCAGGCGCCATGAGGCTGCTGTTTGTCAAACACCTTGAGGTGGGATTTCCTGTGGGCTGTGTCCACAGTGTGTTATGGGTAGGGGAGTGCGAACAAGTCACAGGTGCCCCTGGATGGCCATGTGGAGGTGTTTGCTGCTGAGTAACTCTGCAGGCCCCAGTTCAAGACTCGCTGGGCCTTCCACTAACACATCCCCCTCTGTCATACTTCTCTAGCACAACGTGACTGCCTACAATAAGGGTAAAACTCCTCTGTGTGGCACACAGAACTCTTGGGGGGCCAGTCTGAGTCTGTGGTATGAACTCCCCCAGGAACTGAGGACCACAACATCTTCTGTTCCAAGTGCATTTTCTTTGACCTTGTCTTCTCCAACATGAAGGCACAGCAACAAGTATATCTTAAAACCCTCCCAAAACCCTCCATTGCACCGGTTTCTCTGCCTGGGTAGAGGATGAGAGACCAAGACACACTAATGATGTGTAGCCATGTTGCTTATGCCACTACTGGAAGATGCTCAGTTACTGTGGTGATGGATGCACTCCCATAACCTACACAGAACAGACCAATCTGGGCCCACTGCTTTTTAGCTCTGGAGAGCCCCAGTTCAACCCCTGGTGTCAGCCAAGAAGCAGCTGACACATCAGTATGTGCAGGTGTCTTTCAGGTTGCCAGAGGCCAGGGACAGGAAAAGGAGGAGTTGCTGCAGGATAAGATGAGGGGCATGTTCAGGGCCACCACTTCCACTCTAAACACCTCAGTTTCTCAAATTCTGCAGAATTATCTGGCTTCCTCCTTTGGATTTCTTTCCCCACTCAATATGGCCAAGAATATGCTGCAGAAAGGGTATAAGATTTGGACCTTTCAGCTCATAGCTTCAGCACTGGCTGTAATTCCCCTCCCCCGTGAACCACCCCACCACAAACGGATTCCACCTCAACAGGGACAGCAGCAACCCTCCCGCAGGCTGCACCGTTACTCGCTCCTCCTTGTAATTATTTACAGACATTTCCGTGTCCGTCCCTCACCAACGTGTCTGAGCATCCACTATTAATACAGCACGTTTGTGTCCATGGCACGTGATATTGCTTCCATGCATCTTTAATTCCTTCCGGCAAAGGGTAGAAGACATGCTCGCTTCAGAGCGCCACAGGGTCCCCAAGAAGAGCAGCCCTTGAGCTTTTCACTTCACTCGCCTCACATCTGGGTGCTCCCAGACACCGCTTCGCTGACCAACTAAGCCTTTAATTGACGCAGACACAAAACTGATACTTGACTCCCCAATACTTTATCATAAAGATAAGAAATAGGCAATCCCTTCCTACAGCATCCCCACACAACAGTATCGGAATGGTATAAACCGAGGATGAAATCTGGCTCTCCTTAATCACGCGAGCCGTTGTGACTGTTCACACCCAGTGAGCAGGATTTGACTCTGTGGCAGCACTTGCCTAGCGTGGTTTCGCCGCACCCTTTCAGTACATTTCTTAGCAGTGTATACAGCACAGCAGTCTATCATCACACGGAGGAACTAATAAGGGTATCAGGCAGCCAGTCTCCCCTGGGCCCTTTGCAGGTTATTATGGGGTAATTCATCTGCCACTGATGATGAAAGTCTTGCATGTGGAAACGGGCTGAATCATCCATTATTTTTCTAAGGGATAAGAGGAGCAGGGGAGATCTCTGGAACATTCAAGGGGTTATCCGAAGGAGCATGAGAATGCTCTAAAATCCAAACAGTTTGGATCCTTTGGTATGTGTTATAATAAAGGGAGTCGTTGCTGCAGTTTTTGCACTGGCGTGACTGGTGCCAGCATACTCCAGAGTTATACACATAAAGCTACATTAACGTAACATTATTAAGGTTGCAGATTCATGCGCTCAAACGTTTAAAAATACCATAATTAAGCTTTTGGCTGCTAAAAATCGAAGAAGTCTCTACTGAGCATGTGCAAACTGATATTTCAAAGGGTTATAGTTTGGCCAAATTTGGGCAGATTTTCACAGGACAGCAAAAGGCACATCCCTGAGACAAAGGCTGCTCCCCGCTGCCAAATTTCAAAAGCAGGGAACCACTAGGGTCTCTGCGGGGACCTCCCACGCTCTGCTAGAGCTTTTCAAATAAAAGGTCACCAGAATTTTTTTAGCATGAGCAAAACAAGGTATTTTCCCCTCGCCTCTAGATATTTTTCCTTCAGTCGGTCTTGAAAATGGCCAAATCATTGGCTGATTTAATTTATTTATTTAAATTTGGAAAAAGCAGCCTGAGGCAGAAATTTGGAAAATTTCAGACCAAATAGTTAAAGTTTGGCAAAGTTATAAGCAACTGAAAATAGGGTCTTTTAATGGGAAGCATCCAACCCTGTCCAAATTCAATAGGAGGTAGTTAATTTCAGCCTACTTTTATTGCTCCAGCAGTTACAATTGGAGTCCGGATTCTCTTTCACTTCTTCTAACCTACTCCTTAAACACGGCTGTTGCTGTTAATCAGATGCTATGTTCTAACATACATTGCGCTGCGTTTTAGGCCTTGTCTACACTACAAAATTAAGTCAACCTAAGTTAGATTGACATACGGCCACTACAGTAATTATTGAGGTGGTTCATGTGCATGCTACGCCCCCGTACCCCCCCGTCGGTGGTGCATGTCCCCATCAGGAGTGCTTCCACCAATTTAACTGTGTGGGGCACTGACAGCTAAAGTCCCTTCAATCCCAGCTCGGGCTGGGGGCCCACGGCAGCAGGGCTAACAGCCAGCAGGCGAAGTAAGTAACTCAGTGTCTACGCTGACACTGTGCCTCTCCCGGAGGTTTAGTTATTCGGCTGGTGTAGTGGGTGACTTACATGGGCAGGAGCGACCTGGTAGTGTAGACATTTACAGAGTTAGGTCTACATACAGCCGCTAACTCTGTAGTGTAGACCAAGCCCTAGTGGTTATAGCAATCTTTATAGGCCTGTCCCTCACTTAGTAGGAGCGTTGTGAGGCTCAGTTAGTTGCTCCACCATTCCATTTTGAAATGTATGGACAGGAGACACTGTACAAATGGAAAGTTATTATTTCCTTTGGAAGCAGGCGGAGTTAGATTTATGTTAAAACTAAATCTGAACATGGGAGGCAATGGAAGACAGAAGCAAGGATAAGAAACATAATCAAAGGTGGGAGGGATAGCTCAGTGGTTTGAGCATTGGCCTGCTAAACCCAGGGTGATAAATTCAATCCTTGAGGGGACCACTTAGGGATCTGGGGAAAAATTGGTACTTGGCCCTGCTAGTGAAGGCAAGGGGCTGGACTCAATGACCTTTCAAGGTCCCTTCCAGTTCTAGGAGATAGAATATCTCCATTATATTTTAAAGTGATGCACAATCAAATTGTTTGTATCCATCAATTCTAAGGTATTTGCTTTTTAAAGTATAGTCTCATACTATTAATTTCATTGATGTTACAAAAGGAAATCAGGGAATGAGCGTGTTTTTTTCCAGTGGGCTTTTCTCCTTTGTTTGCACTGTGCACAACATCCATTTCCACAGTACAAGAGCAGAGTACAAAGAAAGAGGACCTGTGCCAATTAAAAACAACAAAACCAGGTAAAGCAAGTCTATTCATTCAAGAGACAGTTACAGTTAAGAAAATAAAACAAAAGACCAAGAAGTCAGTCACTCCGGACCAATAGTAATTTTTAGGCACTGGCAATTTATCCAGGATTGTTTCTATTCTGTTCACCCAGAGAGGAACCCAGCAGAGACAGTTTTGTAAATAAATATGATGAACTATTTTTTTCCATAGCCTCTTGCCCCAATTTTGAATTAAATACCAAGTTACACAACTCCTGTCAGAGAACTCTAGCTAAGCGCTGCAGGCGCACGTAATAACTCCAGCCTTAAAAAAAATTTGTTTTCCTGTGCAAAAATAAGATTCGGCAACCCAACTCGCGTGTAAAATATAAAACCCTGAATTCTACCTTCTCTGACACTACCATAAAAAGTTGCACAGGCATGACAGGTCAGAATTCGGCCCACTTAAACACATCTTGAAAGACTACCCTGAGGACAAGCATATGTTTGTTCAGTGGAAATGGTCTTCAGGAGAGATCACACACATCATTGGGTTGGAAACTAAGGGACGGATTTTCCTAACTGGTTAGCACGTTGGGTGCTGAGCTCTTCTGAAAATTCACCCTCTATTCTGGATGCTTGAAAGCCTTGGGTGTATTTGCCCACTCATCATCATAAAGAACACTGGCTTCCCTTAACATAAATAGTTTGAATAGGAAAAAAACCCTCAAAAGGCAAAACACACATGGAGCCAGAGCCACTACTGGCATAATTCTGCCATAATGATTGCAATAATTCTATTGGCTTCCATGCAGTCATACCTGCTTACACTAGCTGCAAACTTGCCCCTTAAATTAATTCCTGGTGTAAACCACTGAAGATAAAGGATGTACATCAGGGATGAGTTTGGCCTACAAGATGGGTCTGAACCCAAACAGGCCAAATGTAGGGGAGAAGTAGGAAACACTACTCTGATTTTCATAAATTTCAAGGTCAAATTGGGGCTATTATGATCCTATAATCTGACCTCCTACATAACATAGGCCCAGAGAACCTCACCCAGTAACTTCTGTATCAAGATCTCATAACTGCTGTGACAGCGATTGCACATCATGGGTCTCTTGCTATTTAAAAGATTGCACAATTGTTCTGGAAGCTTGCAATTTTCCTCCTCAAGTTACACTGATGGGAACTTCATGGAACTACAATAGCATTAAGAGGAAATCAGACAATTCATCTTTAGTAATGAGGCACTTCATCTTGCTGCCCTCACTGATAGCCAGAGTGGTGTTGAACATTAAGTCACCCCAGGACTGGTGATTAAACAACCAGCCTGTTTTTCAATTAATATTGATACCTGGACTACGAAAACCCAGCACATTAGTGAGAGCTATACATAAAACGTACAAACCGAGAAAGTACAGAAAGGCACATGTGGTCTAGTGGACTTAATATGGGACTGTAAGCCATGAACTCCCAAGATTTAACCCAAACTCCAGCACTTCCTGTGTCGCCGTAGTCAAGTCACTGAACCTCTGTGCCTCAGTTTCCCCTCTCAAATGGGAAGAATTCCCCCCCACACACATAATTCCCCCCACACACACACACAGATTCTGTCATGTTTAATTCATTAATGTAAAGTGCTTTGAGATCCTCAGGTGAAAGACACTATAAGTGCTAAGTATTCCCACTTCTTTCAGTTGCTATCTTGGTCAATTTATGTGCCATATTATGATGCCAGTTTGTACCACATTACCTTGCTCTAATTTGGACATGGGTCCAAAATACTCTTCACATTGCTTGTTACAGAAGAAATTTTAATACATTTTTAGCTGGCATAGTGTAGTGAGAGGGAAAAAACCCTATGCACAGCAAGTACAGGATTCTATTGTCTCTACATTTCTAAATTGCCATTTTTAATTATAAAACTAAAGGGCATCTATTCAGGCCCAGAGACCCGAGAAAGCCCCATTTGTCAGCAGCAAAGTAACTCGTACAGATGACGAATGAGAAAAGAGTAGCCGGCTCTCTGGGTTGCAGTATGTGAAATATGACTAATGGCAGAAGAGTGCTGGTGATGCATCTTCCTAGCAAGAGAAAGAAATATCACTTGAATTTAAATGAAACCCTGCATTTTACTCAGTCACAACCAGACGTCATCAACTGGTGACTGAGCCACCGTGATTGCTTTAAGAATTAAATTTTCTCCCCCAAGGGCAGTCAAATTAGACACAAGCGTCTGCCCCTCGGAGGCATTCAAGTTACCTTGTGATATGAACTACAATCACGGAGACTTCAGACCACTTCAAATACAGCTGTATACAATTGCTACATCCTGGTCAGTAGTTAGTCCACCTCTGAGGAGAAACCAGCTTGGGAGACTAGTGTTTTCTCACACAAACTAGTTTGAGGAACGGGGGAAAGTGATCAAACTTTTGCATAGGAAAGTGAGGGAATGAGTTATGAGATGCACCATCTAGGCCCTAGGCGTAGGATTTCCACGAGTACTCTGTCTTGGCCACATTTTACTCCCAACAGAGGCAAGTGCAACCGCGATGGATCAAGATCAGAGTTAGGCCAATGCTGAATGCTTTTGAAAATCCCGCTCTAGGCAGGCATTGCCTGACAGCCTAGCTACAAAGGGAGGAAGGGAACATGGATGGCGGGGGGGAAGACATTCTAGAATAGGAAGTGAAAACTCCAGGGCACCACCTGTGCTGTGTACAGAGCCCTTGGTAGGCTGGATGAGGGTGCACACATTGCTGTGAAATGATTTGACTGCTTTGTCTCCCCACAATCTGACAGTATCAAATTAAACCACCAAGAAAGTGACCAACAAGCCTGAACTGCTCCAGCCTTCCAGGAAAAAGGGCCAGTGTTTGCTTGCACTGTATTATTGGTCCCTGGAGAAAAGCCGTTTCTCGGACTCTATTAGGAACAGAGGTAAGTAGAGCGCTGGGTGGGTGGGTGTGTGTTAGTGAGAGAGAGATTTTTATCTGTGATTGTCCTTAACTCCCCTGCATAATTTCCCTCCCACAGACAAGACCCTTCTCAAGTAGCCCAGATCTCCTTCCCACCAGCCACAGCTGTTTGTACCATGGATAGCCAGTTCCCTATGCAGTTACATGGCCTCCTCACCACAGCCGCTAAGCTCTTCACAGCCATTAATGGGTTTTATCCCCACCACACCCAGGGGAGGCAGGGAAGGATTTTCCTCATTTCACAGATGGGGAATTAAGGCCCAGGATAGACTGAGTGACTCGCTCATGATCACACAGGATCTCCCATGTTCCAGTCTAGTGCCCTCTTGCCACACTGGCACCATTGCCCTGAGATCAGGGGCTGTGACTGAGAGAGCAGGTAAGTGGAATTCTGCAGAGTGGGGGAGGTTGAACGCAGACGCTGGCATCTGTGGCTCAGAATTCTCTCTAGTGATGGCACAGCTGGTCTGGTACTTTCAGAAACACAACTGTACTGTAACCAGGAGGTACAGCAGGAAAATGGGGGACCCTGACTGGCAATTCACTAACCTTTCCCCATTGGCAAAGAGGATAACTGACCCGATGGAGAGCAAGTGCAGACTTTCTCCACTGAAAAGGAGTTACTTGTTGGCATGGGATTAAACCCAAATTTGTTAGGCTAGTTTCCAAGAGCTAGAAGAGAGAGCTCGGGTACTCATGTGCCTCTGAGAAGCCTACGTTTCCACAGCACCTCTCCTCCCAACGTCCCCATAGTGCGTCACACAACATAGGAGTTGCTTTGTGCCCCATTACATTTCACCGCCATGGTGGCAGCAGCCTGGCAGCTGTTACAACACACAACACTTTAGGTGTGGGCCATGCCATGGGATTTTTAACGACCACAAGTGACCCTAGGTTTAAGGCTTCAATAGGTTTTCCTTCTCCAACCACCCACACAAGCACAGGTCTGATCCAACTCCCATTGAAGTCAATGGCCAAATGCTCATTCAATTTCAAAGGGAGCATGATCAGGCCCTTACTGGACTTCAGAGCATTTTTCTGTCTTAGATACTTACATAGCCCTGTTGCCATAAGATCCAAGGATAGGCCCGCTGACAGGGGGAGGGGCAAAGGGGGCAATTGCCCAGGGCCCCGGTCGATTTAAAAGGGCCTGGGGGCTCCAGGCTGCTGCCGCAGTCAGGCTGCAGGGCTCCTAGGTGCATGCAACTGCTCCAGGCCCCGTGCTTTGGGGGGCCCCGCAGGCCAGCGTGATTAGCCATCACGGTCAGTTCCAGAAGTGATGGATTTGTCACTTCCACCCCCCGATGGCCCTGGCCCTGGGGCCCAGAATTGCTGTCAGCGGGCCTGTCCAAGTGCCTCACAATCTTATGTATTTTTTCCCCAAACACCCCCGTGAGGTAAGGAAGTGCCACTATCCCCATTCTACAGATGAGGATCTGAGGTACAGGCTAAAGGAGCTGGTTGAGGTCACACAGGTGGGAATTGAAGCTGGCTGGCTGCCTAACCCTAGCCACAAGACCATCCCTTCCCTCAACAACTCATCCTTTGCTACATGCAGCCCTTCCTTCTGGGCACGCTGTTTCTATGGACAAATTTTAGTATAGATACATCTAATCTGGTGATCCAAGAGATCTAATCCCCTCCCCACCCCCTCCAAGGAAAACATTACACAAGGGAAAGAAAGTGACTTCTCAAATCAAAACACTTGATTAAATCTGCAATTTTCTCTCACGCCCATGCTCAGAGCTCTTGCCTGTGAGCTGCCAAGCTCTGCATTCTGATGATGTAGTGCTACAGAAACAAGAGGACAGAGAAGAATAACCTTGGAGTCCTTCCAACAGAACAGAATCGTTTTCCCCTCACTGCAAAGAGGCAGTGACAGATGTTCCCCGTGCAGGAGTTGGGAAGGGCAGAACTGTATACTCCAGAGACTGAATGGGCAAGAGGTCCCGATGAACCTGCCTGCCACTTGCCAGCGTGCGAAGGCCAGATTCCCTTCTCTATTGTGCAAACCCAGCTCCCCTGAATTCAAGTGGAGCTGCACATGCAATATCTGAAGGCAGATTAACCTGCATACAATTAACATACAAACAAATTCTGCGACCATCAGCCTGGTATCTGAGCACCAGGGCATCAGCTTACCAAGCAGGTGCTTGGGGCGGCCACTTCGGAGAGGGGCGGCACGTCCAGTTGTTCAGCGGCAATTTGGCGGACGGTCCCTCACTCCTGCTCGGAGCGAAGGACCTCCCGCCGAATTGCCGCCACAGATCATGATCGTGGATTTTTGTTTGTTTTTTTGTTTGTTTTTTTTGTTTGGCTGCTTGGGGTGGCCAAAACCCTGGAGCCGGCCCTGCTGAGCACCTTCCAAGATGAAGAACCAGCACTCCCTTTCCACTTACACTAAGGGAAGCATTCTTTCCTCAGTGTGCACATGCAATCCCCATTAGCCACAGTTAAGGAACTGAGGATAGACCTCTTATTCAGTGGTATTCACTAGGGTTACCGTATTTCCACAATCAAAAAAGAGGACGGGGGGGGAGGAGCCCCACTCTAGCCCTGCCCCACCCCCATCCACTCCCTCCCACTTCCCACCCCCTGACTGCCCCCCTCAGAACTCCCAACCCCCCCCCGCTTTTTGTCCTCTGACTGCCCCCTCCTGAGACCTCTGCCACTAACTGCCCCCCAGGATCCCACCCCCTATCTAAGCCTCCCTGCTTCTTGTCCCCTGACTGCCCCTCCTGAGAACCCCCCACCCTAACTGCCCCCTTAGGATCCTACCTGTCCCCTGACTGCCCCGACCCTTATCCACACCCCCAACCTATATTCACATCCCCGCCCTCAGACAGATCCCCGGGACTCCCATGCCCTATCCAATTGCTCCCCGCCCCCTGACAGGACCTCCAGAATTCCCGACCCATCCAACCCCCCCTGACCAGGGCTGGCTTTAACAAATGCCCAGGAATCGGGCTGCGCTCCGGCCGGAGCTCCAGCCGGGGTCACAGGGCTTGGGGCCGGGCCGGAGGTGCTCGGCCGGGGCTGGGCCGGAGCCGCTGGGGCCGGAGCCAGCGCGCTGAGCCGGGGCCGGAGCTGCTGGGGCTGGGGCCGGGCCTGGGGTGCTTGGCTGGCACCGCTCACCCGGGGCCGGGCCGACACGCTCGGCCAGTGCCCCGGGGCCCGAGCCAGGCCAGAGCTGCTGGGGCCGGCTGGGGCCGGAGGGAGCCACACCACGCCTCCCCAGAGCCCTCCTCCTTGCGTCCCCATCCCCCCCCCTCGTCCCAGCTTACCTGCTGCTGCCGCCTGCCTGCCCCTGCTTCTTTTCAGGCTTCCCGCGAACATCTGATTTGTGGGAAGCAGGGGAGGGGGAGGAGCAGGGGGGCGGAGCGTTCAGGGGAGGGGAGGAGGGGGAAGACAGCTGCAGGCCGGATGGCGTGCTAAGGCTGCAGGGGATGCGGGGAGCCGGAAGGGGGCTTTGGCTGCCGAGCGGCGCTTGGCCACCGCTTTTTGATCTATAAATAGCCGACCTGGGGAAATCCCGGACATTTTTAGATTTTTAGCAATCCCCCCCAGATGGCTATTTATAGATCGAAAAGCCGGACATGTCCGGGGAAATCCAGACATATGGTAGCCCTATATTCACCCCTGTGCAGAGGCCTCTTGCGGCCTCTGCAGTGACTTGCCAGGCACCTGTGGTAACGGTCATGCTGCCCATAGACCACCATAATGTCCACAAAAGCCTTTTTAAGTTCTGTTTTGTACTGTGAGGAGTTATTTGTTTTCCTTTCTCCCCAGGTGTTTGATTGGTATTCTGCAAGAAAAAGCAAACCTCTGCCCTCGCTGATGTAGACTTGCTAGAACTGCATATGCTGGGGACACTTAGCTACCCCAGCACAAAACACAAAAGAGGTACTGTTCTGCAAAGCAGCGAGGGTCACGCGAGCTGCATTGTCATGTGAATCACACCAGCGCCAGAGACCTTGGCTGCCGCACTCGAAGAGAAGAGAAGAGAAGAGAAGAGAAGAAGGGTTGGAGAGCTTGTTCCATTCCTTGTTTTTGCAAAACAAAAGCGGCCAGCTAGGTCACGTTATCTTGGAGAGCCAGCCAAGACGGACAAGGCTCAGACAGGTTAGCCAAACTTTACATCTACAGCAGCTCCTCCTCCACTGAAGCTTGGCCCTCTTTGCCGTTTCACAATGGGTAACTCTGCAGGCCACTTTGTCTTGTTTTAGAGAATGGTGCTTATGAAGACACATTACCGCAGACCTGCCACTTTTTTTAGTTACTTATTTCTAACAACAATCATTTTAAAAAAAAAAACCACCTAGTTCTAGGTCACTAAGCAGGGGAGGTGGAAGATAAGAGAGAGACTGAGCTTCCCTGACGCCTTTTGCTGTTTTTTTAGAGAGAAATGCTCTGCTTAACTGTGTCATTTAAAAAGACGGCTGAGGTATAAATGAGGACTCGATTACAGCCAAGACTGCTGTGCTTTAGCTAGCCAGTTTTATTAGCATCAAGGTCTTATTGGTAATGAAAAGGAAGTAGTGACCTAATACAGTAGCATAAGAGGAAAATTTTTGCTTACTAGAGTAGCCACACACATGAAGATCAGCAATAATCATCCTAAGAGATTGGTCAGTTGTTAGTAGATTCCCAGAAGAAATAGCTGTAACTAGGGTTGTCAAGCGATTAAAAAAAAAAAATCATGATTAATTGCTCTATTAAACAATAATAGAATACCATTTATTTAAATATTTTTTGATGTTTTCTACATTTTCAAATATATTGATTTCAATTACAAGAGAATACAAAGTGCACAGTGCTCACTTTATATTTATTTTTATCACACATATTTGTACTGTAAAAAAGAAAAAGAAATTGTATTTTTCAATTAACCTAATACAAGTACTGTAGTGCAATCTCTTTATCATGAAAGTTTAACTTACAAATGTAGAATTATGTACAAAAAAATAACTGCACTAAAAAATAAAAATGTAAAACTGTAGAGTCTACAAGTCCACTCAGTCCTATTTCTTGTTCAGCCACTCTCTCAGATAAACAAGTTTGTTTACATTTTCAGGAGATAATGCTGCCTGCTTCTTGTTTACAATGTCACCGGAAAGTGAGAACAGGCATTCACATGGCACGGTTGTAGCTGGCATCACAATATATTTACATGCCAGATACGGTAAAGATTCTTCTGCCCCGTCATGCTTCGCCCACCATTCCAGAGGACACGCGTCCATGCTGATGACAGTTTCCGCTTGATAACGATTCAACTGACGGATGTTCATTTTCATCATCTGAGTCAGATTTCACCAACAAAAGGTTGATTTTCTTTTTTCGTGGTTCAGGTTCTGTAGTTTTTGCATTGGACTGTTGCTCTTTTAAGACTTCTGAAAGCATGTGCCACATCTTGTCCCTCTCAGATTTTGGAAGGTACTTCATATTCTTAAACCTCAGGTCAAGCGCTGTAGCTATCTTTAGAAATCTCACATTGCTACCTTCTTTGCATTTTGTCAAATCTGCAGTGAAAGTGTTCTTAAATCAAACATGTGCTGGGTCGTCATCTGAGACTGCCATAACACGAAATATAGGAGACATACAATTCTCCCCCACGGAGTTCAGTCACAAATTTAATTAGTGCTTTTTTTTTTTTTAAACAGGTTTCAACGGCATGGAAGCATGTCCTCTGGAATGGTGACCGAAGCATGAAGGTACATACAAATGTTTAGAATACCTGGCACGTAAATACCTAGCAATTCTGGCTACACAGTGCCATGCGAACACCTGTTCTCATTTTCACGTGACATTGTAAATAAAAAGCAGGCAGCATTACCTCCCGTAAATGTAAACAAGTTTGTTTCCATTAGTGATTGGCTGAACAAGAAGTAGGACTGAGTGGTCTTGTAGGCGCTAAAGTTTTACACTGTTTTGTTTTTGAGTGCAGTTATGTAAGAAAAAAAATCTACATTTGTAAGTTGCACTTTCACAATAAAGAGATTGCACTACAGTACTTGTATGAAGTGAATTGAAAAATACTATTTCTTTTATCATTTTTACAGTACAAATATTTGTAATAATACTATAAAGTGAGCACTGTACACTTTGTATTCGGTGTTGTAAATTGAAATCAAATATTTGAAAACAGAAAAAATATCCAAAATATTTAATAAATTTCAATCGATATTCTGTAGTTTAACAGTACAATTAAAACTGTGATTATTTGCAATTAATTTCTTTAATCGTGATTACTTTTTTTGAGTTAATCGCATGAGTTAATTGGGATTAATCGACAGCCCTAGTTGTAACAGAAGGACCCCATCACATCGCTCTTGGAGGAGAGGGTCTCAGCCTACAAAGCATGGAGTCATATGAATATGTAGTTATAAAAAAGAATGCATGACCACACTCAAGATAAAGTCATAGAGCCAGATTTTCAAGTGCTCAGCACCTGCAATTGAGGCCATATTTGCAAAAGGACTCAGCTCCCACTTAGGCACCTAATAAGGCCTAGATATTTTTAACTTCAGCACCCAGCGTGCTGAGCTCTTCTGAAAATATAGTCACTTATTTAGGGGATTAAAGGGAGCTGAAAATATGACCCCGGTTATGGGTGCTGAGCCCTTCCTGAAAATTACAGCAACAGTTCCTATTCTATTGAAGTAGACATCTGGTTTCCATTACTTCAGGATCTGAGCTTCCCACAATCCTAAATAAAGTTATGCTCACAGCCCTGCTTATGGGGTAGGGAAGTGCTGTTATCCCCACTTAGAGACGGGGAAGCTGAGACATGGTGACTTGTATAGGTGCTGACTCTGTGGGTGCGCTACAGCTGGAGCGCCCCTGGGGAAAAAAATAGTGAGTGCTTAGCACCCACCAGCAGCCCCGCCCCTCACCCCCAGTGCCTCCCACCTGCAGCCCCCCCGATCAGCTCCTCCCCCTCCCTCCCACCTGCCACGGATCAGCTGTTCAGTGGCATGCAAGAGGTGCTGGGAGAGGGGGCGGAAGGGGTGGAGTGGGGGCTGGGCCTGGGCCAGGGTCATGGCACCCCTGGGGAAATTAGAAGAAGGCAGCGCCACTGGTGATTTGCCCAAGTTCACACAGGAAGCTCATGGAGGAGCAAAGAATTGAACACAGGTCCCCTGGGTCACAAACTAGCACCCTAGACCATCCTTCCTCTCCTGTGGCAGGGATGGCGGTGGCAACAGAACTGACTTTTGGTCCCAAACAAAGTTTCCTTGGAGAGTAAAATTCTAACCCAAGAACACCACAGGTGTGACTGCACATGGCATCTCACATCATGCACTGGAGGAAACGAAGCTTATTATTTTTTAGTGGAATTGAGCTGGATTAATGATTATTTGTATTGCGGTAGCACCCTCCAGTCGATCAGGGGATGCTGATCTGTTGGGCTAGATGCTAGAGCAACACGTAAGAACAGGACGGTACTTGTCCCAAAGAGCTCACAGTCCAAGAACGTAATGGATGTCTTGGGAAATGTCCGTGGACCCTTTACAAATGCTGAAGCCCGAGCTGTTACGATAACAATCAGGTCACTTGAGAAGGAAGAATCTTTGCTAGCAGTTCCCCCTTCTCTCCTCCCAGAGTTCTCACATAGTCCTAACCATGAGGCCGTCTGCCTCGGGATCTCTGTGTAAAGACGCTCCTGCAGACCAGTGCTTCATTTTCCCTTGCCAGGCAGGTTAGGCGTAGGCATAGCAGGGAAGTACTCTCATTTGACATGGCATGGAGAGGAAATTAGGGCACAAAACCCCAAACTAACACCCCTATCCCACGCATGAGAGCTTGGGTCTGTCTGGTTCCAGGCCTAGATCCTGGTAAGCTAAAGAATTTAGTCATTATCTATTTAGCACCAGTGCTCACAAGCCATATCCAGTCAAGGGAGCTGGCACCATTTCACAGGATGGATCAATGTTCTCCACTGATCTGATTACCCCAGGGTGCCACTTTCAGTGGGGATAGTTTAAGATGGAATCCTGTGCAGGACTCCAGCACTCGCAAATCTGAATACAACATATGCATGCTGAATACGCCACATCTAAACACGGGTGTCCGCATCTGACACCAGTATTGAGATGGGCCTTCTGGTGGGAATCCATCCAGCCCAGTTGTACTGTACTGGAAGACCCCACCCACCTCCTTAATCTAGGGAAACGAAATAGGGAGCAGATATCCCCCAAAACATCAGCTCTCCCTAGATGACATTACCCCCTCTGGGTTCCTTTTAATCTCCTTTTAATCTTTCCTCAGTCAGTTTCTCTGTCACCTCACTCATTTTTAGTGCTCTTGTCTGAATTTCCTCTAATCTGTCGACATGTTTCTGGTATTAAGAAGCTATAACGGCAGACAGTAATTCATATGTGGTTTTACGACTGCTACTAGCCAACACAGTCTGTGCAAGTCTAGCCATACAGAGTGAGTGGGAGCAAGTGATATTGTCCCACTTTTTAGATGGGGGAGGGGAAGGATGGTCCTGTGGTTTAAGTGCTAGCTTGAAAGTCAGATGATTGAACCTGGGTCACCTTCCTGTGACCTTGGGCAAGTTAATTCAGGTCAGATTCTCAAAGGTATTTAGGCATATAAAGATGCAGGTAGGATTTTCAGAAACATGTAAGTGCGTCAGCTGCCTAACTCCTAATGACTGAGCTCCTAGGAGTTAGGAGCCTAACATGCTTAGGAGCTTTTAGAAATACGACTGAGCTGCATCTCTCATCTCTCTGTGTCTTAGCTCCCCTGTGTCTAACACAGGGAGGATAGCGCTGCCCTAGCTCACAGGATAAATACGTTGAAGATTGTGAAGTGCTCAGATAGTACACCAATGGGAGCCATATAAAATATCTTAGAGGCATAGATGGAATGGTCACCATTTCCTTGGGTCGGACTTGCCAGGAAATAGACAAAGGAAAGTTTAAAAACAGTTTCAGTCAGTAAAAGGATGGGAAGAAATTAAAAAAAATATATATATCTGGGTTTTCTATTGCCCACCTCATTTGCAGTTCTAGTAAGAGATGCCACACCTGCAATCATCCCCGGGTCATGGAATAGTCCGTTTCAGCCCTCCAGTTCTGTTCTAACCAAACATATATCCCTCTGAACGTGACACAGATCGCTTGTACGAGTGTCAGCCGCCACAGTTCAGTCTTGATTTAAGCCTTCATTAATGGTTAAGTACAGGGATATATTGCAAGAAGTCAGCTTGCTTTGTCACAAATCGCAATGTTATTATGGAAATAAACACTGTATGGGGGAACGGGGGGGAAGGGGGGAGGAAGTGGGATTCCCATGGGGATTTGTCTGGATTAACCAGAATATGAATTTAAGCTACTAGACGTTTATATACTCCTACAGCCATATCCTATAAACCTTTATGCATATTGATTTATATAAGGACAATTTGTTTTTTCTTTATTCCACATTATAAACCAATCAGCAAGTCAAACCCAAGTCATTACTAGAGAGCATGCTGTCATGCAGGCCTTACAGAAGGTGGTCTGTCTAGTGGCTTGATAGCCATAACAAAAAATGATTAATAATCTGCTGCAGACACTTATAATTGCCATAGCTTCCTCTGGTGAATTTAAATAGCTTTCTTGAATTACTGCCTTTGACATAATCAATAAAGTTGAGTTATTGCTTTATCAGGCGATTCTATAAAGCCTGCGGGAACTAGAAAGCTAGCCTTGGCACGTCACAAAAGACCCGTAATCACCTTGTCTGCATTGCGATGCCACACTGAGTGGTCGAAGGCTGCAGGGAACCGACGTGGAGAGCAGAGAACACAAGGTTTAGACTCGCCGATTGATTTCCTACTCTTGGGAGGAAGAAAAGGCAACTGCTGGGAGCCCTGAGACCGGGATACTATTCAAGAGGAAAGCAAGTTAGCAATAGACACGGGAGGCTGAGAATCCATTGGATAAGAAGGTCATTCCAGGGCCGGCTCCAGGCACCAGCGAAGGAAGCAGGCGCTTGGGGCGGCCAATAGAAAGGGGCGGCACATCCGGGTCTTCGGCGGCAGGTCCTTCACTCCGTCTCTGCCGCTTCGGCGGCAGCTCAATCAGTTTTTTTTTATTCTTCCCCCCCGCCTTCGCTGCTTTGGGTGGCAAAAAAGCTGGAGCCAGCCCTGGGTAATTCACATGGAATTAAGAATGGCCCAAGTAGGCCTGGCTTGGAACAAGTACCTTTGAAATTATCACTGATACCAACTTGTTTTTCTGTACAATGTTCAGGTAAAAACTAGATGTTGCCATGTGGTTGATCCTGGCCAGAAAGTCATTCCTAAGAGGATTTCTTTTCTGAAGCATTAAGTTTTCTTAATGCTGGGAAGGGTGAAGAGAATGATTCAATATCTCAGGATATCTGCAGGCAAATTCCTGGGCTTTGGATCATGAGGGCCCTGTGCACTTCCAGTTCATTTCCTCCGTATGCATGAAGTTGGCTCTGCAGAGCCTTTATCTACAGACCAAACACCACGTGGGCAGCATCACAGCAAGCTTCTCTGCACTGCCCCCCAAAGTCCCTCAGCTCTGAAGTGGAGGGACCACTCCTAGGGAGGGGAGGGGAGTTCAGTTTGGTATAGGGGGTGCGTACTTGTTCAGTATGCTCTGCAGAATCACTGGGTGGTAGATGCCCAGATCTCACTGAACAGCTGTTGGGCAACACTGAGCAAGCCTAGATTTGCAGAGGCCCTCACCCAGGAAAGAGCTCTTTAGTGCATTCCTGGTCCCTGGAGATACCCAGTCCACATCACCTTTATAGCACATATTACCAGTAACCCCAAGGCATCCAGTCCCCCTGCGATAAATGAGTGAGGGGGAGGGGAGCTCCCTTTTATGGACACCCAGCTAGACAGTTAGCTATAAAATCCTGTTAGTAGCAGTTCTCTGCTTGTTCTTTACCTGTAAAGGGTTAAAAGAGTCCATAGGTAAAAGGAAGGGAGTGGGCACCTGACCAAAAGAGCCAATGGGAAGGCTAGAACTTTTTAAAATTGGGAAAAGAACTTGCCCCTTTGTCTGTGTTGTTGTTCTCCGGAGAGAGGGGACAGAGCAGACCCAGGGCTGGAGCTATGCTGTAAAAAGCTTTGGGCCAAGTATGAAAACTACCAGATCATACCTAGAAACTACTCATTTGAAACCCCAGCTATGTAAATAGATCAGGAAATGTCTAGAAAGATGCGATTAGATTGATCTCTTTTGTTTCCTTATGGCTTGTGGATTCCTCTGTGCTAACCCCAGGTGCTTCTGTTTTGCTTGTAACCTTTAAGCTGGACCTCAAGAAGCTATCTTGATGCTTAATCCTTGTAATTTTTTTTTAAACCTAGCAAAAGCCTAAGTTCCAGATGTATTTTCTTTCTTTTTGTTTTTAATAAAATTTACCTTTTTTTAAAAACAGGATTGGATTTGTGTCCCTAAGAGGGTTGTGCATACGTTGTTTAAATTAGCTGGTGGCAACAGCTGATTTCCTTTGTTTTCTTTCTCAGCTCTTCCTCGGAGGGGTGTGTGTGAAAGGGTTTGAGGGTATCCCACATGAAGGAATTCTCAAGTGCGCCTTCCCAGGTTCCAAAAGGGGGGTTTTGCACTTGAGTGGTGGCAGCATCTACCCATCCAAGGTCAGAGAAAAGCTGTAACCTTGGGAGTTTAATACAAGCCTGGAGTGGCCAGTATTAATTTTTAAGATCCTTGCAGGCCTCCACCTTCTGCACTCAATGTGCCAGAGTGGGGAATCAGCCTTGACACCCCCTCATCCTATTTAATTCAAAACAGCAAGGTCACAGAGTAATAAACACCACATCTTCATTTCAGTAAGAGCAGTAGAAAGCTATGGCACTGATGCAAAGTAAAGCCTCTGCTATTATTTATATTGCTTTAAACAGACTTGACAGCAGAACACAGACAGACTGGAAAGCCATCAGATCTTGCAACAAATATTTAATGACTACTTGTAAACTCAGCCAACGCATTTAACTTTTCCCATTCCCTATAAAAGAGCTCTTATTTAGCTTAACTGGA
Organism: Trachemys scripta elegans; assembly: GCF_013100865.1. NCBI lineage: Eukaryota > Metazoa > Chordata > Testudines > Emydidae > Trachemys > Trachemys scripta. Next base: position 9,237,566 of record NC_048312.1, read on the forward strand.
CAGAGGAGCTAAATACATGGTATTATGGCAAACCAGGATCTCTGGGGGACAGGTATGGAATTTTTCAAGCAGGAAGTGGGAGGGGGCAGAGGCCAAGCTGTTTGCGGAGGCACAGCCTTCCCTACCCAGCCCTCCATATAGTTGCGCAACCCCGATATGGCCCCCGGGTCAAAAAGTTGGCCCACCCCTGCTCTAGATCCGGTTCAGGTGTGACCCAATATAGCAGAATAACCACACAGACACCTATCATTTCAAGCTAAAAATCTCACGAGAAAGCCTACAAGCATGTAATGTCCTAGAATCTGAACATGCACCCTGGCTTGGCCTCCACCTTGAACTCCCAGACCCTGGTGTCTGTACCTAATCTAGGCTAAAGTCCATCCACAATTGGCATACAAACCCTATGGATGTTGTGTGTTCTAATTTAGAAAGCCTGGATAATTACCAGAAAAATGGATTTAAAAGTCAGCAGGCAGTGCAGCATGGAGGGGCAATCAGCATTCCTAGTTAGACTCCTACTGGTAAATGACTCTTGCATGAAGACAAGAGTTTGGTCACAAACACTTTCTAGCCTCAGGGTTTTATTGTGAACATTTTCAAATAGATAATGTCTCCACTCTGCTTGCTTCCCAGCCTTCTCCTTGTCAAACCCTGAACTAAGTCTTATCCAGATCCAGACATCACCACCTCCCTCGACCTCCGCGCACAGCCCCCAGGGAGGCAGGCAGGATTGGTAAAGTGACACACGGACGTTACTTGTGTTTGAGGTACACAACTCAGAATATCGGAGTTCAATTGCAGACCCTATCATAAGCCTTATGTGTGACCTTGGGCGAGTAATTTGCTCTCTCTGCCTCAATTCCTCATCTGTAAAATGGGGCTAATAATTCCTCCCTACCTCACATAGATATTGTGAGGCTAAATCCATAAACACCTGGCAGAAGCCGAGAGTCTCTATGCTACCAGCACTGTGGTAAGAGAAGGAACTTGGACCAGGAATGGAAACCCACAGTCCTGTCTCCTGTCCCCTTAGTTCTCTGCTCCGAGAAATTAATCAGGATTGCAATCACTTCCCCAAAAGGCCCGCATCATCATACAGCAAAGCACCCCAAAGGAATGGAAGATTATAAATAGAAGAATGAGGATTATGGAGTATGAGGTGACCTAGTCAGAAACCCATGCGGCCGTCAATAAGATTGCCCGGGAAGATGGTGTTTTCTGTGACAGAAGACAGACAGCCATCAGCTAGACCAGCGGTACTCAGACCTCAATGATTCAGGAGCCAAACTAGCGATCAACCTTACCCAAAAGAGCCACAGTAGTGTGAATTCATGGTTTCGTTTACTATACTGTAGTACTATTCATATTTAAACAGTATGATGGGAAATATTTAGTTTATATGTTATTCTCACAGCAAGTAAGTTAATAACTTAGTGCAAGTGGATAACTTAATTGGTTAATAACATAGTAAAGGCATCCTGGTCAGTGTTTTAACACCACGTGCTGCAAGGAGCCGCAGACGATGAATTAAAGAGCCCCTTGTGGCTCGAGAGCTAGTGTCTGAGTATCACTGACAAGCCAACTACTAATTTCACAGCCTGCACAAGTGGCAAATGGTAATGACCAAAGCTGTTACAGATCTGGATTCACATTCATAGATTGTGGCTGTATCCCAGGGGCAGGCAAACTTTTTGGCCTGAGGACCGCATCGGGTTTCGGAAATTGTATGGAGGCTGTGCCTCCCCAAACAGCCAGGCGTGGCCCGGCCCCCTATCTCCCCTGCCCCCCCACTTCTCGCCCCCACCCTGGGACTCTGGCCCCATCCAACCCCCCTTGTTCCCTGATGCCCGCCCCCCCCCCTGGGACCCCTGCCCCATCCAACCACCCCTTCTCCCTGTCCCCTGACCACCCCCGGAACCTCTGCCCCCTGCTGCCCCATCCAACTCCCTCTCCTTCCTGACCGTCCCCCAAGACCCCTGCACCCATTCAACCCCCGTTCTCTGCCCCCTGACAGCCCCAACCCCTATCCACACCCCCGCCCCATCCAACCACCCCAAACTCCCCTGCCCTCTATCCAATCCCCCTGCTCCCTGGCCGCGCTGCGTGGAGTACCGGTGGTTGGCGGTGCTACAGCCGCACTGCCCGGCTGGAGCTGGGCCATGCCACTACTGCCACCATGCAGCACAGAGCACCGGGTCAGGCCGCGGCTCTGCAGCTGCGCTGCCCGGCCACCCAGAGCATTGTGCCGGCAGCACGGCGTGCTGAGGATGCGGGGGAGGGAGAACAGCAGGGGATGGGCCGGGGACGAGCCTCCCAGGCCAGGAGCTCAGAGGCCGGACAGGAGGGTCCCACGGACCACATGTGGCCTGTGGGCCATAGTTTGCCCACCTCTGCTGTATCCCCATTAAGGCCTTCAGAATCATCTTGTTTCCCAACAGGTGACCTATCCAGATACATCCCCTCCCTTGCAAATGAGCCTTCATTTAAACCGATACTTCATTTGAAAGGAGTTGGAGGAGAACCTTATTTGACACAGAAGGCAGCGTACAGGGGAAATTAAAATAAATGATCTTGCTGAAAATAAAGAGATTAATGAGATTCTCTGCTTGAAAGTAAAATCTTGTTAAATTTAAGACTTGAGAATAGTATGATGTAGGATTTCCATATCCTGGAAAGGAGCTTACTGTTTCTTGACTAAACAACCAGCATAATATTTCGTTACATCTCCAAAGCCTTCATCTCATGTGTTTGCTAAAACCACACACAGTAGAGGAACATGGTATGGACTCAGAAGCTCACTTATTCTAAAGTGCATTTTCTTTGACGTACGTGTGTGTGTGTGTGTGTGTGTGTGTGTGTGTGTGTGTGTGTGTGTGTGTGTGTTTAACACAAATCAAATCTTAGCTTCAGTGGAAACCACTCTTTAATCTATACAAAAGATATTACACTAGCAACATATTAAGCTAATAGAAAAGGACTCAGTTGCTTAAGAATGAAGGATTTAAGCCTGAAAATGATTTAGAAACAGGAGTACAACTGGATGAACGGGGTATTAAATCCACATTAAATCCTTTTGGCCCATTGTTAGATATACATATTAACTCACCCCAGAACCTGCAGAAAACAAAAAGTACCAACTGGTCTATTGCCCTGTTTTTTAACAGCAAAAAAATAATCCAATTGCACAAAGATAACCTAGAGACTGTATTACTTATTGAATGTGTCTGGTTTTGTTTGTTTAATAAAGATCTATGAATGATGGTTTATTTTCAGTGAAAATTTAGACCAGTTCCTGTCTTTTGAAAGTTACCCTGGTCAACAGTTCAGATAATTATAATACAGTACAGAGTAGCAACATGCGTCATGCATCATGCTAACAAGATGCCACGTGCAACAAGCTCTTTGCAAATGGCTGCTTTCAGGAGACTGCTTCTTAGCAATCTTGGGGTGGGGGTGAGGGGACAAAAAAAATTACCCTGCCTTGTAATTGGTTCAGTCCAGAGGCCTTCCTTGTGCAAAAGCCCCATTGTCAGGTGCTTACCCATTGGGGTAAGTGTGCATTACAGAGCCACCTCTGTCCGGATCTGGAGAGGAGAGGAGTTGTTACAGCCCCCACCTGCGGAAGTCTGGCTCTTTAGCTCAAGCTGAACCTACTCATGCTTTTAGCTCTGGCGGGCCTGGGTTCAACCCCTGGTGGGCTGGGTGGCCATTGTACTTACTCTGACAGCTTTGGGTTCGATGTAAATATTAAACATTGACGTTGGCTTTGTTTTCATAGAAGCATAGACACGTAAGGCTGAACGGGACGTCGAGTGTAAATGAAATGATGAAGTCACATGACTGTGGCTCTTTTGGATAATGTTGATCTCTAATTTGGCTTCTGAACCACTGAGGTCTGAGTAACACTCGTGTAGGGAACAGAATAGACAAACTGTTAGCGTGGAGTAGGGTTGCCAGGTGTCCGGTTTTCAACTGGCCATTAAAAGTCCGGTTGGCAGCGCAGTGGGGCCCGGGGCTAAGGCAGGCTCTCTGCCTGGATTGACTCTGCACGGCTCGCGGAAGCAGCCACCAGGTCCATGTGGCCCCTAAGCACATGGGCGGCCAGAGAGGCTCCACGCGCTGCCCCCACCCCAAATGCTGGCTCCACAGCTCCCATTGGCTGGGAAGCAAGACCAATGGGAGCTGCAGGGGCGGTGCCTGCAGTGCACAGAGCCTCCCTGGCAACCCATGCACCTGGGGGCCACAGTGACCTGGCGACCGCTTCCTGGGAGCCGTGGAAAGTGCCGCCGGGACCCTGCACCCATTCCCACGCCCAACCCCAGCCCAGATTCCCCTCCTGCACCCAAACTCCCTCCCTGATCCTGCATCCGCTCCCACACCCCAGCCTGCAACCCTCATTTCTGGCCCCACCTGGAGCCCGCACCCCCAGGCCAGAGTCCATTACTCCCACCCCCACCAATCCCCTATCCTAGCCCAGAGCCCTCTCCCACACTCCAAATCCCTCATCCCCGGACCCACCCCAGAGCCTGCACACCCAGCCAGACCCCTCACCCCCCCTCCTGTACCCCAACCCCTGCCCAAGCCCGGTGAAAGTGAGTGAGGGTGGGGGAAAGCAAACAACAGAGGGAGGGGGGATAGAGTGAGCAGGGGCGGGGCCTTGGAGAAGGGGCGGGGCAGGACAGGGGTGCTCGGTTTTGTGCGATTAGAAAGTTGGCAACCCTATTGTGGGGAGCCTGTTTTTTTTAAATGATTTTTAAAATTTTTAGATGCAATTTGCCCCCTTGCAGTTAACTATGGGCTCAAAATGGCTGACAACCGCTAGCCTTTAGACATCTAGCTACAGTCTAAATAGCAGCAGTGGCACCCTGAATTGCACCCGCATAAAACTGAGGCTCACAATAGGATCTAATAACAAACTGCCATCTAGCACTTTTCACCCAAAGATTTCAAAGTCCTCTGCAAAAGTGCAGAGTCATCATTAGCCCCATTTACACATATGGAAAACTGAGCCAAGAAGAGTGACTTGTTCAAAGACACACAACCACTCAGTGATACAATCCAGGGGGGCTAGATCCTCAGTGGGTATAAATCGCCATAGCTCTGTTGTCTTCAATGAAGCTACATGACTTACAGCAGTTTAGGATCGGGCCCTAGGTCTCTGAGTCTTGACTCCCATTCTGGTGCCTAGTTCTTTGGGACAAGCCTCCTCATCAGATTCTCATTAACTGGCAGTGTTCCCCCATGTTGTCAATTTGGAGATTTTTTTTCCAGAGTCCACATTCTGAGAGTTGTGGCCAACGGGCAAATGTACTTGTGATGTTCAATGAGTTTAGCAGGCTAGAGCCCAAAACTGCTGGTCCCCACTAATGGCTCAGAGTGGCTCATTTGTTTGGGTCTTTCTCCTTCACTGCCGATGACCTCGTAAGATAATTTCTATTCATCTACCAAAGAAGGTACAAGTAAAATTGTGACTGTGTGTGGTTTGTATTTTGTAGGATGTGCAAAAATGTACTTGCATTAGTGTGAAATTTACACGTGGCCCTCAAGTAATGGGAAATCTCTCAATGCAGCTCAGTGTCTCCCTGGACTCAAAGAATCAGACCATATGTGTCTAGTCTAGACTATTCTCGCTTCAGGCCCCAAATCAGGATTTATGTTTATCAGCAGCACTTAGTTCTGCATCAGAAAGTCATGATTAAACCGTTTCATGATTATGTCGACCAAGTACAGTTTTGCTAGAACTACAAGTTCTGGCAACAGGAATACAGTGTTCCAAAGTTAATTTTACAAATGATTACATCTTATAGCAGGACAGAGTCCAGATAAAAATGCCTGTCAGTAACAGAAATGATTAAAGATTTAAAGGAAAGGGGGAGTGAAAAGTGACACTGCCAATAGCGCACAAGAAAGCCACACTACATTGCTTGAGCCAGCATCTGGAAAGAATTTGGGCAAGGCACTTTTCACCATGTAGAAACAAGTCTATACCTAGCTATCTACCCCGGTATTTCCAATGCACCCAGCCAGGGCGGGTGCAAGGATGTTTCGTGCCCTAGGCAAAACTTCCACCTTGCGCCCCCCCCACCCGCAAGCCCTGTGGCAGCTCTCCGCCCCCCGCCCTAAGGCACCCCCCCGCGGCAGCTCCCCCCCACTCTGCTCTGAGGCGGTCCCCTCGCGGCAGCTCCCCCCCGCTCTGCTCTGAGGCGGTCCCCCCGCGGCAGCTCCCCCCAGCCCGGGGAGCCGTGTGGCAGCACCCCCCGGCCCAGCTCACCTCTGCTCCACCTCTTCCCCGAGCACACCGTCACCGCTCCACTTCTCCCGCCTCCCAGCTGATTGGCGCCGCAAGCCTGTTTGGCGCCGCAAGCCTGGGAGGGAGAGAAGCAGAGCAGGGCGGCGTGCTCAGGGGAGGAGGCGGAGTAGAGGAGAGCAGGGGGGGGGGGAGCTGCCGCGGGGGGGTGCCTTAGGGCGGGGGGCGGAGAGCTGTCACGGGGCTTGCGGGGGGGGGGGGCGCAAGGTGGAAGTTTGGCCTAGGGC